>NC_139229.1:137003953-137603953 GCF_977018435.1 Lepisma saccharinum
AAAGGGTGTTTAAATCCTTATGCGCTATTCAACCCGCCGTTTAAAGTTGTAACGGAGGATGCAGGTGTATAGGGTGCAGATTGGGGAGGCCTGTCGTTAAATAACAAATTGTTATAATGAGTGTACAATATTCCACGAAACAATACATACAATTGCACGTACAGAGAGTAATACGTGGGAGACGGGTTCAAGAAAATAATCTTACTGAAACTTTACGGTCTCTAAGCGAGTTGTCAATGCCGAGCTTTATGAGTTTTTACTGCATATGGAGTAGGGCAAAATCTTCAAGCCCAAGACACAAGGATGGAGTTTCAAAACTCCATATTCCCATAAGAGACAGCCCGGAATCCTAGAGAAGATTCGCAAGGGAAGGGATCATATATCCATCTCCTCTCTCCCTAGGTCAACAAATCCCGAATCATCCTTCAAAAGCAATGTTTGACGTCTGGAGGTATCGATACAGGATTTGCAATTCCTTTTCTTTCCGTATCTCGTCTAAAAGAGATCCATTTCTTTCTCTCTGTATGTTCTGCAAGATTTATTTTTATCTTTTCTTGTTCGGAGAGTTTCCGAACATCTCTCATTCTCTTGCATCTTTCCTCAGCTACTTTGTTTATTTTTATAGCAATGTGTTGGGAGGGATTTCTCAGTGTTTTCTCTCGTCTTTTCTCAGTGTATCTCTTTAGATTTTCCTTTTTCTCTCCATAATTATTTCATATAGAAATAAACAGAGACATGTATAAATGCGTATCGTCATAGTTTCGAAAGACGAGTATTACCAGTTCGTGTTTGTCATGAACACATTTTTTTCTAGATCTCAAACAAATCTCTCCAATCTTTATACGTTTGCTATTTTCAAGGATCTAGTATTTACTATACAACTAGTGTTAAAACTAGCCTACGTAAAGTATTGATAGCATAGAAGATTACGTTTGAATCCTGGGAAAGCAAGGAAGTCTCTTTATGTTTGTTCTCTTATCTATTTCTTCAATTTATCATTCATCCTCCTCGTAACTATTAATGAAGAGAGATATAGAGGGAAAAGGCAAAGTAAGGAAATACAAGTTATATGGTCTCATGTTCGTAAATAGTTTAATTTGTAGTCTCATGTTCGTAATTTATTTCTTTATGATCTTATGCGAGTTAATTTCTTATCTTAATGTTGCTCCAATGTAGACTGGCTCTAATGCATGCATACTCCTGCGTAGCTTCTAACAGTTCCTTGATCGATTCTCGACTCAATCTAAATTTTTAGGTGTTCACCCAGCATGGTGTGAAGGAATCTGTGATACAATTCAACCGAAATAATAGGTAGATCGAACCTAGAGAGAAAAACATCGATGTGACTCGAGGTACATGCTTGGTACACCTTAGCTTTCAAAAGAATGCTGCGCTACAGAGTGTAAAAGGAAAGTTGAAAATGAATTTAATGACATCACTATTGTAATGTAATAAGTAGGGCTGAAAATTCCAAATATAATGCATTTTGACCTAAAATAGCAAAAACAAGTTACTAATATTTTTTTTAAAAAAAAACTAAGTTGCTGACCAAAGAAGTTTATTAAGATGTAAAAACACTTAAAAGTAACATTTCCTGATACATCTTAATAAAATGCCTTGGTCAGCAACTTAGTGTTTTTTTTTAAATATGGAAAGAAGGTTTAATTATATTATAATAAATTGACTAAAAAGTGACAAACATTTCCTTATTATTAGTTCCTCAACAGATGATAAGTTAATTTTAGATAGGAATTTAATGAATTACAGTGCAAAATGTTTAAATTTAATACAACTCGTTCGGGAAGAGGGGTAATGACCCTGAACACCCGCTGTAAGGTACGCTCTGATTATTGCAGAACTGGCAAATATGTGCAATTTAAAATCAATTTACAAAATAATTATTTTATCTTGTATTGCAGTGGATTTTCACAATAAAGCTGAATTAAAATTAACAATATACATTTGGCAGAAATTTTCAAATAAAAAAGATTGTCTATTATCTTCTAGTATAGATCTACTTTGTTTCCTAGAAATGCTGTTTGCTCTCATGTATACGTACAAGCAAACACAAGCAGAAATATTCAGTGATAAATAAAATGCGAAAGTATAACGGAAAATGTCAATACATTCCACAAAAATTATAAAAAATGCTCGAAATGACCTAAAAGTTTCTAACGAAATGTCCTATCCTCGAAATATACGAAACATACATGTAGAAAGGTTCAAACAAGTTACCTTCATCTACGACGCCAAAGTTCCCGGGTTTGAATCCCGGCCTGGGTGTTTGTGAGTGGTCCTTCATCAATGTCATCATATCATCACTCATTCTTATCTTCGCGTTTAACCAAAAGTGGCAGAAAAGCTAAGGAAAATAAACCAAATTGCCTTCATTTAACCTATTATGTCATGAAATTTTAATATATTTAAGCAATCTTTCAATTTATTAAAAAGTTACAATATCAAAGCTGCCTTTTCCTATTAAAGAAACCATTCCCCGTGGTGGAATGGTAGCGTGACGCGCTGCGAAGCCAAAGTTTCCAGGTTTAAGACTTGGGAACGGTATGAATTAATGTGTCACTGTATTTCGATTACGACGTCACGATTCACCCAACAAGAGGAAAAGTCATGTAAAATAATCGCAATAGAAGCAGAAAAATGAAACAGAGGACAATGATTTCCATATCAAGTATCTTAGCTGTATCGTCAGAGGACAAGAACTGACATGCGAGACATTCTGGAACCCAAACATATCGAGCAGTTGCCATGGCGACGCACGGAGAATGCAAGGCATGTTAATGTCACCCTTTTATAGTGGCGTTCGAGAAGGTTTCAGCTGTCACAGTGGTGGAAGTTCAAAAGAAAGTTTCGCTGTCGTCGTCGTCGCGTGAGGATGAATGAAATTTCCCAGCGCGTGTCGTTCGTGAGGGCAGCGTCCTTTCATGGAGAATGACTTCGCACGACTTGCTTCTGACGGTAGGCAACCTGAAGCCCACGTACTATTTCCGATTTGGCATCAACTCTTTTCAGAGCTGTATGGTAAGCTTTGATTAGAAGCGAGTATAAACAGTGTGGAAAAATTCCGGTAATTTTTCTTGAAGTATCGTGATATTATATACATTTTATGTTCAGTTTTCCACAACCAAAAATTAGCCACCAGAGGGGCAAAAAACCCCTCGTCCCTTTTCAAGTACCGCCCCGAGTATAACTGAAGCTACGTATTGAACAGGGATAGAGTCAAACACCTGGAAAACGAGACGAGAACGAGACTTGTCAAGACAAGAACATATATATTATTTTTGGGACAGACGTAAATAGTTTTCCTCTTGTTCTCACTTAGGAGGCTGAGTGGGCTTTATAAACCTTTTATAGAGGAATCTCCTACCTGCCATTCCTTTGCTTCTACAGTTTTAGCATAAGTAATCTGTTAATTAACTGAAACGTTACCCACCCAACTACTGACTAGTGATTTCCAAATGCGGATAAAATTTTATCCGGCTATCGGATAACTTTCTATCCGGATTTCAAATATCCGGATACCGGATAATTTTCTATCAGGATTTCAAATACCCGGATATCGGATAATTTTCTATCCGGATTTCAAACACCCGGATATCGGATACTTTTCTATCCGGATTTCAACTATCCGGATATGGGATAATTTTATATCAGGATTTCAAATATCCGGATATCGGATAATTTTCTATCCGGATTTCAAATATTCCTATATCAGATAATTTTCTATCCGGATATCGGATAATTTTTTATCCGGATTTCAAATATCCCGATATCAGATAATTTTCTATCCTGATTTCAAATATCACGATATCGGATAATTTTCTATCCTGATTTCAAATATCCGGATATCGGATAATTTTCTATCCTGATTTCAAATATCTTGATATCGGATAATTTTCTATCCTGATTTCTAATATCCCGATATCGGATAATTTTCTATCCTGATTTCTAATATCCCGATATCGGATAATTTTCTATCCGGATTTCAAATATCCGGATATCGGATAATTTTCTATCAGGATTTCAAATATCCAGATATCGGATAATTTTCTATCCGGATTTCAAATATCCGGATATCGGATAATTTTCTATCAGGATTTCAAATATCCAGATATCGGATAATTTTCTATCCGGATTTCAAATATCCGGATATCGGATAATTTTCTATCAGGATTTCAAATATCCAGATATCGGATAATTTTCTATCCTGATTTCAAATATCAGGATATCGGATAATTTTCTATCCGGATTTCAAATATCTTGATATCGGATAATTTTCTATCCGGATTTCAAATATCTTGATATCGGATAATTTTCTATCCTGATTTCAAATATCCCGATATCGGATAATTTTCTTTCCGGATTTAAAATATCCGGATATCGGATAATTTTCTATCAGGATTTCAAATACCCGGATATCGGATAATTTTCTATCCTGATTTCAAATATCCGGATATCGGATAATTTCTTTTCCGATATCCGGATATCCAAATTGTTCGGATTATCCGGATGTTTGAATTATCCGGATATTCAGATGAAACGGATATTTTGAAATGCGAATATCCGTATTTTTTGGCTATCCATGCAACTCGCACAACTGTTAAGTTGAATCTGCGCACACTCTCTCTAAGAGATTCCAGCTTGTCATCGACCACTTTTGTTTTATGACAGCGAAAGTTAATTCCATATTCATGACAGAAAGGGGAGCGTTATTTGAGCCTGTAATCTAAACTGCTTTTGATATTGGTTTAGGGAAGACTTCAAAGTGCCTGGAATGTGACGTTTTACTTTAACAACCTTCATTAGCATTGCTATTACTAGTACAGCCAGAAGAGAGATTTCTTTTTACAAACTTATATGTTTTTAGATTATTACGGCATACCTAACCGAAGCCATAAGTCCGCCAGAATCTTCGTTAAGTCAACGTTTATGCTCCGACAGGGTAGTGGGATTGGACGTGAACGCACAGTTTAAAAGTGGGATCCGAACCATTTTAGAAAGTACCTCCACGGGACTCCTTAATTTCATGTTGACAGTAGTACCACTACCCGCATTTCTAGAAAAGTCAATTCAGATTGTGTCATCATAAATTGCAATAATTGAAAGCCTTGGACCATATCTATTTTTAATTTCAGTTTGGTCAGAGTTTGAATTAAGTCCACTTTATGCACAAATAGGCTAATCGAGACTGAACCTACAATTTGAAGTTGGTTCCCAACCACCATGTGCCTCCAAACCGTATCGATTACGGAACCTCTGATTACAAGGCGACGACGTTACCACTACGCCATCGAGGAGGCCACCCTTTTTTTAATTTCAAATTTAATGTAATTCATGGGTTATTATAGCGCGCTACGGCGCCAGGGCTCCCGGGTTTGCACGTGGATATTCTTTATGTGTGTCACTTCAGTAATTTCATCATATCATCACTCATACTCATTTTCGTGAGTAGCCGAAAAGAGACGTAGAGTAACACAAATCAATCAATAGAACTGCATTCCCTGCATTAACATTTGAGATGTCAATAGCACAATTGTCAATATTCCCTATAATTTAGTTCTAAGTTCTACATTGATGGTTATTATTTTTAAAAAGTACGATAGGACGTTTATTCTGAAGGGGAGGAGGTATTACTATCCGGGAATGAATTTTGAATCAACAAAAAAATGGGGCGGAACCCCCCCAAATTACTTCGCCTCCACCCGCATACTTTTGATGGTATGCGCTTAATGTCCTGGTACCATTAAATAAACCAGGACGTCAGTTTCCTGAATTTAACGGTTCCCCCGCCTTTTCTCTACTTTTCTCTCCTTCTTTACATCTTTT
The DNA here is from genome assembly GCF_977018435.1 of Lepisma saccharinum. NCBI lineage: Eukaryota > Metazoa > Arthropoda > Insecta > Zygentoma > Lepismatidae > Lepisma > Lepisma saccharinum. The sequence continues at coordinate 137,009,795 of NC_139229.1, forward strand.
TTTTCAATTCAATACACAAATACAAAATATGAGAAAATAAAAATAAGAAAAGGTATGCGTAGTATTTATACATACAATGGTATCTTCAAATTTATATTATTGTATTGACCCATTCTGGCAACCGGAACAGGTGTTTGGCAAAGTATGTTTTTTATTATTATTAATTATTTAATTAAGGATTTTAGTATATTTGATAATTAGTAATGTATTAGGTATTAGCAATGTAGTTTAATATTAGCTTTTTTATGTTAGTTTGTGGTTAGTTTTAGTTATGTAACTGTTGTTATTTTGGGTAAGTTATATATAGGTATGACAAGCATTCTGAAATCCAGAACAGTTAATGGTTTGAGTAGTTAAGATGGTAGGGTTGTGGGGGTGAGGGTTTAGATGTGGGTGATTTTATAGAACCTTTTTTGAGGAGTTGGCTTTGAATATTCTGCACGGACGCTAGTTAAATCGACAATGAAAATTATCCTCTTCAATTCCAACACGGAGGTTGATATATACGTCGATTAAGTATTGGCAAAGATCAAAATGGATGAAAAAATATTAATTTTCAGAAACAAAATCAGTTATAATTCAAGCATATTTGACAGGCTATAATAGGAGCTAATGATATAAAGTTAAAATAGGATAATTCTTGTAGTCATAATATGAGAGCACACCTTGTAATATCACGTGTTGTGTAGTTGGGAACAAATTTATGTTCATGTTTTGGCAGACAAGTCACAGAATGGTGAAAATTGAAGACACATTACATTATGCAAGTTTGTTGTCCATTATGTAAGTTGTATGAATTTCAGCGTGTTTGTCAATGGGTCCCTAACAATGAGAGTATTTACGCTGCACAAACTAACCCCGATTATAATATTGTTCTCGTTACTACGACTTATCTGAACCCCAAAGCAAGATTTGTAATAGATCAAAAATAGAAAAGAGTAACGCGTTATAGAAGATCTTCGAAGAGAGTCCAGTAAGTAAATTACCCGGTACTGATGCACGAAAGTGTATGTTTATGTGGTCGATGTGATGACAAGAGGGAATACTTTGCATGCCTAACTTAAGTAACATGGCTATTTATACGACGTAGGTTCAAAACGTTCTCTTAATCGCGTTAAAAGTGCGATACTTGACAATACTGCTTCTGTAAACAGTAGCTGGCAACATTGTTTTCCTGCTACTTCTGACGGCAGAGCACCTGAAAAATGATCGCTTGGAATCTTCCCGAACCACTGTGCAATGCGCCTCCACCGGGTATCGAACCCGAGGCCCCTTGATTGCAAAGCGACGACGCAACCACTACGTAATTGGTAAGGCCCCCTTAGGGGCCTATGACCAAACCTCACCCGCTGAATAAATGGATTGTTGTTATTATTATTATTATTATTAATAATAATAATAATAATACTATTATTATTAGTAGTGGTGGTAGTAGTAATAGTACTTGGTGAATTCTTTTGCAACTCAAGGAGTATTGATTTTTCTTTGAAAAAACATAATGGACGTTTCGGCGGAACGCCTTGTAGATTATTTTACAGATACTTCTCTGCCTAGTCCTTGCATAAATAGAAAGGCAATATTTCTCCATTGCGAATAAACAAAAGGTCGAGAGAGTATACGTGCACAATTAAGATGGAATTAAGGTAAGAATTTTCCACCCTTGACTTGGACAGAAACTTTAAAGAGAAAATTACATGATGATACATCAAACCCAGAAACTAGGCGTGAGGTATGAACAAAATAAAACCAGATGTTTCACATGCAAAGTATTTACACGTCACAAGCTTCGAAAGGAAACGATTGCAGTCAAGTGCAGGCGCTAATTAAACGCTCACCTTCCTCTTGGAGGGGTACAAAACTTGTCTTCGCTCTTTGCACAAGCAATATCTTCGACAACATGTCTACATCTGACATGAATACAGAATTCCCCATTTTCCAGGTGGCGCAAAGCACCTATATCTAGATTTGCGTTGCATTAAAATACATTTGAAGTTGTAAACTTCAACTAGGCTACATCCTTTCACGGCGGCCGTGGACTTTACGGCCCATAAACTTTGGGGATGTTCGCTTTTGCTGATTGGTACACAAATACGAGAGATATTTCAAAAGTTTTTACACTGCGCATGCAGAGATCGCGGATTATGCAATCTCCCCTATTGTTGCGTCATATGTGAGCCATACTTTAGTCTAAAACGTAATGTGTACATGTGCAGGATAACTGTTCTGAAAAACCATGGCTTGTAATTTAAGAAGATGAGTCGGGTCATTTAACAGTATAACTCAAAACCGTAGGTCTTATGAACATTCTGGATAAAAATAAATGGGAACTATTTCCGCATGCGGTATACAGTCTTAACATGACCCGGCAGATTTTCATTTATTCCCAAAACTGAAAATATCACTCGGTGAGGAAGGTATCCCAGAGGTGTTCACTTTATCAGGGTGAAAAAAAATCCTGATTTTTATTTTTAAATATCATTTTTGATATTTTCTTTTATTTAAATAGGTGTAATTTTTTTTTTAAAAAAAATAAACACGCTTAAAATTGCTTGTATGGTTTTTGGCACTATACATATAGATAGCCTATATGCCTTTTTATAGAAATGCTTTTTCTGGTAAACTGCCCTGTAAAATATTTGAACATTCTGGATGTACTATATAATTGTAACTTAAAATAGTTTTTTATGGTCTTTGTAGCTGAACTTTGACGATTTTTTAATGATAATTTGCAGAATATCAGCTTATTATTTACAGTTTAGTGATAATGACACTATTTACGGTTTTATATGATTAGTATTTTGTATATTATTCTAAACAAAATGTTTACTATTTTTGCCTATAAAAAATATTGAATTTTAAATCAAGATAAATTTAAGTGTGTTTACAGTTTACGTATTACATTTCCTTTCGTATGAGCTTCATTTTTTTCCTTTCTCAGAGCCTAATAAACACCATTAAATGATTACGAGATTAATGTACTTTCACCAGAAGTGATTCTGATATCTACAAAATCCTTATGTATATTATTCTATAAATTACTTCTTTAAACCGATTTAAATCAGTGATTTTTTTCAAAAAAATTACCTGTTTTAAATCGAGATTTAAATTAACGTGATTTAAATCAGTTCCCTCACATGCCCTTATCCTCAAGGCTTTCCCTCGCCCTAGCCCTCCCTCATCCTCACAAGTCTTCCGGAGGCTGAGCGTGAAGTCTGTCCTCTTGAGGGTCGTTCTTCGAATGGTGAACACCTCTGAGGTACCCTGTCCGGAATAGAAGAATTTCCAAACGTTAGGCTGCAAAATAATAATTATTATAATTATATAACAATAGGTATAATTAATTTGTTATAATAATAATAATAATATTGAATATCTAATAGTCCAGAAGCTTACCAACTAACAGTTATCACTTAATGAAAGTATATACCACACTATTTTCTTTGTGTTATTATTGCTATCCAGTCAATCAGGGGTGCTGAAGGATGCAGAGCTTCAAACACGGTGCATCCTCTGCCACCATCTATGATATTAGGGTCTATTCAGTCTAGCTCATCCAATGATCTCAGTCCAGAAGTGTCCACAAAGAAATGTCCTGCCACCAGGGAACGTGCTCTCGAAGATCTGCGTGCAGACACTTCCCTCTGCCCTGGACTTGCACCAAGGGCGACTCTACAAAGACTCCAAAAAAGTGGACAGAAGAATTGGAAGTCTTGTTGTGCAACCATGAACCTCAACAGCCGCATACAAAAGAGGACGAAGGCTTGATAAATTCTGAAAGCAAGGAAAGGGAGTAAGTAAGAGCTTGTGGCTCATGTGCTCTGAAAGGCGAGAAGGGAAGAATTGTGAGCGCACCGTTCTATATAAAAGAGCTTGCAACAGCTTTCTACATAGTAGGGCATTCAGTCGTGCATAGAGAACACCTACCGCCTTCACCATCCTAGAATATAAATCTGTCTTGGCTCGTCTGTTTCCTTTCTATTGTTTGTCATTGGCTGATGTAAATGTCTGCAATATTTTCAAATTTCTTTCATTTCACCCCTTTGTGTTGTGGTTGCTTGTTTCTCGTACAGTTCAGAGCAAAACTCGTCACGAGTTTAAAGTATTTATGGCATGGCGGGAAAACACTGCCAAACTTGTGTTGTACTTCGAAGACATTAAGGTGTGCGTTGGGAAAAGGTTCGAATCGGGAAGTTTGTATCCCTCCGGTTTTGAAATTAGCATTGCTTGTATCGAAATGGAAAACAAGTAAGAAACTTATTATTTTTATAGTCTGTAACAGGTATAAATCCAGCTAAGTGAAAAAACCGAAGGTAAAATTTAGTTAGTTTGACTGCAGAAACCAGATCAGAACGTCCTGTTTTAATATGCTACCACTTAAGAATGTTGTGTGACCTTACGGTCAATGTAAAGTTCATGAATAAGTAGAAAAACCCTGCATTTCGGTATATTATAATACAAGAAATCAAGTAAAAACAGTTGTGCCGGGTATTCACTCATTTAGTGTGTCTCCCCAAATGATATACCAGTGCTATAATAAATTGTATACGATAAAGGTAAGTCTGTTGCTCTGAGTTTTAATAATAATTGCCTTTGTATTATTATTTTCCACTATTCATTTTTTTTATGTTTCTGTCCCCCCTCCTCCCCAACAACAATTTCTGGACCTTCTCCCCAATGGCAAGTGATAACCCTTTCGCCTTGTAGTGAAAGATTTCTGGGTTCGGTCTATATTGGATGCACATTTCACAGTGGTTTGGATCTCACTTTAAACTGTAAGTTCAGTCTCAATTAGCCTATCTGAGTATCTGAAAAGAAACAAACAAATAGAACCTTGCCCGCAAGATGAACAACTTTTTCAAACTAATATTTTCGACACTATACTCTGTCCCGGAGCAAGGCTACGCATAACGGTAGAGAAGAGGAGAAAGCGATTGCCCGGAGTGAAGCAGTACGCAATGCTGCCAACAGCTGGTAGCTGCAGCCTCATTTTCCTCTTTGTACAGTCACCTCACCTCTCACGCATACATTGGTCTAGTCCTCTCGAGCCACTACTTGCGCAGAGACTTGTTTTCGTTCGTTTGCTCCAGAGATTCCCGTGATAGAGTATACAAGCCTTCAAAAAATATATTTTAATCCTGTATATATGCAGCCATGATCATTTATTTAAACAACAGCAATCGACAAATTGAATAATGAAGCTATTTTGAAATATCAAAGGACAATTAGAAACGCTTGGTCGCTCTGTATGCAAAACTAAAATTCTCCAACAACATGCCCAGGCAAAATGTGGAAGGAACGGAGAGGAAATGAATTAGAAAACTACTTTTCTCTTGCACTATTCTCTATCCGTTTTAAGAATGAGGTCAATATAAACATATAGGCTATACGTGATTGTGAGATATCATATTGGTTATTTGAATGGTAGCTGTGCAGGAATCTTGCGAATAGGATGAAATTGTTGTTTTAAATCCACTTTATGCGCAGAAATTCTAATCGGGACTGGACCTACAGTTTAAAGTGTGATCCGAACCACTATGTGCCTCCACCGGGTATCGAACCCGAAACCCCTTGATTACAAGGCGAGGACGCTACCACTGAGCCATCCGGGAGGCCCTCTTGAGCATAGGAATATGCTGCACGTAATAAAGCCATTCCACTCAACGTACTACTTATGTACTATACTGGGGCCGAGTTTCAAACGTCTGTTTCCTTCTCGTATAGAGTTACAAATTCCTTTTTCTTCTCTGTCTTGTCTCCAGTTTCAAATATCCGTCTCGGGTGGCAAGCAAAGTTTCGTACATCAATGAACTCTCACGAACTCTATGTAAATAGCCCACCCTTATTAAATCTTTTATGCAAAAGATACCTTCAGCAGGACTTGCATACATCGATACAGTGCACATTATGCCGAAACTTTAATTGAGAACTACTTTTACGTATACCTCTGGTAGTACTAATATCTTGGGTCTAATGGCAGACGTATTAAAATCAGAACGATAGTCGTTTGTATTTGCATGGAAAATGTTACATACGAAGCACGTACAACAATTTCCTTGTCTCACTACAACTTCTGAGAATTTTCAACATTATTCCTTCAAATCTTAGAATCCAGAACGTTATTTTTTAAGCCTTAGAAAAATCTAACTAAATTAGAATAAAAAAGTAATTTACAGTTACGCCTTTAGTTTCAAACCTCTTCTCCTTTAAAGGCAATTATGTTAAAAACTCAAGTTTAACTTCCGTTTGAAGCCAAGACACTGAAGTTTTTCGTTATCCTTCTTGTAAACTTTAATCTAGGGTATAAGAGAAAGTTGCATATTTTATATTCTTTTCCACAAACGGGAGAGTTTCTTTTTCTTCGCAAGGTTCCTCCAGGGAAGGAATTTTTAGGTTCAAGATTGCTTCTATGGTTTTTTGACGCTTCTATTTTGCAGCGAAGAACTTTTTTTTTTAAAAGTCTATGACGTTCGTGGAGTCCGCCGTAACTTCGCGGAAGGAGCTTTCAGGGGTTGTATGACGTTTGCACGAGCACGTTCTGACCATAGAGGAATCTACGCTGGATGTCTCTCATGGTGGCGTGTCGTATTTCTCCCTCCTCCCCCAGGAGTTGGCTCGCAGTTGGACAAAGATATGCGAGGCTGTTGGAGGTGGACGAGCGACTTAGCGGGTAGACGAGGTTGTATTTTCAAGTCGCGGTTGAGTCCCCATTGGGTCCACTTCTGCTGTTATTTTTAGGACTTACTCTGTCCGAGGTTTCAGATTAACAGTCGGGATGACTGAACCGTCTTTTATTTCTCTTTCATTTGCATTCGTTCTGTACTTTTATTTCCTTTATTTTCATTCCTTGTTCATCCTTTTAATTTTTCCTTTCTTTCCATTTCGTGTCCCACTTTTGCATCGTTTCCGTTTTTTAATTTTCTCTAATGTTCTCCTAACTGAGCCGCGGTAGTTCAGTCGTTAGGGCGTCTGACTACGATGCGAGAGACCAGAGTTCGATCCCCGGCGGGGGAAAACCGGGATTTTTTCAACATGTTCCAGCGGCTCCGGCGCTCACCCAGCGTCGTATAAAGTGGGTACCTGGAGGAAACTCTGGGAGTAAAGGCGGTCAGGGGCGTGGTGCTGATCACATCACCCCCACCTTCGGCCGTGATCAAGAACGTATGTGGCTCTAACCCCACATTCCTTTTACGCCTTCATGGCGTGGTGCATAGCACAGGGGAGCACTTTACCTTTTTTATGTTCTCCTAATTTACTTTAAATAGTTGCTATTTTTACACTTACTTAAAACCCTTGATTATTTATTTCTTTACTACATATACTTTCATAGATTTTTCCTGGTCGACCTGGTGGTCTAGCGCGTTAATTGGTTAACTTTCGATCTCACAACCGAAGTTTCCGGGCTCGAGTACAGACCTTGGCATGGGTGTTCTTTGTGTGTGTGTGTGTAATTTCATCAGTTTTATTTAATCATCACTCATCTTTATCGACGCGATTAGCCAAAAATGACAGAAAAGCGACGTAAAACAAACAAAAATACAAATGAGGTTTCCTTTTCTTATCTCTCTTCTGTCTTGTAATTGTATTCTTCAACCTTGAATATCTTATTGTTTATTATTACTGTCTTAATATTAGTACTTCTGGCTCCATTTTCATTTCAATTATAATATTAATACACTTTCTACTCTGTTAATATCATTTCTTTTTCCCTATCACATTCTCACTCCATACTTTCCATTGTTTCCTCTGTACACTCTCATTTTTAATTTGTATCCATTTTTAAGCATTGTCTTTTTTGTGACGTATGTTTGTTGTCTTGTCTAACCATGCATATCTTCTCTTTTTTTTTTGTTAACATTTTTTCAACTTTCCTTTTCTACTTTCTATTCTTATCACAGTCATGAGTATTTGATTCACATGATACACGTTAGGATACGTACTGTTATATGTTCTTCTTGGGCTTCACTTGAAAGCATTTCTTAATAATATAGAATTGCATTGGAACAGCAGGGGGCATTGTCCTTCATGCTGATAGAGCGCAAGTACAGCATATATCAATTAATGTTACTCTTGCGATTCTAGTTAAAACATATAGTGGGTTAGTGCAGTTGTAGTGAACCGTAACGGCATTCCTGCACTATTTGTACCGGAGGGGCGACAATTCGGGTACTATTTCTACTGGCAGAACGGCGTTCCGGCCACTATTTGTACTGGCGGAGTGACGAGTCATTTGCTATTGCTGCAACAGCCTTTCGACATTATATCTATTGACACGGAGGTATACGCATTAGGGAGGCACGTCGGATTAAAAGACCCTCTTACAAATTTCCAAACTTGTACAGCTTTTTTTCAATGCAGTTGATTAATCTTATATGACAAGAAAATAAGCATTTGGGCTAACGTGGCTTTCTAGTTTCTTCAATGTTCTAATTAGCCTACATCTCCCTCCAGTACATTATTTACAACTTGTAGTAGCTATAAAATTTTGAAACTGACTTCTTAAATACAGAGAAACAGAGATTGCAAAATGATTTTTAGTCATTGAGATATTTAACGTCAATTGTATATGAACTTTCCAATATAGTGATTGGAAAAATGTCATAAGATCTAGCTCAATAATTAAATTCTTCCTTGAAGTGCTTTCTGTTTCACACACACACATGATTGTCCCCAGCCGGCCGCCATGGCGGAATGGTTAGCACATCGCGCTACGACGTTAGGGGTTCCGGGTTCGAATCCCGGCCTGGGCTTGGATATTTGTGAGTGTTCATTCATTAATTTCATCATGTCATCACTCACCCCCATCTTCGGTAATATGCCAAAAGTGGCACAAAGAGCAAAGTAAAATAAAGCAAATCAAATCAATATCAAATCAAATCAAATCATTGTCCCCACTCCAGGGGAAAATATGTATTTGCATCTAGAAGGTTTGCAAGTATTCAAAAGGTGAATTTCCCCATAACCGTCAAAAATAGTACCCTGCCTGTAATACTTTTGTATTCAGTTCAACAGTCTGTGAGACTTTCAAGTAATTCTGCAAGCTTTACTAATGTTATCATTGTGTACACAGGGTGACTTAAAGACCCTTGAAATTTGTAGCTAAAATATCTGGAAGAAGAACTGCGGAGTTCTTGGTTTCAGGGTTCTCACTACATGGTAAACAAAATAAGTCGCCTGCCTCTTTTCCTAATTGATTTAGTCGTTACGTTTCCTTGTAAAATGAGCGGAGCTGAGAGTCGAATCTCAGCCCGCTAGATGAGAAGTCAAGACTACGACTAAACTCCATTATTCAAGTGTGAGCAGGTGCTCACCAGAGCGGAAATCTAAGCTGATCTAAGCCGCTTAACAGCTTTTGCGTTCGAGAGTCAATTAAGGATTACATCATTTGATATTTCTCGCCGAGTAAGGACAAAATGGCGAAAACTTTTCAAGCGATGCGCTTTCGTATTGATTATATCTTATAAGCATGTTTTAGGCTGCTGGAGAAAACACGACAAAGCCCTTCGTTTTCGAAATCCATGTTTTCTTGCGGTGCACGCATTTAATATAGGGAAAAGTTTGAACGTATCGCTTTTACTTAATCGTGGCATCGGAAGTTAGGTTCAGATGAACGAGTCTCCCGGATACAGTGGACCTACATTTAAAGTGGGATCGGAACCACTGTACGTAGAGTCTTACTGCTTTCAATCATCCCATCATGGTTCTGCCTGACAAACAGTTGATTGACCAGCATGACTCCTACAATTCTAACAACTGTTCTCGGGTTACCAGTCAGGTTTAATCGGCATTATCTTCCAACGTTTCATTCCTGATTAAGAGAGCAATATATGCGCTCGAAACGTTGGAAGCTATAGTTGACGAGCTGTATCTTAGCGGGTTGCATTGGCTACTTCATGCATAGAGATTATCGTAGTCGTCTCCTACTGGTCGTTTGGGTAGTTTACAGCTGAAAAAAAAGTAAGTGGAGAATGACGCGCAGTGGCTAAGGCAGCATTTAGCTTCTCTACTTGCTACTGCACAACAGGGATTGTCAGCGCTCACCAGGAAACATACAGCTCGTCTTCTATACTCAACGCAACTCCAACTGGCGGCTGGGAGACAGCGAATCAGCGATCAGTTGAATTTTCTTCGACTGAAATCGGGCATTTTCGAGTCATAAGGTACCGAACGTTGTCCGCGGGACCAAACAAATGAGTGTTGGGTCCACCACATGTTCGCAACTGAGTTTGTTGACGCCCATCGAGCCACATCCCCCGAAGACGATTGGAGGATGTCACGTGCCAGTTTCGATGACACAATAAAAGTTGCAAGGAGGAATGGTTTCTCGGAATCGACGAGAGATGGCAGCACGCTATATGAAGAGGAGCAGAGCCAATTGTAGAAACTAGGAGCGGAGAAGAGCGATTATATATATTATAGTAAATTGAGAAATATATAAAAGAAGAGTTCAAATACTATAAAAGAAATAAATAGAATACTGTATATAGTAAATTAACATAATTAAGAATATGGCCACATATGAAACGTTTAGGAAAGTTATTAAGTAAGCGAACGAATTCAGAAATCTATCTCTTTTTATTTTTCTGACGAGGAGAACATCGTCAGTGTTTTGGTTGTTTGTCCCCGGTGGCGCTGTTGTCAAATTAGACGCCCCGAAGCACTTTACGGTTGCGCTCCTTTTTAGTCGCACTGGGCCATTGGCAGCGCTTGTTGTTTGCGATCCTGGTTATTCCCCTTTGGTCGTTATATAGGAGGTGGCGCTAGTGTCAGTTTAGTCGACCCTACTCCTTTCTACAAGTATAGCTTGTATTGTTTTGCCAAAGAAGCGGGGAAAGCGAGCGCATAAATAAGATTACGCTTTGGAAAAGAAAGAAAATAAATAAAAAGAAGAAAAGAAGAAGAAGCCTTTTTGATAATAAAAGAAGAAGATGCTTTCTCGATTATCAAAGAAGAAGAAGCCTTTTCCATACTAAAAGAAGAAGAAGCCTTTTCCATATTAAAAGAAGAAGAAGCCTTTTGATAATAAAAGAAGAAGAAGCCTTACGATAATCAAAGAAGAAGAAGCCTTGTTGACAAGTCAAAGAAGAAGAAGCCTTTTCGATAATCAAAGAAGAAGAAGCATTTTCGATTATACACATATATATATATATTTTCTCTGTATTTTGTATAGTTCTCAGAATATAGATCCGCATTTAACTATATCCTCTTGGCTATAAAACGCTTTCTTATTTGGAATTCTCAAATAAAGAACCTATCCCCCTGAGATTAAGATATCTGTAGCTGTGGTAAATAACATTTAAGTACGTACCACAAGGGGCGTAGCAGGGACAGAAAGGGCCGTCAAGGTCAGCCGCAGATGGAGTTGCGTTCAGTATAGTAACCCGAGAACACTTCGAATCACGTCGCCAGGAAAGCTACAATTCCTACTGCCTACGATTCTGTTTTGAAGCTAGCAAGTAATCGTCTTCTGCTGTTGAGGTGCATTTTGTATGACCTCCTCCCCAAGCACATTTAGAGTCGTTCTATTTCCAGTCGTATTACACCTTAACCCCAAACAACCGTGACCATAATGCTGTGATGAATTCTCACTTTAATTTGACCACTTTTAACACTACTAGGATGATATATTTGTTCAATGTCCACTTCGAATTTCCATTAAAGTTCAACTACACCTCAACACACGGAGAAGTCAGGAATTGTACTAGTACTGCAACTACAGATAACACCGCTACTCAATAGACTATTTCATTCGCCACCTCTGCTGGAATGTGTCAAGCTGGAGTGTGGGAATTTGATAATGATACTGGCGTTCAACTTTGTGCGTATTTTGATTATTTATGATCAATTTTCTAGTTTAACTGGGAAAAATTCTATACGTACTTCTATCTATGCTTTTCAGATACATTTTAACAGGCAGTCCATTGCAATATTTCGGAATGAATTATTGCATAATACTCAATTTTTGTTCAAGTGATAGATTTAAGACAAAATCTATTTTTTTTTTTACTTTTTCAAAGTTTTGGCATTAATATGAGGCCTCTGATATTTTCGGCATCCAACATGTCACCCACGTTTTTTTTTTTATGTAACGAAATTCCACTTGCATTTGCCTTTGAACAAATTAATTTGTTCTACCAGTAAAGGATGTTCCGTTACATAAAGTTTCATAAAGAAGTTATATGAAGTTACATAATATAATATATTACATATAAAGTTACATAAAGTAGAAACATAAAGTTTGCAAACTTTCTAAAAAATTACAGAATATGAAGATTGTTTCCTGATTAATATTATATTGTAATATCAAGTAATGAAAGTGAATAATTACGATGCACAATCGCATTAAGAGACATATATGTTCTACCCATTGTTATGAGCAATTGCATAAACGAACTTATACACGCTATACTTTGTGATGGTCATTTTTATTGACTGAAATACGCGTCCTGCCTACTGCGATAGACAATTTCATGGATACATGTCTTACACATTGTGATGGACAATTGCGTTGTCAGACATATGCGTCCTACTCGGTCAAAGAGCTAATCCGTGACATAGTCCTAGTTTTGTAGCTGATAAGGGCTTGTTCCTCAATTGAATAGAAGAATCTTTATTTATTAACCGTGTTTCTGCCTTACTGGACTCGTTTTCAACTCTTGTCTAACAATGAAAAACAATGAAACACTACGACGGGAAATGGTACAGAAGAAATTGTTGTTGTTATTGATTTGGTTGCAGGAAATGCATGTTACTCTTCTCTTCATAAACTTTTGTCTTCTCATTTAATGTCTAAGAAACTAAAAGTTAAAATATACAAAACAGTAATTTTGCTTGGTCACTTACATTGAAAGAGGAACATAAATTGAGAGTATTTAAAAATAAGATCCTTAGAAAATATTTGGACCTGAAAGGGATGAGGAGACAGGTGAGTGGAGAAGATTACATAATTTAGAAGTATATAATTTGTATTCATGTCCAGATATTATTAGAATGATTAACTCAAGACTTAGGTGGGCAGGCCATGTGGCACGAATGGGAGAGGAAAGAAGAGTTTACAGGATTCTTGTAGGGAAACCTGATGGTAAGAGACCTATAGGAAGACCAAGATGAAGATGGAGGTATAATGTTGAGATGGACCTAAAGGAAATTGGTAGGGATGGAAAAGAATATATAGATCTTGCTCAAGATAGGGACAGATGGAAGGCCTGTGTTGCTGCAGTCATGAACCTTCGTGTTTAAGAAAGCTAGAGAGTTAGTTAGTTAGTTACTTCGCTTTTCTGTTACTTTTGGCTATCGCAAAGATGAAGTTGAGTGATGAAGTGATGAAATTGATGAAGGGAAAATCGCAAAGAACACCCATTCCCAGGCCGAGATTCGAACACGGGACCTCTGGTATCGTAGCGTGCAGTGAAAACCACTACACCACGGTCGGTAGTACAAAAAAGACTATAATATACGTATGACTTCAATACGTATATTATTAAAATGCACAAGTTAGTTCCACAAATACAGAGTTATATTACGATTTAGAAATAGTAATAGAGAACTCACGTTCTCAACACCGAAGATTCCAGCTTCGACATTAGGCCTGGACATGTCTGTTCCTTTGTGCCTGTCCCTTCATCAATTTCAGCAAATAATCATTCATCCTCATCGTCATGATTAGGCAAAAGGGGCAGAAAATTAAGCAAATAAGAGCAGAATCCTGATATTTGGAGATTTTTCACTAATTTTATTCTGCGGCAAAAGACAAAGATGGCAGACCGTATAATTTCAATTTCCCTCCGTAGAGAAAAGCAACTTTTCCCGCCGTTTGCTTTTCCGAGAAGCTTCATTACCAGCGGAAGGAAGTAAAGGGAGGGGGTCTGTCCTTAACCATTTCTGGGTTTTGCGCTGGAAGATGGTCTCAAGATATCTCAGTTCCCGCTTTTCCAACTAAAAAAAAAGCAACTTCCAAGAAGGGTAGAAAAGTCTTCCCATGGTGGCTTGTAGCCTCACAAGAAGGTGAAATAAATTAGATATCCCTAGGGAGTCGCCGAAAATTTACTTATCCGAAGTTGCAAACATGCTTTTTGGTTCGCGAAAAACTTTAGGAGTTATTAATATATAATATTATATTAGTGTATAAAGAAGGAATATCGTGATATTTGCTGCCAGACTTTAACTTCAAAGGGACCCCTCGCAGGGCCAATTTGAACCCTGATGAAGAAGTTTCTTTTCATATACGTATTTCCAAATGAACGATAACTTTCCACACCCAACTGCTTATCAGAACTTACTGCACTTACTTTTGGATTCTGATTCTCCGTACGGTTGATTCGTTACGTGAAATATTATGTTACTGATCGCCTTGAAATGTCGAGTTCAACACATATCAAGGAGTTTTGAAAACGGAAGACGTGATTATATCTTACCAAGTATCGATAGTTATACACCATCTTGGAAAATAATAGGTGGAGTGTACGTCCTATACTCACTGTGTTGGGCAATTGCATGCAATGACACACGTCCTACCCGTTGTTTATGGGCAATTGCATGGGCCGACATACACGTCCTACCCATCGTGATGGACAATTGCTGATGTATCCGTTGAAGATACAGGGCATACTGGATCGCTTTTCTGTGTCTGAAACTGAATTCAGCCATCTGGTATTGTTCTATTATATAAAGACAGTGAATTCATTTTTCAGGTGTGTTCTAAAATATTGTGATACGTTGTCCAAACTGATCAATATACTAACATTAATGCGGAAAAAGTTTCTGAATATTTTTCCCTTCGAGGTCTCGTGTCTACACTCGAAACTTCCTGCACTAACCTATGGGAGCTCACAGGGAAAGTCAGGAGATACACTTGGATCCCCCTTGTGGAATACAGATAAATTGCATACCTGTACATGAAAGTAAATGCAGCTGCTCTTTCAGAGTGGGATCAATGATTTACCTGTCGTATACAATAATGGCAGTCTCACTTCAATACGAAACATTCTATGTTAAGTATGGCGGCATGGTTTTTAATAAGTCATAATGACACTGCAAGAGTAAAGGGTGTTTTCGTTGAAAATTGGTTTTGAAGAGGGGGTGCGGAATCACCTCTTCACAACACCGTGGCGCCGCCCTTGGTGATAAAAAAATCTAAACGGTAGTACTGTAAAATTCATGAATCCTCGTCAATGCTACTTCAAAGAATATCCTCTCTCACACACACACACACACATGCTCACTCACATACATACACACTCCTACAGGCTGTCGAGACTTGTTGATGCCAAACTTTCATCTTTCTATCTCGTGTATCCGAAACGGAGCAAACGCTCAGCTTGGGGCGACCGGATCTACTCATCTACTCCTGACGTCGTCCCCAGCTTCCAAGCTCTTTGCACTTTAGAAGCTCGCGGAAAGCAGAGCTCTCCTACTTTTCTTTTTTTTACCCCTTTCACTCTGTCGAACTCTTGTATCAAGTCACGGAACAGAAAACGACAAAAGCTGAAATGGCCGCCAGTGCTTTCAGGTCTGTGGGAACCACTCCAAAGAGTTTCAGATGCTCAGAAGAAATGGATTCTCTTTCCATCTCTCATATGTCCTACTGGCTTTCTTCTCTGACCATCTTTTTGTTGTTGTTGTTGTTATACCTTTTATGGATATTAAGCCTGCCGTTCTGCTTTCATGTCCGCTGGGGTCATATTGCATGTCGACCTCTTTCGGGTAACCTCGCGACGCCGGTGATGTATTTGCCATTAAAACATACTAGTGCGTTGTCTAAAAGCACGCAAAAAAACATGTATGCTAATTTAATTGCATGTTGTACAAAAGGAGGGTCACAGAAATAGCTCAGAGAAGGCGTATGAGCGGTACAACACCATTTGAACTTTCTAGATTGGGGTGAGATTCTGGATGTGGTTTATTGCAGCGCTGACTGCCATAAATCGGCCTGCATGGTATCTACAGTGATTCTCCTGACCTGAATAGTGTTCCCAGCTACGCTGAAAAGGCAAGTTTTTGACCTGAAGAAAACGAGCTGCACAGAATATTGTTCTCTGTTGGGCATTAACGTTTTGCGTGTTAGCGAAACATTCAAATCCAGAGAGCCGTTCAAAATTGTGACATCTGTTAACGTACTGATGAAATATCGAATCATATGTGACGTTGCAGTTCCATTATTACGGCGGCTAAGACCATGCATATTTTTCTACTAATTTGTAGCTGGTGGTAACTCAAAAGAAGGAAGACTGAGAATGTTGACTCTCTGTTATGAGGTGTTTACTTCTATGAGATGTCTAACTCGACAAAATGTCTGCTTGTTGAAATGCATATCCCTATAGTCTCTGCTTGGTGAAATGCATCTTCCTACAAAGTGTCTGCTTGTAGAAATACATATTCCTATAGTTTCTGCTTGGTAATATGCAAATTAGTACTAAGTGTCTGCTTGTAGAAATGCATATTTATATAGTCTCTGCTTGGTGAAATTCATGTTCTTACAAAGTGTCTGCTTGTTGAAATGCATCTTCTTACATGGTGAAATTCGTATTTCTACAAGGTGTCTGCTTCTTAAAATGCATATTTCTACATGTGTCTGCTTGTTGAAATACATCATTCTACAAAATGTCTGCTTGTAGAAATGCATCTTTCTACAAAGTGTGTGCTTGTAGAAATGCATCTTTCTACAAAGTGTATGCTTGTAGAAATGCATCTTTCTACAAAGGGTCTGCTTGTAGGAATGCATCTTCTTAAATGGTGAAATTCATATTTTTACAAGGTGTCTGCTTGTTGAAATGCATATTTCTACATGTGTCTGCTTGTTGAAATGCATCATCCTACAAAGTGTCTGCTTGGTGAAATGCATCTTCCGACAAAGTGTCTGCTTGGTGAAATGCATCTTGCTACAAAGTGTCTGCTTGTTGGAATGCATCAAATTACACTCCTCGCTTTTCTTTGTCCCGGCTATCTAGCGGCAGAGAAGGAAGGGAAATCGAATGGGCAGAGCGAAGCAGTACACGCTACTGCAACGACTGGTAACTCTCTCCACGTAATCCCATTCCCTCTCACGTGTTTATAGGTGGAGCCATCTCGCGTCCGGGACAGAGCATAGCTATCATTTCAGTTACCATGTTGCAAAATGTGATTAGAAGTTTCAGCGACCGACTCCAGAAATGTGTGAATCAAAATGGGCGCCATTTGCAAGATGTTATTTTCCGCACTTAATGTTGGTGTAAATCATTCTTTTTTTACAATAATAATGGCTGTATGGCTAGCACATAAATAAAGACGAACTATTTTCTTTTACTGTGTTCTATCATTTTAAAATCTGATTTTCTGTCTCACCCTGTATCTGGGGTGCTGCATGACTTTAATTGGGTTGGCTTTTCTGCAGGATTCTGTTTCAGGCATAATGACACGTCCGATGCAGGTATTTACTTGCTCAGTGGGACCAGAATTTCTCCATTAATATTACGCGCATTCAAGCGGGTGTGTTGGAGTCGAAAACGGGTGCACTATCCTCTCGGTAATCCGTGAAAATACATTGCTGTATTATATTGTCCCAACGAAGCGTATGGTTCAGATAAAAGGAAGAGGTTAATTGCCCTAAATGTTGACGATCAACTTGCGCCATTCTCTCGGTAGCTTACTTACAAGTGGAATTATCATCTGAGCAACATGAATCAATACGGCTTATAGGGATAGGTCAAGTAGGCTGGATTCACGGGCCTCATGGGAGACAACGCTCGAGATACTCGAGCAGGGTTGGGGAGGGGAGGGAGGGTACGAAGTAATTGTCGGGCGTTGTCGAGACACAGTAAAAACCATCAAATCTATACCCTGTACAAGCATATCTGGATCAAGGTCGCGCATAGCGTCAAAGAAGGAGAGGAAATCGAGTTGGCAGAGCGAAGCAGTACACGCTGCTGCGATGGCTGGTAGCTGCAGTCGCGTTTCCTCTCTCCACGCAATTCCGTTGCTCTCACGTGTTCATTGGTGGAGCCGTCTCGAGACACTACTTGCGCAGAGACTTGCTTTCCTTTGCCTCCTGCACAGTTAGCTGGGACGGAGTATATTTGATGCACGACCAACGGATCGATTGATGCACTAAAGTGTGTTTTTTTTGGCCCTCTTAAAGAAAAATCAGGTATACAGTTTGATGCATTTTTGCATATAGTTTTAAAGGTATCTCTATAAGTGCATCAAATGATGCAAGTGAGTATTTCCTTCTATGTCGATCTCTATTTTTATGCATCAATTGATGCATTTTTGATGCACCTTCCTGCATCTTTCTCGATGATGCATTTAAGCATTTGGTCTTAGCAACATATTTTATGCTATTTTGTTCCAACTGATGCATTTACTTTTCTGTGTTCAGGAAGGGGAGCGGACGGGGTGTGACGTCATTCCATAGAAAAAACACCATTTATTTATTTGACCTTGCGCAATGTTATTCAGCTTATTATTATTATTTGCAGTAACGTTACATGATTGTTTTCTGCATATTTTACAACAAAGAAGTGTAATGCTACACTCTGTCCCTCGGTTATCTCTGGAGCAAACGAACGGAAACATGTCTCTGCGCAAGTAGTGACGCGAGACGACTCCACCGATAAACACGTGAGAGGGAATGGGATTGCGTGGAGGGTGAAAAGCGACTGCGGCTAGCAGCCTTTGCTGCAGCATGTACTGATTCGCTCTGTCCAGTCGATTTCCCTACTCCTTTGCCGCTATGCGAGACCTTGCTCCAGAGATAGAGGGGGCAGAGTGTAGTACTAACACGCAAGTACTATATAGCAAAAATATACATAATGAAACGAGATGGTAAGAAAATCAGAAAAAAAGCACAATGCAAGTAATTTCATAGTATTCGTATATATGGAGACTGGCTAAAATCAGAAGACAATGCTCATGACTGCTTTTAATTGCACACTTTAAGAATGTTACTTAAATCTGCACTTATATTACACAAACACTGCACTCTGTCTCGGAAATTTGTGGAGCAAAGCCGCGCATGACAGTAGAGATAAGGGAGAAGCGACTGAGTGCACGCTGCTGCAAACGGCTGGTAGCTGCAGGCACGTTTTCCCCTACGTGCACTCAATTCTCCTCTCATTCGTTCCTTTAACGAGCCCTCTGGAGTTCTACTTGCGCAGTGGACATGTTTTTGTTTGCTTGTTAGAACGTTTCCGGGGACAGAGTGTAATGGAGACTGGAATACAGTTTGGACATTTGAATGGCCACCTAAATGAAGGATCAGATTATTTCATTGCACTGTAGCAAATTTACAAGGGTTGGATAAAAAGTAATGGCAACACTGGTATAATTGGTACTTGACTGTATTGGCAGAGGAGCACGTGTTACATTCCTTAAAAGTAATCGCCCCTCATCTCTACGACCTTCTGTCACACGTATGGAAGGCGTCGTACACCGTCAGCGCGTCCATCTCTGTCGATGTCCCGCAGTAACCGCCCTATAGCACGTATGACGGCTTCGCGCGTGTCGTAGTGCTTCCCGCCCAGTGGTTCCTTCATTTTGACAAAACGGTCGTAATCACACGGTCTCATACCGGTGAATACGGCGGATGTTCCAGTACCTCCCACTACCAGTTATGCAGGAGTGCCGTCACATTGTTCGCAGTGTGACACCTTGCATTGTCAAGCAGGATGATGGGACGCCGTGCCGTCGCTTCCTTCTTAATGCGAGACGAACGTGGTTTTGCAAGAAGGTGCAGAAGTAGGCTGCGTTGACCGTCTGCCTGAGAGACGTTGTTCTTCTTGCCTAAACATATTGTTAGGGCGCTTGCACTCTCGTCCACTGCTTCAGAGCACTGCTGTTTTTGACTGAATGACATACAATCGCTCCCACTCACCATACTTCCTCGTCTGACATTCCTTTATCAGCCACGAAACGCTTGTGGCGCTGTGACTCACCCCTTTCACGGGACAGCAGTGTTGCCATTACTTTTTATCCAACCCTTGTATTTTCATATGCATGAACATTTTATTATTTATATTACTATTGGAATCAAAATTGAGGGTGCGTAAGGGGGTGCTGATCCGAATTCACCACTCCTTCGGTATCCCTGGCTCCGTCTATATATCCTGTCCAGCTAACTGTGGAGCAAGGTCACGCAAAGCGTCAGAGAAGCGAGAGATATCAAGTTGCCAGAGCGAAGCTGTACACGCCGATCGAAAGCTGGCAACTTCAGTCGCTTTTCCCCCCTCCACGCAATTCTGTCTCTCCCACGTGTTCATTGGCGTAACCGTCTCCCGTCACTACTCGCGCAGATACTTGTTTTCGTTCACCTGCTCTGGAGTTAGCAGGGACAGAGTATAGTTGTCGTGGAAATAGTAGATCGACCTTGTTAGCGAGTTTGTCGGTCAGACGGTGGGGGTGTTGATTTCATCAAGCTTGCATTCAATTTGTTGTCAATCTGGACGAAGTGTTTGCTAAACGAAGTGTCAATTTCCATGCGATGTTTTGTTTTACTGGATCACCTTTCCAGCGAATCGTTCACTTCGGCGAAGTACCTTTTCGTAACGTAGCGACTGTTTATTTGCGTATCGGTGAGCTTCGATAAAGCAACGTATGCGATTTGTTTTGTGCTTTGTTGCACGTTGCGCAGCTCGTGTGGGTTGTCAATTGCTATTGATGACCACGGCACGCTGAGAGACAGCAAAGCATTGAATTGGAATTTCGAAGAAGACACGAGTGTCGGTAGGAATTTCATTTGTCATTTTCATGGTTGAAATAACCGCGAGCGTCATGGTGACGATAAAGGAGGCTACGTTTGAAACCATAAATTCTTAACCATTTATACAATTTCTGTTGGTTCATTGGTTCCACAAGTATATTGAGAGAATATATTGCTACTGTGGGTTCACTTCTTAGAAATACAACAATGCACTCGCTATAGCCGGTCTCCATGGCGGAGTGGTTAGCACAGCGCGCTACTACACCAGAGGTCGCGGATTCGAGTCCCGGCCTGGGAACGGATGTTCTTTGTATCACCTTCATCAATTTCATCATTTCATCACTCATCCTCATTGTCGCGATTAGCCAAAAGTGGCAGAGAAAAGCAACGCTAATTAACGACTTCAAGGAAGTACGCGATCAGCTCGGAAGAAAAATGTCGAGAATAATCACACAACATTTTTGCTGCAGGTGTGTAGAGCAGACTTCATTGTTTCAGACTTCATAGCTCTAACAGTCAACAGGAAAGTAACGCTGCTTTTGTCACTGACACTCTTTCTTTCATATCTTTTGAAAAAAATACTCGTTCGAAATCTCTAATAGACTAAATTTGGTGCCGAATCTCCGCTTTAAAGTTTTAAGTGTAGAAACAAACATCAAGATACTGTGTCAGGCTGTGCAGGCACATCCTTCTCACTAGAAACTCTGAGGATTTACAATAAAATTCAAAATTGTGTACTTAATTTTGTTCTTTACTTTTTTTACAATAACACTGGAAAAATATATGAAAATTAAAGTTTGTTATGTACTCCTTAGCATATACTGTATGTGTTTCACATTGTTAGTCTTGTAACTAATCATAAAAGATTGTAATAAACGTAGGATTATAATGTTTATTTGTTTACCATCTTTCCACATACAGCCCGAATGCCATTTTGCTCTATTGCATATACGCGCCTCCAACATATAAAAAACGCCCCACCAACCAGGCAGCAAAAAAAATCCCCAAAACCCACTATTCGGCGAAAATCTATGGTGAGGGGTACATTAGGCATTTAGTTAGGACTAAAGGGTACAATGAGAAAAATCTTTGAGAACCACTGACATAAAGCAAAATAAACGTTGCACAAGAGTAATTATGACAAATTTTCAAACTATAATAGGGAAAGGTTGCCGAAATTGGACCAGTTTTGTTTTCTCTTAATTCATTTCTCTATCAATGACTAATTCGAAAAAAAAGTATTTTTAAAAGTATAGAACATTCCATGTACTTTCATCGGATAGTAATAAATTTTGAATTATATAAGTACTAACATTTATAAAATAACAAGAAAGAAAATTGATAAATGGTCCAAATTGGGAAACCGGTTGCCTAATTTGGACTTACAGTTACCTAAGTTGGACCTGAGAAGTAAAACTGTAAATATCAATTGTTATTAACATTAGAATGTATTAAAAGCGTTTTTGCGTAAAACAACGCCTCTAGGTTTCTGCTATATGTGGTGTGACCATCTAGTAGTAGGAGTACAGGTGAATCTTGACTACAATTCACATGGTTCCTGAAGTGCTTGAACCATGTCACAAACAACTCTCAATTTATGTACCTCGTGTCGGAAATTTCTACCATGATCCCTGCCGGGGCACCAATCTCAAGTTCTTGCTGCTTTCTTTTTCGCTTACAAATAATCATTGGTGGGATAAAGAAACCCGCCGCATTGACAGCGCAAACTACTGTCGTGTTTACTCCTCGTTCTCTATTTGTAATGGCTCCAACTTGGTGCTTACCTTTTCGAGCGATTACTTTTTGTTGTCTTTTTTGTACAATTGATAATACCGATTCATCAATATTAAATATAGTTTTTAATGTAATACCGTTCAAGTCAACAGTTTTTTCAAGTAGGCCATTTTTTTTATATCATTCCCTTTAGCTCGGGCCATTGATGTTCCTTCTGCTTGGAGGAGGAAAAGCCGTGGATTCAGACTCATAAACGAATAAAACCACTTTTTACCCGCAATTCTTTCTCGTATCGTAGCGTTCCTCTGAACGCGGGGATCTTAAATAGGGATGTACTATTAGAACTAGTTGATGGTAGAGACAGCCCTGAACGGGCAGGTACAAATATCTAACTATTCATTAAAATAGACTCATGATTCGTTTCTAGACTGAAGTGAGCAATGCAAATGGCAGAATGGGTGTAGACTAGCTTACCCTGTTCGGTTTAGAAATAAGACCAGTAGCTCCTGCTTCTCCGATGATTCCAGATTAAAAGACCTCGTGTCGCTCTCATGCGCACGTATTTAAACACTCGCTTGGCCTCTCGTCACCTCTTGCCAAAGGCCAGTGTTCTTACCATTTCCTGTAGAATGCTTATTCTACACATTCTGAGCAGGAGCTGACAAGGTCTGCCAGGGTCAATATTTCTTAATCGAACGGGGTATGGTACGACACCCCCTCTTGCAAGACAATTTCTAAAATTGAAATTGTAGTCATGAAAAGTTTAAATTGAACCTTCTGCCATTCACCAAAATTTAAAAAGTTTTTGTTTATTACATGAAAAAAAAAGGTTACATAAAATAAAATAATAAAACAAAATGTCGGAGACCCTTCACCGAAAATTAAATGGAACAGAATTAAGCTCAAGCTTGAAAGCTGAAAGAAAGTCTTTTGTTTTCATTAGCCACACGCTGGAAGAGTCTTTCGTAATCAACAATGCTGACGGTTGGTCAACATGCGATATAAAGTGTTGTTCGCAGGTCCGTGGAGTCAGCGGAAAGTTCAACACACTGCATCGTAACGCGATACATGCGACTTGCTTCTGAACAAGTGCTAAATAAGCACAGAACGTAATCCGTGAGAAACTTTAATGCCGCATGCTCGCAATCTTCCGCCTCATCAGGATGACAGTTCGAGGCGAGAGCAAAGGATCGTGGTAAACACCAAACTCCACTGGACTGCGCACAACCACACGAAGATTAAAAAATAGATGAAGGTTATGTTTGCACTTGCCACTGACGTTCTTAGCACACTATGTGTGCACACTATGACCTGAGAAATGAGACGGCAGGGCAATCCAAATACATTCCAACCCCGGAGTCCTGGGGTACGAAGCACTGTTCTGTGACATACACGGTCCTTGACCGATCATTTTCACTGGGGGACCGGATTCGAATCCCGGTGTGGAAAGTTTCGGAATACTGGTCAGCAAAGGTCAGATGAAAAGACGTGGGCCGTGGGGCGGGCGAACACAGGGTAGTCCATGGGAAGCCACTCCAAGTAGCGTTTCCACGCCCCAAAATATGCGTTGTTCAATGGCGGACACTGGGGGGTATTTATGATAGGCCCCCGAAAGTTCACAGCAGACGCCATTGCATACAGTAATTATGGCCACTGGTAGGATGAAACGTCACAGGTGGCCTGGCAGGTTGCTGATCCACAGGGCTGGGTCTCAACAATTTGGGTCGTTGACTGTACCCGGAAAGTTCCAATATGTGGTGAAGGACATTGCCTGGTCTTACAGAGCAAAAGGGGACGATGTACATGAAAGATGTTCATGCTTCTTCTTAAGGGGGTTAGAGTCGTGGGGGGGGGGGGGGTTTGCTCTGTAAGATGACATTTCTTCTGATGTTTCTGACGCTGTTCCAGTCCTGGGATGTCACTTGGAATAGGATTGTCGGTGCTGCTACGTGACATACACCGCTGAAAACCAAAGGAGGCTGGTGAGCTCCAAAGCCTTCAGGAATGCGTTCTTCTTCCGGCCTCAAAAAATCACTGGACTTTTCGAAATTCCTTAAACTCTTGGAATTCCCGAACAGGGGAGGAAACAGGTTGGACATAGGAATAAACTACATTGCTCACAGTCATTCAATATTTAAAATATATAAAAAATGTGTAAAGGAATCGTCTTCTATAGGCAAGTGAAAATCATGAGTAAAAATAAGTAAACTAAAATAAAATAAACTGCCCAATAAGTGATATAAAGTATAAAACAAAGTTTGAATGAAGGCTAAAGAAAATAAAAGGCGGAAAATGTCATTTGACGCCTTAACACTGGAACACCATTAAAATGAAAATCTGACTTCATCAAAAGTAATATATGTATATATTGACTAAATTATATATATATATAGCCCCTGGCTTCTCCCAAATATAAAATAATGTGCAATATAAAACTAAAGGTATGACATGGCACTATAAAATAAACGAAAATATGTAGGATTAAATATTGATAAATATATAAAAGTAATATGTAGATGGTATAAAATATATCCCCTGGTATCAGAAAGTTAACCCGACGAAGTCCATTAATATCATGTCAGAAGTGTCAAAGCATTGTAAAAATGAGGAACTGACGAAAAAAAATAATTAACCCAAAATTTTGTAACGTCTCAGCTGTTAAAACGGACCTAGCCACAAGTAAAATAAAAGAGTAAATGACATGGCTCCAATGACCTTAAAATCATTAATTACGAAAGGTACATAATAAAATGGATGAATAAATCAAGGCGACATAGTGACGCACTGTTAACGCTCACTAGTCAAGGTTTGTTTGCGCTTGCATACGCCTGACGTATAGCATAAATAAACAGTTAAAATGAAGTTCCAAATTAGTAATAGGATAACAGTAACGGGAAAATGGGACAAAAATATTTCATGAAATTTTGGTTCGTTCACGATTGACTGATATAATTTCTCCATGGCCAGTCGAAGGTCAGTCCAATCAGAAAGAATTACATTTGAAAAATTTACAGAGGTATTAAAAAGTGGAGAAATTGCTCGAATAGCTATTTCTGTATCTAAAACTCTACGAGTGTGGATGATTTCATCATCAAAAATCAATTGATCTCAATAAACGGAGAAAAAAAAGAAAAAAAAACGATAAACAATAATAACAAAAAAATCAAATTAAAATTGCTCAAAGCAAACCATAAACATCCCGGGTGTGACCCTAGGAGGTTGCCTTGACCGGGCTGAAACCGTCGCCAAATAAGGGGGGGGGGCGCATTTGTCTCTCTTAGGTAAAAATGTAAATTTAAAACTGAAACTAATCTGGGTTATTGATTTAGAAAACATTTCTTGGCTATCACGTTCCTTTCGTATGATATTGCTTCAACTAAAGTCTATGACGTGTGGGAAATTAAGATATAAGCACAATTACTCGCTTTTACCTACTTTACGAAGATTAACATGAAATTAATCTGTAAGAAGTAATTACATTTCATTCGGGAAACTTTTGAAAATTCTGAAGGAACGAGAAAACGTCGCATAAATAAGCGCCCTTGAAGAGGCTATTATTCACACCTCGTTTGGAGACTAGGAATTTCATTGCCGAAGCCAGCTGAGTGTAAAGTTCATCTACAACAAAGAAAGGTGTCATCAAATTCTCTCTCTCCGAGACTGAAATAAGATATGTTTCTTCCGCTAACTCGAATGTGAAAATTTCCGCACGGAAATCTGGCGACTTACATGGAAGGAAAATCTTTGACTTGAGTCTTGCGACTGCACATATCCTGAGTTCGAAGGAACGAAAGGAAAACAACGAATGAATCGTGCTTTCGGTGCAGAGATTAAACTTGCTTGTTTAAACCTATCGTAAGCTGACGGAATGTAAACGTGATTATACCTAAGGGGAGGGCTTGATTGATTATAATATTCGCAATACTTCATCGTTATTTAATAAAAAAAAATGACAACCAGTTTTGCCTTAATTTAAACAACCTTTTTAACTTTTATCGCTATTTAGTGATTTAGTGATTTGCGATGCGATTAAATAACCACACGAAATCTGTTGAATAATGCTGAAGAGTGTTTATTTAAACATTAAGGAATGCCGTAACTTGAAATATAAATATCATAATATAAATACACATGAAATTTAAGGTATTTAAAATTCAAAGCTAGAAAACGCAAAAGGAGGAATATTAAGCTATCCTTTAATAAATAGCTGAAGGAGACAATAAATATATGGATAATAACAAAAAAATCTCGTTAATATGTGAAATACTCCCCGCCTTGAATACCGCTTACGTCTCGTTCTACTTTTCATTACAAGTTGGCTTACGCCTAACTATGGTGTTTTAACAAACTAAACGTCATGCAGACTAAGTCATTCTTATGTCATTGCGCTACAATGACAGTGTCATTCCTCTTGCTACGGGTACCTCTGTGTACACAATTAATTCGTAGGGGAAGACATAACCTTAAAACTAATGGAAGGGAGCGTCACACTTACTACCTTTAGTAGCGGACAACATTGCTCCTCTTTTCCTTAAAACATATATATAAACACTTGCGCACTCTTTTATATTTCACTACCGGTATTTCTGCGCGTACAACTAAAAACACCTATTATTAATCCTTAGCTAGAACATTGAATCAACGAGCGGGTTATACTCTAACCGAATGGTAGCGTCACTCTTACTACTTACGCCAGCGTATAGTAGCGGACATATAATTGCTCCTCTATTCCTATAAATATAATTAGCGTTTCGTTTTTTCACATATTAACTTTACTTTAGTAAAAAAAATATTCCTTAAACAAGGTAAAAATATAAATGCTCTGCGACTGACTCGTGTATTCTCTCGACTATCTCCTTATCAATTTGCACTACAATTATTAGTACCAAGGCTCCCATCTTCGGGGCGAGGAGATTTCAGTCATTTTAAATTACGAGTGAGTCGACCACTGATCCTTGTGCATTTCAAAACTATACGTGATAAAATTAAATATCCTCCTTGCGATAATCTTTAACAGTTTAACTTAAAACACATAAACACAAACGGCGTTACTTTTCGGACCATTAACAAGTTACGGTCTG
The DNA here is from genome assembly GCF_977018435.1 of Lepisma saccharinum. NCBI lineage: Eukaryota > Metazoa > Arthropoda > Insecta > Zygentoma > Lepismatidae > Lepisma > Lepisma saccharinum. The sequence goes on from NC_139229.1 coordinate 137,037,278, forward strand.
TTTATGAATGAAAATAAATATGAAACTTTAAAGGACTTTAATTAATTAAAAACACAATTGACTTCAGCAATACTCTCTGCTGTGACCCACTAAGTACACACACCATGGTGTGATTGAGTCGTATCGTTTATAGCCGAAATATCATAAGTCACGCACCAAATTTACGTTAAAAAAATACCAAATTGTATTTCAAGAGACTACTGCAAGGACAAGGGTCATCAAAATCAAGTGCCACTTTCAAAATTTAGATAAAATCCTGGGAATTGATGATAATTTCCCAGGTGGTAGTTTTGTCATAGCCATCAGGACCTGACCGAAGGTACCGGGTTCGAGAGAACCACGGCGTTACTAGGAGCGGAATGACAAGGGCTCGTCGGTAGACGTGCCCGGGCTGGCCAAATTCTGGGCGGAATATGACACTCGAATGTCCGACATCGAACCTTCCGGCGAGCGGAATGACGGACGTACCTTATGCCACATCGCATCGACGCGGAAAACCGCGACGAAGCAAGAGCGCAGAGCTGTTCCCTCATTGCCCGTGGCTACCAAAGGAAACATTCTATTTTCGTTTCCTCCGCATTGTAATATGCTTTAATGCAGCGGGTGATTAGCCTATTGGGTGGGTGTGGTGGGTAAGGACTGAATTAAAGCTGAGTATCGACGTTAACCATCATTAACATTAAAGCTGCGTGGTACGCAGCTTGCCCCAAAAATAAAAATTCGCGGAGAAAAACAATTCTGACATGTCACTATTTAACAAATTTCAATTTTCATTTATTTCGAATGATATAAATGAAAAATTCTGCAACTCGAACACGTAGCGCTAATTTTCATCACATTTCCGTAAAATGGATGAAAAGCCCAAGCATCTCACCACGTAGCGTTCCTCTGAACGCGGGGATCTTAAATAGGGATGTACTATTAGAACTAGTTGATGGTAGAGACAGCCCTGAACGGGCAGGTACAAATATCTAACTATTCATTAAAATAGACTCATGATTCGTTTCTAGACTGAAGTGAGCAATGCAAATGGCAGAATGGGTGTAGACTAGCTTACCCTGTTCGGTTTAGAAATAAGACCAGTAGCTCCTGCTTCTCCGATGATTCCAGATTAAAAGACCTCGTGTCGCTCTCATGCGCACGTATTTAAACACTCGCTTGGCCTCTCGTCACCTCTTGCCAAAGGCCAGTGTTCTTACCATTTCCTGTAGAATGCTTATTCTACACATTCTGAGCAGGAGCTGACAAGGTCTGCCAGGGTCAATATTTCTTAATCGAACGGGGTATGGTACGGTATTTCTCTGCAATATCAAATGCTAGATTACGAACAATTTTTCCCATTTCTGCAGTAAAGGTTGCTTCCCTACATAAGCACTTTGTTGTATTCGAAAACGTATTTTACTGTATCTTTATTGTAGCCTTTGGCACTCCATAAACACTGGCACACTCATTGAGTCCGTAGTCACAGCCATCTGTAATTATAATCCTCTACGTCTCTTGTTTCTCCTTTAATACCAAAGAAGTGAGACGAGGATTGTCTTATCGGCGCAGTGGATGATCATATATTAGGTACTTAAAGTATACAATTGGAACTTAATATTCGTTAACCCAATATTTATTACAAAACGTATTAGTACTTATACTTTCCAAATACAATTAATTCAACAGAAATGTCTATGGAGTATCTCCCAGTTAACCTAGTATAATTTGTCCCATTTGATAGTCAGCAGTCAGTAAGTAAAGGCTACACGAGTCAGAGCAAATCGCAACCCAGTCCAAAACCCCCCACAGCCAACATGACCCGGAGCAATCCACCAAAAAATCTAAACTAAAACAATTTCCTTTTCTTGCACTTTTAAGAACTCAAAATAAATCAATAGACTTTAGGTAAATTACACCCGGCCATGAGGGCCTATAAAGGGCGATAGACTGTAATGCAATATACTCAGCCTGTCCAGCCAGTGTCCAGTACATCAGAAGTCTCTCGTATTCGGCAAGGATCTGCCACGCTAAACTTCTCGCTCGACCAGCGCAGAAGCCCAGCCAATGGCAGAACCTTCCAGAGTCACCTGTCTGTTGAGTCTCCATCCGTCATTCATGAGCAATATTACACTATGGGCTTACATAATTCATCTTCGTTCCATTTCCCATACGTGCCTCTTTTCGACATCTTAGGAACCTAAAGAAAGACAGTCCTCCAATTACTTCCTGTCGAAATTTAACAAAAATTATTTTTTCTTACCTAACGTCTCCTTAAACGGACCGGTCCAATTTGGAAACACGTGGTGGTCCAACTTAGGCAACTATTCCCCGCAAATAAAAATATAACGCTACACGAACATACGCAATTAAATCTTAGTTTTATGACATGTAGTTAGTGGTTAATGAATGGCACTTTTATAATATACTAGGACATTTGATTACTAACCCCTACTCTACACAATAGCTTACGATCCGAAGCACAATAATTGCAACACGAACAATGGAAACACAATAACATCATTCCTACTTAGTCCAACGTCTCTAGTTGGCTGACCGCTGAGACATTTGCACACGGCACTATCGCCAATCAGTAGTGCCAACTCACCTGTTTCAAATACTCGTCTATAGGCAAAAACAAAGGAGGTCCAACTTAGGCAACGGTCCAATTTTGGCAACCTTCCCCTAGATTTAATCTCCAATCATATTGTGCTGATACACGGAACCGTTACACGTCTTATGCTACATTTTCAAAATTTTAATGATTTATTGTCGTAATTGTATATTGGATATTTGACTGCATAAATATTAGTTTCTTCATTTAAAAATATCCTCAAAAATATTTCAAAGTCAAAATAGTTATATCAGCTTCCTGCGAAATTTTAGTTTATTTTCCCAAACGTTCTGGCAGTCATAAAACGTGGTAATTAAGGGCTCGAAAATCAGGAGGCGAGAAACATCTGATCGCAAGGCTAATATTATTCTCATTGAGGTTCTTACTAATGTAGAGCCTCAACGTTGAAAAGTCATTAACATGTATTTCCAAATTTCCCCTCTTTCCATTCTTTCTCTGCGTGTGAAATACCTTACCAATTTGGGTTCAATTTCTGAATATTTCCAAAACGTGTAACGTGTCTGATCGAACCAGAACACACGAAGCATATAAATACGACTGCGAAAATTCAAATTTCACCATTGGAATTCTCACGATGCATTGAGGGGAATTTATAGCAAGAAGTATCACAGTAATTGCCTTGTGATACACAAGAAAACGTTAATCAAGGTCTTCTGAGTAACCGAGGAGAATTAATCAACCAAACCCTACAGTCGTGAATAATTATCAAAGGAGAACGATGATTGGTTGGTTGGCTATTGATCTCCTAGTAGTCCAACATACGTTGTTTATGTGTCCATGTAATGTTGGGACATTCCGGGAGAGAAAAAAATCCGTAGCTACTCAGTCGAACAGTACTAATTGGGCATTTTGTGTAGGCTTAGGCTGCTAATTAGCAAAGCAGACCTTTCACGCTGCGCAGTGATCTCCCATTGTGCATACGAGGGCTGAATATAAAGAAAAGGTACATCTACAGGATGTCTGATAAGTCACACCCTATTGTTATAATTTCACTATTTATTAACCAAATTATTAACTAAGAAACAACACTCCTTGACGTTTTGTTTGATATCCTGTTAAGTCTCCACATAAACCCCAGCATTCTCCATGAATTTCCTTAAGCGAACTGGTACGTTCGATACTGCCTGCCTGCAAAACGTTTCGTGGAACATTGTTTATCACATCGGATATTATTGCTTCCAGTTCATTCAAATTGTGAACTGAAGCTGTAACTTTATGCACGATGGAGCACCCGCACATTTTACTAATGTTGTCCGCAATTGGCTGCATGATCATTTCCCAGGTCGTTGGATTGGTAGACGTGGTGCACATGACTGGCCTGCCCGCAGCCCTGATTTAACGCCCTGCGATTTTTCTTCTCTGGGGGTGGGCGAAGGAGGAGGTGAGAAAACCACAGAATTTGGATGAACTGGATGAGCCATTAGCTCCAACATGGCCGTGAAGGGTGGCACTGTACTCTCCCTTGGAAATTAAAATGTTTTAATAATTTTTCTGTTCGTCTTTCCGTACTGTTTTTCTTCTTTCCCTCTTGTTGATCTCTTTCCGGTGAATCCAACTTGTTCTTCGTTACCTACTTGTGGTCTCATGGCAGTCTCCTCTTGTTCTTCTACCGAGGCATGTTGTTTACACATTTATAGTGTTCTCGGGAGTTGGTCAATATCTAGAACAGGTTCCGGGTAGGGCAGGCAACAGTACTTTAGGTTACTGTTTTGGACCAGCCTATATATACATACATACATTTCCATATCTTACTTCAATACTTTTTTTCAACCTCCTTAAAAATTGTGCCACGGAAATTAGTAATTTATTGTCATAGAGGATATTTTATAACAAACATTTTCTGGAAAGTTTATACACATATATGGAAGATTCCATGTCAAAGTACCTGTAACTTTATTCTATCTTGTGAGTCAACAATCTAGACTTGTCATTTCGATAAAAAATATTCAAGCATTATATATAACTAGCTGATTATCCGGCGTAGCCCGGGTATTTATTTATCCCAATCTTCTATTAGACAAGAAAGTAATGAATTCTAACTATAGTGCAACTTGGAGTTGAACGGCATTGGGAGTGTCACTATTCATCTTAGCGACTCCGTAAACTATGAATTCCACACTAATATCAGTCATTTTCGCAACACAAAGTCATATCAGCCTGAATGTTAGACAACTCGAGAAACACTACCGTTGTGCGGGTTTGCATAGAGTCACGGATGTCTGTTTGTGCGGAATTTACATGTCACCACTTCCCACTCCACCCCTAAGATTGCCAGGGGTGTCTTAGCCCTCAAATATTATTTCCATATTGCAAGTGATACGTGTACCAGGTTTGGTCGAAATTGCTCCAGGCGTTCGAGAGTTATGCCCGAACAGACAAACATACATCCAATTTTATATATAGAGAGAAGAGATTAAGTTAGAAGGTAGAAGGTATTTTACATATTGTTAGTTTATTTTAACTTTTGGTATACTTGTGTTTTGTATTTTGCCACACCCGTGACACCAAAAAACAATTGCTCCTTAAACTGTTACATTTCTCCCTCAACTACGCTAGAATATTCAAAGGTCAATTACCTTGTCTTTGTCTTAAATAATTTATTTTTCAAAATTTCAAAATTGACAGAAATTAAAATAAATTTCTTATAAGTAAAGAGCCAGTGTTTTTATCTGTCCCGCCCGTGACACTGATGGCTATAAATCTGGGAAAGTATTTTAAGTGTAGTTATGTTTAACCAACAGTGTTCAGTTTGATAATTCATTGCACAGAAACTGTAAGGAAAATGTTGCTTATCTATCAGTAGAAATGTCAAAAATGTAGTCGTTGTGTCCCATCTGTGACAATGAAATTCCCCAATATACACTGCATACATATATATCCATAAATTTGCAAGACCTAAAGCGAATTATCATGTTTGATCCTAGTAAATAAGGAAGGTAAAGACACTGGGGCGTGGTGTTCAATACATCAACTTCTCTATGATCGAAATCGAGAATGTGTGGAACCCTACCTCCATATTCCCTATATGCATTCATGGCACATTGCCGACCTGCGTGGCAAAGTTGTTAGTTGCGCGCAATACGACGAGAGGTCCTGGGCTCGAATCTCGGCCTGGGGATGAGTGTTCTTTGCTAGTATCCCTTCATCAATTTCATGACATCACTCATCCTCATCGTCGCGATTAGCCAAGAGTGGAAGAAATGCAACACTAGATAACTAAAACCAATGAAGCAATGCACAGGAGATTATTCAGCTTAGTTTTTGTCGTGCTTAATGCTTATTATATTCAAATATTCCCCACGGCGCTGTATTTTGAACTTGTGTAGTGTAACAGTATTATTCACCATCTCCGTACTGTATAAAGCACACGGATCTCCAATTGCCGCTGTTGTGCAAGACTCCTTTGATCCTAAAATACAATGCATAATTAGCACGATTCAAATTTCAATTCGCTAATTCGACACCGCACAGAAGCATGACGTTTCGGTGTCCACAGGTGACGCCACGCCACGTAGCATTCCCATTGTTATGCTTTAAGATTTCCTCTGCTTTGTGATGATTGCAATATACTGTTAACAATGGGCGTGGCGATATGGGAGCGTTCCTAGTACGTACGCTACATTATAGAGGTCGTTCATAAAATTCTTGCTGTGATCAGAGTGCCAAGAACTATTTTGGAATTTGTGTTACAGCAGCGCCTCTACTGGTCATTTACAATACAAAAACTGATGCCATTAGACGCTCACGATTCCTCCATACACCTGAAAAGAAAAAAAAGGAAAACTAATTACCATAGCTTTATAACATCGTATTACTTTTATGACATTTTCAACGGATCACCCTCTGTATAACATATATTTTGAGATAAATTGAAGAAATCTGCAAGAAAATAATAATATTAGTATTAATTTGTGGCACCAGTGTCTTTCATAGACATAATAAAGATAGTGTGTGCGTGTGGTTTAAATAAAGAATCTTAGTAAAGACAAATGGCTGAAGCTACTACAAGATATCCTAAAACAAACAAACAAACATAAAGAAACAAGATTAGTCTACATGTGCATAAAGTGGACTTGAAAACTAATATTAAACTTATTTTTGTTTCTTAAAGTGTACTTCAAGCATTGAAGTTGTAAAGATTCCTTGACATCTGTGAATCATGCATTTATTTGTTATTATTTAGTGTCCATTTTCTGCGACTTTTGGCTAATCGCCAAGATAGGAACGAAGTCACACTCACAAAGGAACACTCACGCACTTCCAGGTCTTGAATCCGAAACCTTTGGAGCTGAGATCATACTTTACCGTTTAAGTATTTAATTTACCATTAAGTTTCCTACTAATTCTGATATGTTAATAAGCTTCACAGGATAAACATCACATTCCCCACTTTCTTCTTGGAATTAGATTTTTCTCACCTTTCGGAGTCTCTCGATATACATTCAACTCTAAAGTTTGGTCCATTATGCTGCTTTTCCAGTTTCAGCTTCCCCAGCGCCTACTGGTGAGCTTCAAAAGAAGCATCATTTCCATCTACTTACAAGCGGTGCAAATGAAAGCATGTTTTAATTTATCCTGAGATGTAGACCTGCTGGGCGTAATATCTCATGTTGAAGCGTGTAGGCGTGAAGTGGAAAGTTGAAGGATTCCATTACAGTCAGAATTCCTGTAACAGGTAATTTTAATCTCAAGCGTTAAGAAAAACTAAGGTTACGAGACACATTGCTTACACTTCTCTTCATTTTTGTAAACCTCTTGTTGTGTGTGTGGGCTTAGGTTGAAATTCCGTAGAGACTGCAGTCTTGAATTTAACTTAAGGCGTCGTTGACCACTTAATTTTTTTCTAATTTTCTAAGAAATCCAAGGGTGAAAACTGTTCTTCTAAAACTGCATTCATTTAAAAGTTGATGACGTGTTAAATATAGCGGCCTCGGTGGCTGAGTGCGTTGAGTGATCGACTCACGAGTTGGTGTTTTAAGTCCACTTTATGCACAGTAAGGCTAATCGGGACTGGACCTACAGTTTAAAGTGGGATCCGAACCACTTGTGCCTCCACCGGGTATCAAACCCGGGACCCCTTGATTACAAGGCAATGACGCTACCACTGCGCCATCGGGGAGGCCGATCGACTCACGATTCAGACACCGAAGCTACTGGGTTCGATTAATTGTTTCGGTACCAAGTATGTGTGTGAATATTTGTTCATAACTGTCATGTCATTGTAATCTAATTCCTCATCGTCGCGATTAGTCAAATGTGACATAAGAGCGACGCACAATAACAAAAATACAAAGTACGTGTTAAATATCGTATTTCATGATGCTTACCTGTGAAACTTCTACAATATTGCTCGTTGCTGTAAAAGAGTGAAAAATAAAGTAGATTTACCGTTTCCCCTCTCGGAATATATAAGATGAATTTAAATGCTCACACGATTATCTTTGTATTTAAAATTCTAAAATTTATTTAAAGACGACCTTTCAGAATTTTTTCCCAAACTACACTGTTCTGCAATGCATAGGATCTCTTTTATTTCTTCTATTAATCAACGACTTACCAGAACGATTTATTAATTCTAGGAAACTGTTATTGGCAGACGACCTGAAATTCTTTCAAAGAATTAAAAGTATTGAAGACTGTGTTTGCCTGCAACAAGACATAAATAGATTGAGTGCGTGGTGCTTCTGCAACGGTCTTTCTTTGAGTGCAGCAAAATGCTATTCTGTTACTTATTCTAAACAAAGAACGGTCTTAAATTTTCAATATAAAATTAATAATACGAATCTTAAAAGATTGGAAATGGCCAAGGACCTAGGAATTTATTTTGACTCTAAGCTAACTTTCACTCACCATATTAACGAAGTAATAAGCGACGTTTACAAACTTATCGGGTTCATTATTAGAATTGGCAGAGGCTTTCGAGACATCCAAACACTTAAGGTATTATATTACTCATTAGTACGCTTAAAACGTGAATTCGGGACGGTTGTATGGAACACTGATAGTATAATACAGACAACAAAAATAGAGCGAGTGCAATCGAAAATGTTACGTTACGTGAAGTACAAACTTGAAGGTACTTATCGCAGATTTGATTCGTACAATAATCTAATAGACGAGCTCCGAATGCACAGGCTTGACGATCGAACAGTCCGCGACCTGCTGCTGCTCTGGAAAATACCTAGTTAATGGGAAACTTAGGTCTCGTCTTTGGATCTTACAATTTAAATTACGCGTTCCTAACAACAAAACGCGACCTAATCATCAAACATTTTTTTGCGAATAGAGCGCGAACAAACATTGTCAAGAGATTCCCTATGTGGAAAATGGGTGTTCTCTACAATGCCTTAGAAAAGCGTAACAAAAATATTGATTTATTCTGTATGTCTTATATGCAATTTAAAAAAGCTGTAATGAAAACACTCTCAAATATTGCTCACTGAAGCATGTAAAACCTGTATCTCTGTTCCATTGTGTAACATGAACTCTCTAACAGGGTGTCATCCTGTAGAGTTAATTAATGTAAATAAATAAATAAATCTTGTGCATGTATAAATCTGTATCGTGTGCATCAAAAGCAACTGTTACAGTTTATATTAATGTTTCATAGCTCCTGTGACAAAGCAAGCCTCTTTGAATCTGATAGAGACGAGAACATTTGCATAGCAAATTGCCTTTGTTATTCGTTTCTTGTTAACAAACTATTAAAGTCTTCCATTAACTTTACTCCTCTTTCTGCTGCATCATTGACCACTACCAGCCTTTTCATTATAGTTAATGCAGCTCCTCCAAGTTCCAAGGTTCTTTTAAAGAAAATTGCTCCGATATTGAATCTGCAGAAATTTTTTTGGAAAAATTGGAACTGCTTCAATATTTTCTTGCGAAGGTTATGAAACGCTTTTGGCTGCACAGTGGATCTTCTTTACTTTGATTGATTAAAACTCATCCTCGATGTCTTCCTTCCAGTTCGGTTCTTGTAACATCAGCATTTTCGTGTCTTTGTTGCAAACGTTATCATAGCACGAAATACATTATAGCAGTTTCTGGTGCCAGATACCATAAGTGGTTACAGAACTTTGGCAAAGCAGTGCAACGTATATCAGAATCAATCTTACCTTATTCATGGAGACTTTTCAAAAGTTTGAAATCTTGGCGATACATTCGTCCAATCTTTCCTACACAGAGTTGAAATGCAGACGACGCGAATTCCAGCAAATTGGTCTTTTCTTAAGTAGAATTCATACTGGAAAAGTAAAATATTCAAGCAGTAAATGGCTCAACCATTCATGTAGCATCGAGGATAGTTTTAAGTGATGTTTCCCGAATTGAAACCCCAGCAAGAAAAGTTATAGTAAAGTAACTTCATTACGTTCTCTCCCGGTTATCTTCACTGTTGTGACGCTATTTTACATTTTGGCAAGGTAATTCTAATGTGTGTTGTCTTGATAGGTTCAAGATTCTATTATTAAAACGTATTATTATTAGATTTGTTACTATGTCGTTGTATTATTCTTATTATTATTAACTCAGTAATACTCAGCGGTGAACGATGAGACTCTTCGAAGTACACAGACTCCTCTCAGGTACAGGGATAATGTTAGGCAAAGACAATGCTTCACAGCACAGAGGAATAAAACCACATTATTGCAGTAGACAAAACGAAAGAATTTATTCTTTATTTATTGCGATTATAATGCAAACAGGCTTAGTACGAAGGTGAGGATTTCGCTTTAACTATGCCTTGACTCAACTAAAACGCATAATATCAATGCGTGGCTATCGGCATGCCTATGATCACAAAGACCTAGCTTGCGCCCCGAACTACCACACCAAGAGATATGCAATAATAACTGAGCCAATATTTGCTCTTTAGCCCTTTATCACAAATTAATCCTTAGGCTAGCTTTATTTCTTAACGTAGAATGGTTGCAGTATTGTGCATAGCATCAATGCATGGTCATTGGCAACCCTAAGGTCACATAGGCTTAGCTTGCGCCCCCAACTACCATACAAAGATGTATGCACAACACAGAGGAGTTCTTTTTAAGTTTAAAATCCTCGACGATCCATGGCGAATGTGTGTTATTTCTTAAGCAATATCCTCGCTTTTATACTATTTTCGAGAAAACAGATTCAAGTACAGATGAATCACTCACTATCTACAAAAGGATGCTATCAACAAAACTGACATATATACATGTTTAGAAATACAAATTCACATAGTGCACTCTAGCAAATCTAAAGATACATTGAACTACTCATAATAGAGCATAAAATACAATAAATATTAAACAAAAGATATACATTACAAACAAGGTGCAATATTACATATAATAACACGGCTCAAAATAAATATATTAGTGACATATTTTAAAGTTGTGACGTCACATAAAAATATGGATCATATCAGTCTTTTGTGTTGCAATTGTTCTGTGCTAAGTTTGAAATTCCCGTATTAACACTGGACCATTCATCTTGGGAACGTATAGAAAGAGGATTATTAGGTCCTGAAATTTCAAAGACACCTCTTAAAACAATTTTTGTTTGTTTGTTTATTAAAATTTGGAAAGGGTACCAGCACTTGAGGCTATTTGCACCCGCCTCTTAAAACAAGATTAACATATATAGTGAACGGCAAATATAATGCTAGTGAAGTTGTCCACCACTATTACATATTTATTCTCTATCCTGTGTTATTTTAAGGAATGAAAATATGTTGGTTCAAAGTAGGTATTGTTCTCTGCTTATTCGCGTCTTTATTTCAATTCATTGTCTTCACATTGTGTAATACAGACCGAGTGAAAATGCCGGTGGACAATTCGCCTACTGTTTCTTTCGCCGTTGGGTGTACAAGGAAGGACTTTGTCCTCAACACGTGTGCGGTGCTGAAGAGCAATGGTTCCCTACCCTTTGGAAGCCTAAAACTTCTAGACTTGTACACTTTTCATCGTATGAAAATTCAATTGTACTCCCATCCCGAAGATATACATTTCGCTAGGTAACCAGGCACTTGAAAGCGAGGATCAACAAATTGTATATATCTAAAAACGTGGTAAAGTTTGCAAGAAAAAAGCAAAAATAAATTAGGTTTTCAGATGACTTACCCTTGTATTTGAAATATGTGTCGTACTGTCAAGAAATGTGTTTCCACATGCGCAGAAAACTCTTTTTTTTTGTGTGTGTGTGTGTGTGTGTGTGTGTGTGTGTGTTTGTGTGTAGACAACAAGAACGATACGAGGTATATGAAGAACGCAGTCTGTGTGTCATCAACCAAGCGGAAAATACTGCTCGCACTATAGACGGCGCCATAAAGCGCGAAAAAGTCCAAGAAAGGAACAAGGAGAAACATATTCCCCCGCCCCCTTTTCGGATTGACTTTTGTGCAGAAGCAATTTTTTTTCCGTGGGAACCGTGGCTGACAACAAGTTATGTTACTTTGAAGCTTTGGTGCTTCTTTTCCCTCCTTCTCCATACATTCTTCCACGTTCGCGCTTGCTCTGCTTTTATTCCTTCTTCTTCCCCCCCCCCCCAGAATCCGAGTTGGAATTTCATTTCTGTGGGGAAAAATTCGATGCTCCAGAATATTCTGAAGATGTGCTCGACAAGCTGTCTCTTCCTGGAGGACAAAATTCTAGTTTCTGGAGAGAATCTGTGGTGGACAGGCGACCTCTACAACACAAGATCATATGCTTAAGAAAAAGAAACATATCGGAAAAAGTACCGTCTTGAGTGGAGATTTGGAAAAATCTACTCAGGAAACCTGTTGAAATGATAAGGTTCTGTATGCATTGGACATCTGAAACTAAAAAAAAAAGTATTGACATCTCCAAACTCTATGCGGGAAGAATTTTTAAAGTTCTAAATCTGTTGCTTTTTAGATGCGCTTACAGGCATTATGCAAGAATTTGCTGGATTCATTTTCCCACATAAATCCCACAGTCCGCTGCAAATTATTTCTGTTTTTCTTTGTTTAACATTCAGTGCGTGACGTTATTTTTCCCCTGGGCTCAATCTGACTCCTGTTACGGTAGAGCTATGAACGCTTGCAAGTAGTTTGCTTGCTAAAGTCGAAGTTTGTTTCAAGTTAACTTTATTCTCCGACAGGTTAATATAATTGTAACTAAACGTACAATAATGACAGATAACACATTTCATTTTCGGTTTGCTGGTTGTAGCGAATTTACAGATCTCCAAATTGAGCATTTGGCTTGAGAGAATTATCGGCTTGTCACCAGCCACTGGCATCATGGGTAACGCGATCCATTACCCTATTTTACATGTCCTGACTGGTGATACCACTTATTGCACATCTCTGATCTTTTGAAAAGGAAATTTTGTTCGGTATTTGGGAAAGGTGTGAATGTGTCATCTCTTTCATCATTTCGTCAAACCTTATTGTCATGATCAACACAAAGAGGTATAAAACTGACCTAAAATAAGTTCATTAGAAACAGAATATAAAGGTTTAATGAGGTTTCAATGTCTTTACACAAGTCAGCCTTCATTCACTAATATAGTGGTAACGTCGTCGCCTTGTAATCAAGAGGCCCGGGTTCCATACCCGGTGGAGGCATGTTGTATAGAGGTTCGGATACCACTTTCAAGTGTAGGTCCAGCCCGATTAGTCTATCTGAGCTTAAGTGAAGTTAAACCATCCATTCAAACGTCAATAAGCTACACTATGTCTTTGTTGTGTTCGGACATGTTGCCATTTCACTATTTGCGTCGGTGGATTCAGCATTCAGTAAATGTAGATGGTTTCTTGGAACTCTTACCGCCTATTTCGTTCATAAAGTTATGGTAAAATATACGTTCTGTTGTTACTCTGCATGCTGCACGTGTGATATTTCATATGTAGATCTAGTCGATCTATCATCTGACACAATACATTGCGTGACACGCATTTCCAATTCGTGATCATCTTACCACTTCCCAACAATAAAGGTGTAATTGGGATTACCATGTTTCACCTTTTGCTATAGAGAAGAATTTATAGCCAAACAATCTAGACTATGGCACAAAGGGTGTTCCAAATATGAGATTATATATATATATATATATATGTGTGTGTGTGTGTGTGTGTGTGTGTGTGTGTGTGTGTGTGTGTGTGTGTGTGTGTGTGTGTGTGTGTGTGTAAAGAAATATGTGAAATGTGAATAGAGAGAAAAAAGGGAAGATAAAGAGGGCAAGACAAAAAAGGTAAGCAAAGTAATAAAAAAATAGAAACAACTCACAACCTTCCAAAGTACACACACATTTTATGCCTATCATTCTGTTTTTGATCTAGAATTACCGGGACCATCGTAATTTCGATAGACGTCGTTAAAGCACGCAACCATCAGGCGAGAACATTCTTAGGAAGACTATTTCGATAAAAGAAGGCAGTTAGTTTGAAAGAAATAATATAATTTGTGTTTTAGAAGTAAGAAAATGTCCGGTAGCTTCGGACATCGGGTAACACTGGACACATGCTGATCTAAAAAAAATACCTTGGTAGTTGGTGCTACTGCGTCTGCAGTAAAAGATAGATCTTTGTCTTTCATGACACGTGTGCGCAAGTGGTGTTTGTCTCTTAAGTAATGTGAACGTTGTGCTTGGTATTGTGTTTTTGTGGGTACATTTTCATCGCAGTGGTCCTTTTAGAAAGTCTGTAATTCTTCTGAACGTAGGAGAACATAAAAACTTTTATGTTCTTAGGTGGACGTGCATCTAAACATCTCATATGAGAAATGGAATCGCTACAAGTTGTGTGTCTGAATACCTGATAGGACTGTAACATCGGACACAACTTAGCAACTCGACTGTCCTAAAATATAAGAAATTATAGTTCCCTGTCATTTGTAGGGAAGCAAATTCTCTTCACATAACCCTGAGAAGCTGATTCTCTTCAACCATCAACTAGTAGTGAGAAGAACGGACGTCAGTAAAATTTCGACTTCATCGCTACACAGAAATAACTTTGAAGCAAAACGGACCCACGGCAATGCCAAAATAAGTCCGCACATGAATAAAAAATTATGGACAGAATTGCAGTTGGACAAGTCTGGCGCTTCTGTTGAAGAAATGAATAAACACAAGACGTCGCCAGATAGGAGGGGATAGTACCGTGTGCTTATATTGGAGAGACTTTTGAAGAAGATTTGGCGGTAAAAACAGTTTTAAATTTCTATTTATATAATACGTAAATCTTCATTAGTTTTGTCAATTCCATTAATCTTAAAAAGTATACATTCCTACTAGTTAATTGATTATATTTTTTAAATCCAATCTTGTCAATATTTATCACCTAATACATGAAAATGCATATACTCCATCCCGGGAATCTCTGGGGCAAGGACGCGCAAGAATGGGAGAGAGCGAGTGAGCGGAGCGAAGCAGTATACATACGCTGCTGCAAAGGCTGGTAACTACAGTCATTTTCCCTCCACGCAATCCAGATCCCTCACGTGTTCATTGGTCAAGCTCTCTTGAGTCACTACTTGAGCAGAGACGTGATTCGTTCGCTTGCTCCAGAGACTCCTGTGACAGAGTATCAGTGTCCGGGCTTATCCCACTTTCCCCAAACAAGAAGCCACGAGTTGCCACAAGCAAACTACTACGAAGTAAATGCTATCCTGTCATCTGCACAGCTTGAGTCTCTAAATAACAAAAGTAACGGCTAATCTATTCATCCCAATTTTGGGGGGTGAGGGGAGAACGGATTGGTTAAAGTAATCTCCCTTATTCCATTCTCACCCAACGGGTCGCCAGGTACCTGGGCTTGCCTAGTGTTCGTGGGTTCCCGAAGAATGAGTTCCGCTCAGAAGGGGAAGACTACACCCTAATTCTGACCAACAGACAAAAATGTGAGTACGCAAGCCTTCGTGGCGAAGCCAGTCAGTCTAGGTTCGAATCCTGGTAAGGAACAGATGTTTTTGTTTGTTGTTTCATTGAATTCATCAATTCTCCATTCTTTCTCATTTTGGAGATTATCCTAGGGAAGTAGAGAAGCGACGTAAGTATTACGACAAGAAATATGCAGGGCGTCGAGTTAAAATTCATATAGCAACTAAATTTTTCCGATGACTGATATTGCATTGCATTTGTACGGAAAATCGATTTACTTTTATATTGCTCACACTCCACACTCTTCTGATATTTTCAAGGACAAGAAGGGATGGCGGAACAAAAATTCTCAGCAATTTTAGAGCATTTCCTGCACTATGCATTGAAACATATTACGTCGTTAATGGCAGCTGAAATGGAAGACCTACATCGTCTTTTATTGTAGTGAAACAAAATTGGCTTAACGAAACTCAGGATGGTGGACTTTTATTTTATAAAACTTTAAAAAATGTAAAGAACGCGCTTGACGTGCAGAAGAGATATTTTTATACTGCATTTTAAAATATTGAATATACGTAGCCACGTTCATAGTTTTACGACTGACTCTAAAATTGATTCTTGATGTCGGACAACATTAAAACGACAGCCTTAGCAGCAGATGCCATCAGAGTGAAACGATTGGTCGTTCCCGTTGCATATCCTATTTTATTTTGTATTAAAATAGCTTCTTCCCTTGTTCCCTCCACACTTTTTACTCTACAGAAATTGGCAGTCACATTCATAGTTATAATCTGTTCGCAACATGCTAGAAACCTTGTCATTTTCCAACACAGTTTTCTCTTTCGCGATGAAACTTTAGCAAAACCATATTAAGAAAGCTTGTTCGCATGGATGTGATATACGCGTTTTGAACTGTTGGTCGCTTTTGTGCGTGGACATCCTGTATAGATTTCGTTATTTGACACACATTCCTCCAGATATACAATCAGAAGATTTCAACACAGTATTGATTGAGTTTGCTACGGAAAACAAGACTGATATCCTGATTCTCTTCAGTTGTTCTAACCCAGATTCTGTGTCACCCATCGTGACGTCGTTGGAATGAGAATTAATACGAGGCCTGCAGTATTTTGCATTTAAATCGAGTATTTCATCAATTCGCTGCACACGTCAAACAAGCTAGGATAAACAGTAGGAATTAATTGACATACAATGAAAGACATGGTGAAGTTACAACCAACAGTATATTTCTCACTATTCTCAAACACACTGATATTATAATCAGTGCCATACCGATATTAATTCTGTGAACTTTTATCATCACCTACTTGCCTCTGTGGCGGAAACGTTATCGTAACGTGCTACAAGTCAGGGATCGTAGGTTCGAGTCCTGTGCAAGGAACGGATGCGTCATTGTGTTTTAGCTATCTATCGTATATTTCATTCACGCTTTCATCCTCATCGTCACAATTAATCCAAGAGGTAGAAAAGACAGGAATGTACACCAAATAAAGGGAATTGATGTGAGCTTACGAGGGATCCCATTATAAGTAGAGAAAATATTTACAAACTCTCGAGCGCGTATAATTATTGATTATGATAACAAGTAACTTTAACAACTATGTAAAACGTCTGATCAGAAAGTAACACAATGAACACAAAAACACATTTCGAAGCAATGTATTTTTAGCACTTTCTTGCTACGAGCTTTCCATTTTCGGAAGCATTATGCCATCTAGTTGTGGATCAACAATCAAAACTTTTTATGATAAGAAAGATTACTTGAGGTTAAACATACTGTTTAAAGAGCAACCTGAAGCATTGTCCAATATGCTTCCGCTGGAAATAACATCTCGATTATAACGCAAAATACAAAGATCTAAATGTTTGAGTTGTTCTGTGGGTGATAAGTAATTAACCCCTCAGGCCGGTTCAACGTACACGTGTACGGACCCTCATAGTGCTTCTAGAGCCGGTTCGACGTACACGTATACGTCCCGTGTAATAGTGACGAAATGACATGTAAGTTTTTTTATTATTATTTTTGTTATTATATCATAAATGTCATTATTTATACATTTTTGTGTAGTGTGAAGTTTGGTTTGCAAGTCCTGAAAATTTCATTGTAATTGAGCAAAATGGTTTTTAAGATATGTTCAATTTTGTGACATTATGAGAAAATTGATGTTTTGGTGATTTAAAATTACCGCCTCTCGCAGCGGCTGATGGGTATTTAACTCCCGGCTTGAAGGGTTAAAAAATCTTACTATTTTCATATTCATGACTTAAAGCGATCAATATTTTGTGATCACTCTGTATATTGAAGAAAAATTAACAAAATAAATTTGCAACTTTCGGCACGCAGGTATAATGAATATTTTGAACTTATCTTACTAACTTATACAGGATTGTAATAAGGTTAATGAGTTGACGGTGTGCGAAACGGCTATATGGCACTAGTTATAAATCAGGACTCTCTTAAGAACCTAATTAATATGATGCTGTGCCGAGTCGGCCTCTGAAGAAACTTGCACTGAGCGTTTAGTTACGCACCGGCGACATTTTCTCTGGATGCCGAAACTGGAGGCCTTCGAACCGTACACTCCTTTGAATTATTTACTAGCTCGAACATCAATGCTGATAATTATCCCTTGATTTTGAGAGAAAGGGCGAAAGGAATGAACCCGAGACCACAGGGAAGGAGGTAACTTGACCCTCTGAAGTGAACCGAGAATCTGCGGTTACGCGAAGGCATGGAGGAGAAGAGGCACACATTCGGCAACTTGGATGAATTTGTCCTGGTCAGTGTTGCCAGGACACTTATAATTATCGAGGAATGTTCCCTTTCGTTAACTCCGTTTGTACGTAGTGGCGACACCGGAGAAGGACAGACGAGCAGATCTTCGTACATTGACATTCCATCCCTCCATATCTTCCAAGTGTATTATCACGTAAGGACTCGATGCAAGAGGGAACTCTCGAGATGCGAATTCCAGTGACTGAAAACCCTGATTCTCAGAAATCTCAGGCAATCCAGAGGGATCGCGAATGCAGCGAGAACGGGTGTGTTATTGACCGGGACATTTAAGGCGATAGTAATAACAGGAGCCTCGGGAACTCTGAACACGAACGTAGGTATTTTTTTAAATTTGGGTCTCTGGGCTTAATTGTTCCCCTGGTGGTAAACACGGGTATTATACTTCTTTAACAAAGACTAGAGCTAATTTAGAACCTGGCTCTGTCTGCGTTTCCGCCGCAGGATGTCTGCTCCACCACAAGCATCTTTGATGGTCAAATTCAACGGAGATGTCCGATACCTTGTTCTCCAGTGAATTTAGACTTAAAATAGGGCAAGGATGATAAAATGCCGAACATGGGGCAGCGTCGTTGCTTTGTAATCAAAGGGTCCTGGGTTCGACACCCGGTGGAGGCACATGGTGGTTCGGATCCCACTTTAAGTTGTAGGTCCAGTCCCGATTAGCTTTTCTGTGCGTAAAGTGGACTTAAACAACAATTAAATTCAATTAAGAAACTATAAATTCTACAAAGATTAAATTTTGTACAATGAATTCTAATTCTAATGCAATTTTATTATGATTTAGGTTATTCTCATTAGCAGTTCGTTAGGAATCTCTAGGTAAGGAACTTGTGCTGATAAGTATCTATATAGAATATCGCGGTGAGGTATTAAGCACAGCTATAACTTGTTTCTCTATGTAGTAATAAGCTACATATGTACAAAATGTGTCTTGATTGAATTTGATTTATTTGTCTTTACTTTTCTACACTTTTGGTTGATTGCGAAGATTGTAATGAATAGTGGTAATATGAAATTGTTGAAAGAATACTCACAAATATACATAGACAGTAAATAATTCAAGCTCCATACAGGATTATACTGACTGTTTATCCAGATGCCAGTACCTTGTGCCGACCTCAGTAAAGGAGTGGTTAGTACAGCACGCCATGACAACAGGGGTAACGTGACTTTAAATCCAGGCGTGGCAGTGGGTGTTCTTTGTAATCAATTTTTCACATCACTCATCCTCATCGTCGCGATTATACAAAACTATCAGAAAAGTGATGTAAAATATCATAATTTTATCCATCCAGCCAGCCCGCCACAGCCTCGTTGAGTATCTTCATGGGTCGCCCTTGCATCCCCTACACAATGTGCGAAAAATCCATTAGATCGAAAGGTGTTTTTTTTTTCTGTTCTCAATCAAAATTTTTATTCTACATCACCTACTATACGTGGTACGTTATATTTTACAATTTCTGCCACTCTCTTTTGCGTTCTAGATATTCAGGCAACAATTACCGTCATCTGGTAATCTAGTTATTTATAAGGTTTTTGTTGCGAACACAGTAGATCGCTAACAAAGCTAAATCTCGGACACCCTTTTTCAAGCATCGCACTGAAAATCCCCTAAACGTTCGGCAACCAAAATAACAATACCGTTGTGTGGGTTGCATGCGCTTCAGGATACATTGCTTTAATTGCCTTGTTTTCTGCGTAATGGAGTTGGACATCAACGCAGCGCATGCACCGCTCGTGCCTGTGTTGAATGCCTGCTTTATTGAGTTAGCTTTGATACATTCCATAGCAAAACACCGGCGGTTGATAATAAACACTGTTGAAACAAATACGGTTGTGTCTGGCTTAGATCATGGAAAGATACGAAGATTGAGCCTTATGTTCGCTATAAATATCAGCTTTCATAATTTACTCCTTTTGTTTATTCAAGTTAAGGTATGATATCGCATGACCAACATATAGCTCTATAATCTGTCTCAGTCATCTCTGGAGCAAACGAGCGAAAACAAGTCTCTGCGCAAAGTAGTGACGCGAGACGGCTCCAACAATGAGCACGTGAGAGGGAATGGGATTGCGTGGAGGGGAGGAATGGGACTCCAGTTACCAGCCTTCGCAACAGCGTGTGTTGCATCGCTCTGCCCAATCGATTCCCCCTCCCTTCGATGCGCAGACTTGCTCAAGAGATAGCCGAGACAGAGTATAGAGATACAGACTAATCCAAAAGTCGCACAATTCAAACATGTAGTATTTTTAATTTGATTGATTTAACGCCGCGTTTCTGCCACTTTTGTCTAATCGCGACGATGGTATGAATGGTGATATTATAAAGTGAGTGAAGAGACATTTCCAAATATATGTATGGATGATACAACACAAACCCCACACAAGTCAATACTGGCCGTCGGTCCAGACGCCAAAGCCTCGTTGGCATTAAAGTTTGCAGTTACATGTGTGTGCTACGTGGAAATGAGGTTGACGTTTTGAGTGCCTTATCAAAAAGTCTCCTTTTACACCACAACATATGCACTGTAAAAGCTAGCTAGCTATTAAAACATGTATATTGTTGGAGCAAATGGGCCGGCCACTGTGGCGGAGTGGTTAGCACATCGCGCTACGACCCCAGGGGTGCCGGGTTCCAATCCTGGCCTGGACATGGATATTTGTGAGTGTCCATTCATCAATATCACCATATCATCACTCATCCCCATCTTCGCAAATTAGCCAAAAGTGGCCCAAAAAGCGAAGTAAGATAAAGCAAATCAAATCAAATCAATTGTAGGAGCTAATGGAACAGAATTTTCGGCATTCTAAACCCATGTCTAATTTTAGAAGTTAACCATTTTTTACTTTACCTCCTAATACCATGCAGAAGCGTCTACAAGTTATTTTCAACATTTCTAACTTCATAGACTCATATATTTTCAAAGGTGACAAAATTCCTTTCTTTATATATTTTTTTGAGCGAGTATAATATCAGTGCATCATTAATGACACGCAACTACGGCCAAATGTGTACATTTTATAGATTATACAATGCTAAAATTTCACTTTTTCACATTGTTCACATAATCACTTCCACACTTACCAGATATTTTCTCACAATTTATGTGAATTTCAAACCGTAGTAACACGTCGCGCAAATTATGAAACCTAAAATTACGACCGAGCGATAATTTTTCAACGTATTGGTTTTGTTCATTTGTGAATTTTGGAAGAGAAAATACATTCGTGCAGAGTAAATTATTTTGTTGACGCTGTTGTATAGTTTTGTTGTCCAAGTCCATTTTTATGCACAAATGGACTACAATTGAAAGTGGACTCCGAACCAATGTGCAATAAGCTACCAAATGTAAATTATTTAATTTAACAAGGCTATATAATGGAAAATGCGGTGTGAATATCTGTTACAGTTTACGAGATGTTAACGGAAACATTTTTAATGATCCGCGACTTTTGCATTGCTGTGTGCATTGGCATTTTATTATGAATTAAAGACCAATTTATCTTGATTTTCAATAGTCAATAGCTTTCGAATCATTCTTTAAGGTGCTTTGCTATGATTTTCAATCATCGCCTCCTCATTGGTTCTCGCTTGTATGGTATTCAGAGCTAAATTTCCGGTGCAGACACCTGGTTCCCTGTCGTTAAGTCCGTGTCGATGTCGTAATGGTAACGCTATCGCCTTGTAACCAAAGGGGGTCTGATTCAATTCCCGATTGTGATGCATAGCACATGGATTGGGATCTTACTTTAAACTATAGGTGTAGTCCCGAATAGCCTATCGGAGCAAAAAGGAGGTTTAAAAAACCAAGCCTGTTTTTAATAGTCAAGAAGTGAAAACAATACTATTTGCATTAATTCTAATCTTTGCCACTTAATCCCAAAATTCAAGTGCTTGTCCATGCATCATTCATTACTCGAACGTCGAAAACATGAACGTAACATATTGCAGGAACAGCATCATATAAATATTGGAGATCATCTGGAAATATGAATGAATTCGAAAACGAATACTGCATTTCCATTTAATCCGGCAAGATTTATTACCAAAACTCTGAAATGATCTGTCCGTTATGCCACCGTAAAAACGTAACCTATTAATCATTCTAGAACAAATTTAAAAGTATCTTACCTTTCACAGAACACACCCAGAAACGAATTCAAAAGAATGTTATTCAATTCGCAATTTTCCGTATCTTCTCAATGGGGCGAATACTTGTATCGTGCTCTCCTCTTTAATATCATTTTCCAATTTTGTATCCATTTGCGGGAACTCTTCTTTATCTCCTGCGATTGATTTTGTAACGTTTTCTGATGTCCTTGGGCGTGCCTTGCTCAGTCATCCGAGTGAAGTATAAACAAGACAATGAAAACACAGAATCAAAATACATTTCAATGTTTTCTTGACAATATCAGAAGAAGCTGAAATGAAGACATGGTAGCGGAATTAGTTGTATGTTCGCCATGAGTTTTCGCCATATCTGTATTTTAGTATGGCAGAACCTATTCGCTTTCATGCCCTGTAGAATTATATATACAGGGCGTTTCTGTGACTGTTTTACAGACTTGCAGGGATGATGGAAGGGAACAAACGCAACAAAATGAGATAGGAAACCTTAGTCGGAAGATGCCCCAGTCAAAAGTTACAAGCCAAAACCTTCAAAGGGCAGGCAACCACGCACAACGCGGAGGGAAACATAAAAGATGTCTGGGGAAGTGGAAAACAAACACAGAAGAATCACTGTAGTGGCTTTAATGAGTAGTAACTGCATCATTGCAGCAGTTGTTCAAAGTGACGCCCCTTGCCTCGATACAAGCATAACAGCGTCGCAATAAGCTCTGTCGTATCCGCTCTAATATTCCAGGAGTCGTTCTGACCAGATCACAGGCTGCAAGGATTCTTGCCAAGAGTTCCTCTACATTGCTCACAGGTGTCTCGTAGACAACACTTTTGACATGACTCCACAAAAAAATCAAGTTGGGACACATCAGGTGAACGGGCAGGCCTAGCAACAGGTGCACCTCTCCCTATCCACCGCTGTGGGAAGGTCTGCATCAGAATATCACGAGCACCATCCACGAGGTGGGATGGGGCCCCATCATGCTGAAACCACATTCGTTGACAAACGAGAAGACCAACACAGTGTACACTGGTCCAGTTAATCGTGGCGGTAAAAGATACGGACCTATTATATGTTCGCCGACAATGCCCACCCACACGTTTACAGCAAATCTGTCTTGATGGCCCTTCACGATTGTGGCACAGGGATTTTCATCGGCCCATACATGGCTATTGCGACTATTCAGCATCCCGTCTCTCGTGAAACAGGCATCATCAGTGAAAAGCACACAGGCATGGAACTGCTGGTCGACCACACAGCACTGCAGTAGCCATTCACCAAACACGACGCGGAGTGCGAAATCAGCTGGACCCAAGGCATGGACACGTTGTGGATGGTAAGGGTACAGCTGCTGCTCCCTCAGAACTTTCCAAACAGTACTATGGGCCACACTAATTCTACGTGTCACAGCTCGTGTACAAATGGATGGTTGTCCTTCCATCAGATGCAGCAAAGCTTCTTCAAGGTCGGGCGTCCTTGCAGTTCTTTGTCCTCCTTGCTCATGGAATTGAGGTCGCACTTGCTCCGTTTCCCTTAATCGTTGGAAAAGTCTGGGAAACATGGTGTGTGCTGGATATCTGCGCCTTGGATACGTGGTCTGCTTCCCTACAGTTCCCATTTGCTCGTCCAACTATCAGCCACTTCCTCTAGCGTATACGCCATTGCACTGATTGCAGCCGCGACAATCGTGCTTCTAGACTACACACGTCGAGTTTAACGTTATGTCTTCTTCAGGGCATGCGCGGTGTATTCCTTCCCCTTTCTTTTATGGTTCCCCTCCGCGTTGTGCGTGGTTGCCTGCCCTTCTAAGGTTTTGGCTTGTAATATTAGACTGGGGCATTTCCGGACCAGAGTTCCCTATCTCATTTTGTTGCGTTTGTTCCCTTCCATCATCCCTGCAAGTCTGTAACACGGTCACAGAAACATCCTGTATATTGTTGAACCGCCTTACTGGCAGTACGGGGATATAGAAGTAGAAACATTCGCTTTCTTTTCTGAACAATATTTATTATGACACCCAGACCATACGGACCCGAACGTGGACAAGAAGAATACCTCTAACTTACCTAACACCTTCTCTCTCTCTCTCTCCTCTCCTAATACCTCCTCACTTCCGGAACGCCACTCTCTCTCCACTCTCGCGCCCACCTTCTCTCCACACTTCCCCAAACGCAACTCCTCGATCAGCCACGATTTCCTCCTGGCCAATGTCTCTCACTTTTCATTACTCAGCAATGACATTGCCCGATCGGAAGTCGCACCTGCATTCCCATTTCAGGATCTCCTTTTCTGTCCGCAATATATTATCGTTACACCCCCTTGTCCAGAACGACAATACTGAACTATATTGAAAAAGTCTTCCTGTGCTATACAACAATATGTATGGTTTCGCCGAAAACACCAACGAATTTCCACATTGTTTAGACATCAAGCTCTCATTCTGCGGCCAAGGGTCCATGAGAAACGATAATTTCTATACTGCTCATATGCAACTTTAAAGCACCAGTTCATGGTTTCCAACTGGTTATCAACTAGAATGTTGGAAAACATAACGTAAAATTTGCAAAATCGAATAAATAGGTTATTTATAGCGCTCATTACACACATTAACTTATTAACTACCATCGTGGAGCCAGACTAATCTTCTTTGTTCTGTAGCTGGTATTATCTGATAAAGATCGTAAATTTTCTCACTAACACAAGGCTTGGAAACTCTCCTACAAGTGTCTCGCATCTTGATAATTTGGCTATTGTGGTTCGGCCTCTTGGTGTGTTAATCGATTTATCAAAACTAATATATGCACATAAAGGCTCTGTACCAAAAGACGATAGCCTTTGAAGGCTTTGATAATCTTGTTGCTAAACTTGTTTAATAATGGGGTCGCTCGATTGGGAATGAGACTTGAAACTAGTTGAGGATTCTGTTCAGCGATGAATTTTACCTCTCTGTATAGGAAATATTGAAAATCCTTTTGGTTTACTTCTTCGGCAAAACGTTGCAATGAGTTTATTTAAAAACTAACGGCGCATCTGTAATGATGCAGGAGTTTCAGAATTCTGACTTTTGTAATAAACTTCAGGTGGCAAGGAATTACATAGTGTTCAAAGTTTGGCTATGCTGTTAGAATATGACAATGGTGGAATAGATTCAGATAATTTTTATCTTTAGTTTCCGTGAGAAATTCTAAGGGTCTCAATGTTATAGAATGTGAATCTAACGCGGACGTCTATTACAAGAGGCCATCTACTGCGAGATAGAGAACAGGTTTTTGTAGGCAATAGTATGGAGAGAATGTATATCCTAGGAACAGCCAGCCAGTTATATTTCAGTAAGAGTAGAATGAAAACCTTAATATGATTTTATTTTTATTCTTGTAGAATTTCACATTCACCGTTGCAATATTTTACAATATATTTCTCAGATTCATTGTTGATGATCACATATCTACAAGACGCTCCGAAAATATAGGGTTACCTCAGAAGTAGGTAACTTTTTGGTGTAATGGGGATACTCAATTTTCATTTCTTGTAAATTTCTATAGGTTGTAAGATTTCAGAGGACAGTAAACCAGTGGTTATCAAACTGTGGTACGCGTACCACCAGGGGTACATGAACTGCTTGAAGGGGGTACGCAATCATCTCGGAGCCGAAAGTTTCAAGTGCACAACCAGATATCAAGAAACTGTGTCAGGCTATGCAGGCACATCTTTCTCACTAGATATCCAAAATTGTGCTTGACAGTTTGTTTACAAACTTATTTTTGTTCTTCACTTTTCTTCAATAACTGTAAAAATATGTGAAAATTAAAGTTTTTTATATACTTTTTTAGTATATGCTTTTTAGTTTCACATTTTTATTTTTGTAACTAGACAATCTTAAATATTGTAAACGTAGGACCAACCAATTAAATAATAAACATAGGATTCTAATGTTTATTTGTTTACCATCTTTCCACATACAGCCCGAATGCCATTTTGCTCTATAGCATATACACACCTTCAACATATCAAAAGGCCATACCAATCTGCAGCCAAAAAAATTCCCCAGAACCCACTATTCAGCGAAAATCTATGGTGGGGGTACATTAGGCGTTTAGTTACGACTAAAGGGTACAGTGAGATAAAAGTTCGAGAACCGCTGCAATAAACCATTGCTATTCACTGGTGCAAGTGTGAAGTGGAGCCACCATCTTTAAAATGACAAACCGATCTCTCGAGGGCCACTTGATCACTGCTGCAGCCTTCATGACGTTTTTCAAATAACAACTAATACATTACGTAAATTAGAGCTCTGTTTTTGTTCTAAGTTTAATGCTTTTATTTGACTTGTCCTCATAATACGTAATAGTATTGCAGGTGTTATAAAATTTCATTTGTATGTGCTGAAAGTTAACATGCAGTCGAATTCCTTTTCAGTAAGGGACCACGCGGAGTTGTTAGCTCTTTCAATTTGATCGAACCTGGTACTTTCTTTTCAGTAGGCAAATTGTAGGGTGTTCTGGAAAAGTCAATTATATAATTCGCAAACTGCAATTTTCTATTACTTTCATCAAAATCACACTAAATCAATTAAAGAAAAGTTTATAAGTATAATTTTATATTGGGTATGTGTAAAGATTCTAAACAGTGCTGATCCAACATTTATATAATGTCTGTAATGTTTGCTGTTGAAAGAATAAACAGAAAAAACTGTTTTCTGTAAAATTGCATTTTTTGACTTAGGTGCTTCTTCCCAAACAACCTGTTCACCGTAGAAATACATATACATGGTATATAGTGCATATATGGACGTAAATATCAATGTAGGCTATGTATCTGAAAGTTTCTCAATGCTACATATAGGTGAGTAACTGGAGTTTTTTTGTTTATAATATTCCTTTCTTTCTGTTTCAGGTATGTCTGCCCAGTATTTACGAAGGTCCAGCATATCCATTCCTGCCAGTAATACGTCTCTTTCTTTCCATGCAGAACCACGAAATTATTAGTAAGTGAAATGTCCCATTACCATTTATCGCATTATATTGTTCACAAACAAAGTAGTAAGCTACTCAATCGTTGGACTTCCGAATTTTATAATAGAGTTTCTTCGATTGATTAGTGACTTTGTCTCAAATGTTCAGAGAATATGTTGCAAATAAAAAAAACCGGTCTTGGATATCAATGTGTGGACATTACTAACGAGAAAGTGGCGTAATTTAGACGAACACCCGTTGCGAAGGTGAAGAAACCGGACTTCTTGATTGGCGAACGAACAGACAAGTGTATTTCACTGTTTGGACAACCCTCGTATTTACTGGACTGGATGAAGACCAGACAGGTCTACGGTAATGATATAACTTCGGAAGTCGCTGTAAATTGACGGGGCTTGAAATCAGGACGTCCAACAGAAGTTACTTGCGATGGAAATAAACAAGTTCCGCAGCCTCGAGCTGAATATTCATGCAGTTCCCTCTGGCACGACACCATTAGTGTAGTTGGGATTTACTTGGGTTCTGTTCGAAGTTGTTACGGCGAGCCCCTGTCCTTAAAGGTCCAAGGACAAAACCGCGAGGATTTCATTACCAGAATGTCTTCTGCCGCCTGGCTGTTCATCGGTTTCCATCAATTATAACTTTTAGAACAAAAACTCCCTTCCCCCTTTCTTCTCCTATCTCCAAGCTAAACTTGAGCTCTCGACTTGCACAGAGACTTTGTTGTTGTCAGTTTCTGGTCATTTTCCGCCAGAGATGGCACACAACCACAAAGATTTTCTTGTGGTGTTGATTGTGGTGTTGATTGAATTATTTTCCAATTCAAGGCACGCATATTCCTGTTAGAAGTCTAAATATTTGAGGGGTGGGCGATATGGCATGTCAAAACACGAATGTGTAATAAGGATCATCGTGAAAACTGACGTGCATACCTATGTGAATAACATTACATATTTTCTGACCTGATTAATTTTGCTGCCGGTGGATGTCACTAGTGCGCCAGTCTAATGCAAGAAAGAAAAATGGCAATCGACCAAAACTGTAGTCACGCTGATTTTATTTCTTTCAAGAGAGCCATTCTCTAAGCTACAATGGAAAGTCAATCTGAAGATGTTTATATTCTTATAACAGTTATATATATTTACTTGCTCACTCATGGGCAGTATTATAGTCATAGTGTATTTATACTTTAGTATTGAACCGGCTAGGTGTTCGAGCGTGTTAAGTGGTCGATTTCTCCTCGCCTTCGAAGTTGCCGGGTTGGAATCCCGATGTCAGCATTCCTTGCTGAGTGTTCGTTCCTTCATCGATTTCGTCCAATCATCACTCCTCGCCGTCGATTTTAGCTAAAAATTGTAAAAAAAGAAAAAGAAAAAAACGAGGCTAATACGATATGTATAAGGATTGCAGTGATTTACTTTAAGACATACTGGAGCAGTTTTATAATATTAATATTTCTCAAACTTTGTTTTTAAGTTCACTTATGCTCATAATCAGGACTGGACCTACAGGTTTAAGTGGGGATACGAACTACTGTGCGTCTCCACAGGGTTCCGAAGCCGACACCACTCGATTACAAGCCGACCCTCGACCCGGCCATTTAAAATGTTCAAAGACGAGAAGTAAAGGCATTGTGTGAAGGCTTTGGGGTGGCTGTCCATTTTTGAATTCAGTTGTAAACTGGAAATTCGCATACAGAGTGGTCCATAAAATATAACCGGAAGTGTTAGATGAGTATTTCGGTTCGCTTATGTCGGTAGTTGAGGGCCCAACCCCCCAACATCCTGATAAACACGCCCCTAGAAGAAGTGCGATGAGCCTACCGAGCGCGATATTTCGAAGCGGCCTTGTGGCTGGAATCGTCTTACACGGGCGCTTATGGAGGTAATATTCGTATATACTCTAGGAACGCGTTACTTAGATAGTAAGTAGAATGGTTAAAGAAGAACTAGCCTTTATGAAATAGCGAATGCTTTCAATCTTCGTAAAACAGTTCTCTTTCTGCATTTACGTGGAAAATGTGAACGAAAGAGAAAGTTAAAATTCACGAACTCCGTTGAAACAGTTTGATGTCGAGAGTTATTCCTCAAAATTACAGTGACGTAGTTTAACTAACTTTCTTGTTGAATATACCCCACATGCTTTTTCCTGCATTCGGCCAGGTATTGGGAGGAAACGAACCATGAAAGGGTGTCAATTAAAGAGTGAGTATTCATAATAAATCCCTTTTTTACGTGTGGTTTTTTCAGTTCTGTAGTTATTAAATCCGTCGTAGACCAAAGCGAATAAAAGTTCATGAACGAATCGAGGAATAAGTCCTTGATCGGAATTCATGCACGCGCACACACACACACACACACACACACACACACACACACACACACACACACACACACACACACACACACACACACACACACACACACACACACACACACACACCTCTCTCTCTCTCTCTCTCTCTCTGTCTCTCTCTCTTGTTAGTAGCCACGTACGTGCAAAACTATTGAAACTAGAGTAAACTACAAATAGAACGAGAGCTTGCTTCTATTGAAAAGCATGTCATTTCGATTGGGAGCTGTAGTAAGGGAAATAACAATTCGGCCTATACGTTATCGAGTTAGGAAAGTGTTGCTTACGGTCGCTTATACCTACCTCGGATACAGGTGACGGGGTAGCACGAGACAGACTTGGCTGTAGCCTTACCATTGCTGGAGAAACATGGAGTACTTAATGCGTGTATAGGACGCACCCCTGTATGAATGTCGAACTCCCTTTTTAGAGACTGCCTTTGGGAAAGGACAGGGTGGTTATGTTTAGCTGAAGGAATCCAAGAGAGGAGTATTGATATGTTTCAACATGTCAAATTCTAATCTTGTAGCAACCAACACAATGCCATCTGCTGAGCAAAGGGATTGAAGCTGTGATTTGCATATCTTTCTCTATCAATACTTGAGCAGACTAGCCACTGGAACAAGGGTCCAAGAAAAGGAAGTGACATCTCAAAATTTAACATGTAAGTGGTGGGGTATGCTCAAGAAAATGGCGAACAGTACGTGTTGAGAGACTTTTGTTATGCCGGTAGTGTTTTAAAGATATGTAGTGATCATTAAGAACAAATTGTTTTAAAACTATGTGTGGCTTCTAGCTATACCAATTGGTTTATAATACGCGCCTAATACAGAAATGGTAACAACAGAGTTGCCAACTGTACTGATATTATCCTATATGTAAGGATTTATGACGGTACTTCCGAAGCTTGCATATAGTAGCCTAGTATTGGTTTATAAATAAAAAAAGATTATAACACCATTAAGCCTTGTTTCCATGATTATGAAAAACTAAATATGCTGACCAAGGCAGTAATTTATTTTATTAAAAACATAAACTAAACGTAACGTTTCAACCTTCTAGCAAGGTCTTCTTCAGACTCTGTATCTTTTTGTACTTGATACAGAGTCTGAAGAAGACCTTGCTAGAAGGTTGAAACGTTGCGTTTAGTTTATGTTTTAAATAAAATAAAGTACTGCCTTGGTCAGCATATTTAGTTTTTCATAAAAAAGATATACACGAATTTCACTTGCTTTAACCACTTTAACTTCGCGATTACATTTCATTGTCTTGGCATGTCTTACAATTTATTCAAGCATAGTAGACAGCAACATAATTAGCGCACTATTTTTGTTCACTTGTACTTGTATATATTGACCAAATTAACCAATCAGCATTTCCTCACATTCCAGTTACTTTATTTGGTTTTATAACCAGGAATGTAATGCAAGCTATAAGAAACATTGCACTCACAAATCTTACCAAGATGCTAGTCTGTTACTTATGTTTAATATTATCAGGTTGCTAATCTGCAATATAATAGCTTTAATATTATAAAAAGGGCCACGGTCATTTCTTACAGTAGTCGGATGGCAGCGGAAATTGACTTGTATTAAACAATCTACCCCCCCCAGTCGACTTTTTACAGTGCAATACATCCAGCACCTGTAATCTGGGATATGGATATAGGCAGACAGAAGAAAAAGTAGTTAAACAGAAAGATACAGTTTAGAGAAGTGGGGATGGAGAAAGAAAAATAACGAAAACAGTAGATAATGAGAAGATTAACAGGGCAGAAAGAATATAAGATAAAGATGATTGATTGATTGATTTAGTTTATTTTACTTCGCGTTTTGTGCCTCTTGGCTAATTTGCGAAGATGGGGATGAGTGATGAAATGATGAAATTGATGAATGGACATTCACAAACAACCAAGCCCGACCGGGTTTCGAACCCGGGACCCTTGGCGTCGCAGCGCGATGTGATAACCACACGGCCACAGGGTTGGGCATAAGATAAAGATGAGTCTTGGTAGTCATGACAACCTGAAACATTTTTCGTCCGGCCTTGAACCCAGCCTCCAGATATTCTCTTGCGACGCTCAGCGCACAGGACAATACACAGCTTCACAATGTATTATCCAGGCCTTGTAAGCCTGCAAGAATGCAGATTCCGGGCATTAAGAGAGGTTCAGTCAACATTGTTCTTATCGGTTTCATACAGACCTCCGTGGCGCAGTGATTAACAAGGGATCCAGGATTTGAATCCCGGGCCGGATTCCTTTGATGTCCTTTGTAAGTGTCCCTTCATGAATTTCATCATACCGCTCATCCTCATCGTCGCAATTAACCAAACGTGGCAGAAAAAGCGACGATAAATAACAAATCAAATTATCGGTTTCATGTACCAAAGACGTCGACGTATCTTTACGATGCTTAACCAGCAGCAACGGTACAATCCCAAACTAAACTTTCCCTCTTCTGTATGGAGTAGAATAAAGTGCACCGCGTCCGCTAGTAACCTTCCGCACTGGCTGAAATTGCCTCCATATTTCTTCGATCCACCCTTTAAGTTTTATGGCTGAAACGGAATTGCAGAGGATTATGCAAGCGAAGGGGGATTCCCCCATCATGCACCATTAGGCAAACCGTTTCCGTGGGACGACACGGGTAGGACAAAAGAAAACGCGTAAAGAGATGGAAGAAGAGAGGAAAGTTTTCGCAGGCCTTTACTGCGTAGATGTTCGTCACAGATGGCAGCAGTATCTATATTCATGAATGCATGAAGGTGTTTTAAAAGGAAAGTGACTGTCGTGCTTTTAGGCTACCGAGTGCCTCTACGTCTTGAGAGTTAAGCATATGGCAAGGCGAAACCTTGAACGCACCCGGAACGCAAGCGAAGTGAACCTTTCCTTGTCTCTCACTGCTGCGCCTTCGTCGTCATACTGAGCATGTGGAAAAAGAAGCCATGTTAGATCTCTAACTTTCAATCTTGGAACGCGGCAAAGGAAGTTCCTAACGGTTTTCTGTCGAAGCATTAGTGGTAGTTTACTTGTAAATACTAGCGGTTATGGCAAACAAGTCAATTATTATCAGCAATGGAGTTATATTTATGCTTCTGTTAGCAGCACTGTCGTTTTTCCCCCTGCATAACTAGACATGGTTCCCGAGCGTCATCCACTGCTGGCCAGATATGAAATTGTTCGATCTGTTACATTACCGCTGCTGTGACATTAACAATGATGCTCGGCTTCTCATTTGCACCAAAAAAGAGCAGCATTTATTGAATGGATTGAATAGTTATAAATGGTCTTACATGAGTCCTGAGTAATCATCCGGCTTCTTCTTCATACCAATCCATTCGTAGACACTTTTTCCTTATTCTTCTTGCAGGTCTGGGTAACCAAAGCCCGTTCTGTGACTACAAAAAATGATCATTACATCTGTGATATGGTGT
The DNA here is from genome assembly GCF_977018435.1 of Lepisma saccharinum. NCBI lineage: Eukaryota > Metazoa > Arthropoda > Insecta > Zygentoma > Lepismatidae > Lepisma > Lepisma saccharinum. The sequence goes on from NC_139229.1 coordinate 137,070,413, forward strand.
CCCAAAGTTTAATTTTCTTTTGGCCTGTGATTTAATAATTTCCGAGGCGAACGACTATCTGGCATCCTCAGAGGATGTTGATTGCACTTTAACTGATATTTTTACATTTCCTCCACCATTGCTTCAATCTTCCATTCATTTCGGAGTTCTCCACTTCTATTTTTTTCTCATAAGGTAAACGTTCTAAGACTTTCCACAATTTATGCCTTTTTACTCGGTGATATGCCTGTCCAAAATCAAAACATAATACTTAAAGTGGACAATTCAATTCCTTTCTTTTTTCGTAGACACTCCTTTGACGAAAATAACTTGTGTGGGACACTTGGTCACCATGTAACAGATCTGCAAGATCGGTGGAGGATAAATGATTAATCCGCGGTGGATAAACGTACGTCATTATAGGCAAGCTATAGAGATAAATTCATGAGAGCTGCCAGTGCATTGCAGTTCAAGAAACAAATACCAAACTAAAAATAAAGAAGCAAAAAGGTGATTACTTCTCTTATTGTAATCTTCTGCTGTGGGCCGTTGTTATTAAAAATTCCCTCACGAATTTTTACGTGCAGTCTGCTGTCTATGAGTGCTACTAAACAAGAGGAAGTAAGAAGACAATCATGCAGAATATGACCCATGAGGCGATAGTGAATTGTCAGATGTCGACTATAACTCCGGAAAGATGGCTCCTGTCTATATTGGATTTTAGGTTAACTATAGAAGTACCATGCAGTAATTTGGCGGCATTTTTACGAAGCATTCGTTTTCAATTGTGAACTGTTTGTAAGTGCATCGTCACTCGCCAAATTTAAACGTTTAGAGTTGCAAATGGTTTGCAAATGCAGATATGAACATCGCCGTTTAGTGTTTGAAATGCGATCAGACTCCACCACTTCATTATCGTCTCAATTCCTATCGGTTTATATTTTCGGAACTGATAAAAGAGTTTCTTTCAAGCAATGATAACAGAAAAAAAACAGCGACGGGTGTTGAGTTCGTAGACAATTAGCACTTAACGAACCTTTCATTAATACAGAACACGTTCATAATCACCATTCAACACCGTCCGTGCTTCTGTGCAACACAGACCGGATTACTTCAACCAATGAAAACAAGAGGGAAATTAAATTCATTATTCTCTTGTGTAGTTGATATTGTTAACATAGGCAACGAATTAGCTGGAACGGTCACAAACAGATAACAAATACAACTGTGGACATTTCTCCTATTATAACAATGAACAAAATATGGGTTCAATCAATATGGAATTAAGTTTCGTATCTACAACACACACCCATTGTATTACGCATTTCAGAACCCAGCGTGACTAATTGACCACCAGATAGCACCATAGTCGCAACATGGCCGACGGTCATCTGTTTCTCTCCATTCGTTCAACGACTGGAGCGAACTTTCACTTTCTTTATAATTTAATTGGAGATAAAATTCCATTTCGGCGAAAAGGGATACTAAAGAAATTCAAAATGCAATTTGTTGTTATTGCTGTGATTCCATGTTCATGGTAACAAGTGTATTAAACTTTAATAATGCGACATACAACACAACGTTACACTGAAGTTGTTAGTTCCCGTCTGTGAGTTTTCAGATATGATACAGCATAATTTTCAGTCATAAAACGATATGTTACAGTATTATAGTCTCGCTACAACTCTGATTGCGGTGGGCTGAAATATCTAGATGCTACGACCCTTTAAATGTGTACAGGAAGCACCCTTTCCATTTACGCGTGACGTTATATTCATGTTGATACAATGCTGTGTTTGTTGGGTCGTGAGAAACATTTGCGACAGATGACTGTAACACAATAAGTGGCGGCGGAACACGCTGCGTGTTGGCCACGTTTGAGAACCGTTTACTTATTTAGTATTTAGTTACAGCAGAGTAATTGAAGTACAAAACATGAGTACAACAAAATATTTGCTATCTTTTTTTTTCTATTGGCACCTCTCCTTTCTGCTTTTAAACTCGACCTCTCTTATTTTATCACAATAACATTATCCTTCAAAGAAACGTGTACAAAAATAATTGCAATATATAACAGAAAGACATGATAAAATATTAAAATCACACTAACGTTCATTTCATCACCAACAAACCTCTGTAAAACAAGAAAAATTATCGCCAATGTCAATCCTTCAGTGAACCACATACAGGAGAATACATTAAGATCTTACAACTGTTAGCATGATGTCATAAGACATGCAAATTCCCAAATAAACAATTTTGTATTATACATTTTTTTGAACGTTTAAATGTTATGCGTATGTACAATGGCGTAACAATCTCTAACAATTTCGAGGTAGATAGATTTATCATGCTTGATATAATTTAAAAGTTATTAAATTGAATATTACACGCATGTGCATAATTCTGATATCTGCTTTAATGTCGATTAGACCTATATATCGTAACCGCACCAGTGGTCTATTTGCAATTAAGTTATCATTATTTTCTACCACGTCAGCATTGAATATCTAAATTACGCATCTAGCAGTTACGCTGATCTGAGTATGCCTTCTATCTCTAATCGTGTAGGAGGGGCCTAATATATTCACTTTCAACATTTTCTGGTGAAGATCTTGTAATTATTTCCCCGCACGAAGTTTCAAAGGCTTTTAAAATTTCCATCACAGCCTCTCAGATCTTGTTCACATCAATTCTTCTCAGCCACGTGACATGCTTTAAAATTGATTTACCTCCCTTAGACAAACGAAAGAGAATGTTGAAGGGTATTTACACCACAGCGATGCACGTAGAGACTTGTAATGTTACCTGTATGCACCATGCAGCTTTCCGCATGCTTATAATCTTATTTACAAACTTTGTGTAACTTCTCGCTTGAAGTACGTTTGTAAATTCAAGAGGAGGGTACCTGCTGTTCAGCACCCTCATCACGTAGGTCTGGTATCCAAGGAGCAGGAAGTGGCAAAAAAAAAAAACGAATTTGAGTTCCTTTTCTAGTGTAACTTACCATGTTTCACATTCATACAGAACTAAAAGCAAAATTACTGTTTTTTAATACAAGGCTACTATAAATGATTCATTTGATTACAAAACACTGTATTTTCCAAAGTATTGCACATACATATATTAATGATACATGAAAATAACTGTAAACTAACCAAGTTTTCCTCACATTCTACAAATGTTTTATGTGTGCTCCTCTGGCCACACGACAAACATCCAAGCGGTAGTCGAGTTCCACCCATACATTTTGTAGCAATCGCCTGCCAATGGTCTCATCAGACCGTACGTGCAACACGTGCATTTGCACGGGGCGGCAAGCTCAAGGGGGCGGCAAAATGTATTAAAAATGGAAGCTGCATTATTTGAGGCAGTTTTGTCTTCTTGGGGCGGAGAAAATTCAAATTAAATCCATTTGCATATGCAGTATAAAGCAGAAACGGATAAGAAAAGCAAAGAGTAACTGCGAAAGAAATCGGTTGCGGAAGTTAATATTAGTTGTCCTCTTACAAATCAGCTTTTATTGTTTTGTCTGTGAAAATAGTAAGCAACGTCTACTGTGCCAAATTACAACGCTATCTGGGCCCCCCTCATGGCGCAGTGGTAGCGTCATTGCCTTGTAATCAAGGGGTCCCGGGTTCGATACCCAGTGGAGGCACAAGTGGTTCGGATTCCACTTTAAACTGTAGGTCCAGTCCCGATTAGCCTTACTGTGCATAAAGTGGACTTAAAACAGCAACTCAAACCAAACAACGCTATCTATTGTTCGATCGCGCGCCTGTCCGCCAGAAATAGAGCTGCATTGTTCTTTGACGTGTTGATTGCGAAAGGTGGTGATGATAGGTATTGCCGAATCGCGCAAGACGCAATAGTAAGTACGAATATCCGCGGTTTTTGTCGTTGTTGGTTGCACCTCATTTCCGATCTTGACGGTGTAACGATAGTGCAGTTAGTGTATGTCGTGTGTGAGAACGCGCGCGCGTTTGAGTGTGACAATGTATTGAGAGACTTGTAACATTATATTTGTGCTGTCATTAGAACAACTGGTTTGTCAAGTGCCGTAAGAGATTTAAAAATTATTTGTTACATTTGTAATTGTAAACTAAAGTATATCTGATAAAAGGAATAAAAACTCTCGGGTGCATAATATCGTAAGCGCAAACGAGAAAAACAGTGCAATATAGAAAAACAAAGTGGAGCTTTGCACAAAATTCTGAAACTTGAGGCAAGCGATGTAGTGAAAGCCGAAGAATTCGAAACCGGTGATTCTGAACTCGTAGCAGGTTGTTCTAATTGCGATCCTCATGATAATGGTGTATTTCAGCTAAAAAGTGAAACAGAATCTCCTTTTTGACGGTCCTCAGGACGTAGTGGGATTGTATGAAGAATATACAGATCGAGCGAAATGGAATATACATCTGAGTGACGCCGCAAGAGTGGAGATCGTTAAAAAGGGCCCACCTGAGGGACCGAAACCTGATTTTATTTTCCCTCGCAGTTCTAATGGTAGGAAATTTTCACCTGCACATTTCACTTGCGAATGAAGTAATGGAGAACACATTGACAGAACGTGGCTGGTTTATTCAATAGAAAAAAAATCTGTCTTCTGCTTTTGTTGTAAGTTCTTCTCTAATAACAAATTCTCACTCGTAACTGAGGGCTACAATGATTGGGGACACTTGTATATGTACCTTAGTGAACACGAAAGATCTACGAATCATTTACAATGACACAGGAAATGGGTTGTACAGTATAAATAGTCATGAAGAAATAGTGAAACAAAACAGGAGAGCTGAGAATTCTGCACGTCGGCAGAAACTATGGTGAGTAAATGCAATAGATATTTTATTATTAAGGGCTTCAATATATATATATATGTGTGTGTGTGTGTGTGTGTGGGTGTGTGTGGGTGTGTGTGTGTGTGTGTGTGTGTGTATGAATAACTTATCTTCTCACATTATGTATTCTTTCATTTTATTATGCTAAGAATTGGTTATACCATGTGAAATTGCCACGGATATCAAGCTTAGTTGTTCATTTGTACGTATTTTGGGGTAGGGGCGGCAAAAAGTAAAATTGCACGGGGCGGCAAAATTCCTAGGGCCGGGGGGCTACATCAGAGAAGCATTGATGCGTTTCCTGAGCTCTACCAGTGTTCTTGGCAGTGGGGGGTACATAAACAAATGATCTTTTTACATGGTGGTTCTTTTCTGTACTCTCTTCTGAATGCACGCTGCACTGCAATAACAGATTAACATTTCGCATATTCCAACACACAAAAACTCATTCCTCGGTTAGTCGCCATTTTGTACAGGCACTGCACTCGTGCTGCTAACTGGTGTGTCACGATGCAAACTGGGTGAGTTTACAGTTATTTTCATGTATAATTCATATCTGTATGTGCAATACTTTAAAAAATACAGTGTTTTGAAATCGAATGAATCGTTTATGGTAGCCCTGTATTTAAAAACTAAGAACAGGTAAAGTTATTCCATGCACTTTCAACTGTGCCATGGAGACATCTGAGGAGGTGTAGAGGTTCCTCGACACGTTAACAATCTCGGTCATTCGTGGAAGTGATGTGATCAGCACCACGCTCTCAATGTTGTCTTTAGGTAGCCACTTATTGGAGGCTGTATGATACCCAGAGCTGCTCTTTTGCGGATAATTTCCACCTTAGATTACCCACCCCAGGAATCAAACCAGGGCTTCCCGAGTGGCAGTCAGACGCTCCCCCCAAGGCCCATGACGCACCCCCTCCAAAAAGATAGAACATCCCCCATTTTTGTGTGAAGATATATATAATTGGTATAAAATTTTTCCCCCAAGAAATTCATATGACGCTACCACAGCGGCTCCATTTTTCATCTTTAGATTCTTTTATATTACACGAAAGGATAAAAGTACAGGAATAAAACTGTTATTATTCGTATGAAAATATTCGCACGTGGTCATAGAACACAATATTCAGCTTGAGCAGGTCTCATGTTCGCTTCATTCGCACCAAACTGACCTCATGATGTAAGAAAGTGGAGAAATGAAAAAGGTGCTCTCTTTTACTAACGCCGCTCAATGCCTCTGACGTCATCGCTGACGAAATTTGCAGTCCGGGAGGTCCTCTCTCGGCTACCCTCGCCATCTCAGATTACACTGGAGCGGCGACACTTTGTGACCCTGAAATGCCGCGTCGGGGTTTTTCGGCGGGTGAAGTATGTTGGATTTCCCCCAAACTGGCTTCGGGGTACATATATTACTTGAGACTTGCTCTCTCCGCCTCAGGAAATGCAAATAGCTCGAGCCATGGATCTTGTTAAGGCCAAGCCTTCCAGTCTCTCGCTCGTGTCAGCCGTCCTCTTCGACAAAGCAGAGAGAGCTCAAACTTAAAGGTTTCAATTGAAACAATACGCGTCAAGAGTATCCAGACATTGGTTTAACGCATCAGTTAAAATCTGTCAAAGTAGAATCTGGATCAGTGTTCCAAGCTGATCTAAAAATACCAGGCTTCGAAACTAGACCTTGGCGGTAAGACCTCAAAATCATGGTACATTTCGCGCCACTGGGTGTTTTGGTGTTCTGGTTTTCTGATTTGATTTTGTTTTTAAAATTTTGAGTGCGTCAGCACTAAGGCTATTTTGCACCCGTCACACTATACGGGGTCCAGCCCCTTACCATTACACATAACAACTCTAACGTTGCTTAAATAAAATCATAAAATATTAAAATGTTCTGACTTTCGTTAAAAGCCGAGGCTGCAAAGAACACTCAGCACAAATAAGGACAAACCACAGGACAACACAAACAAAATTATACTGGCCATGGGGCCAGTCGCCAGAGCCTCGTTAGTCTTCAGTCCAGGGTGCACTAACGTGGAAGTGAGGTTGACATTTGGGTGTACTACGTGGAAGGTCACCCCTTACACCCCTGGTGTTCTGGGTTGCCACATTCACAGCGGAGGGGAGGAGAAGTTATTTCAAATGGCTAGCGAATAATGAATTGCCCTTCAAAAGCTTTAATAACTGACTTGCATTATTTTTTTTCCCTTTCGAGACTCGTACAACAGCACAGCGAGTTACCATGTTTGCACTAAACATAAGTTTGGCAACAGCAGCACTCATATAATAGACTTCTCAGTGGCGGGAACTGTACTAGGATATACTTTCCGATCTATAACGATTTAACGATTTATACAGGGTGTTTCTAAAGGTCGTTTACAACGCTTGGGAGGTGATTCCTCACACGAAAACAAGCAAAAAGTCTAAGTTCCATTTTTACGACTGAGGCTTCGTTTCCGAGATAGGAGCCTCGCAAAAGGTGACAAAGTGAACGTCACACCTAACTGGGACGAATACTATCACAGATAGAGAGGCGGTTCCAAGGGAATCATAAAGGAATCGTATGTGCTCAGTCCGGAAGTCACTATGAAAAGTTCACTGCACGCATGCGCAATGGAGTCCTCAAAGGAATTGGGTATTTCCAGCAACAACAATGCATGGAAAAGGTATTTAACGCAGCAAGAAGGACCGTGACAATGAGAAATGCGTTCAAGACAACACATCCCGACCTCAAACATCAAAACATGACCACCGAACACAAAATCCGAAAAGTTGAGCACGGTTGCATACCCCAGTTACACGCGAGGAATGAACGAATCATGTCATGTGGCATACGAGAGACAGGAGGAGGAAAAGAAAAACACAATATCAGATGATTGCGACAACGTGTATTTTTACACGCGACAACTACGTAATATCCCCCCCCCCCACACACACACACAACAAACAACAAATGCTACAATATCTTACGCACAGACAGTCCGTGTCACTGTACACCAACTGAAGATGTCACTTTCACCACACAAAGGGGGTGGGGAGCAATACCAAAAGTGTTCGCACGCGATCATTGTGACGTAAAAGAGACCAGTTTTGGAAGCGCTGCACAGGCAAGTCTGGCTCTCGTAGTCTACGTTTGACCTTCATGACTGCTGTTCCCGCGAGAGGAGCTCGAAGGGTTGGTTCTCTCCGGCAGTCGTCCCAATCGTGTTGCAGGTGCTGGGATATGATCAGCAGTTCGCTCTAGGTTGTCATACGCATTGAAGAGTACTAGTATGTTGCATTGAAAGAAGTTGACGTGGTGGAGTGGGCAAGTCAAGTATCGCAACAATTGGTCTGTGGTGTTCGTACGGTGATACGGCCAATTTGTGCAGTGTGCCAGTGTTAAACAAAAACAATACTTTGCAGTTCCAGCTCCCTATTACACAGATGGCTGCGTATACGACCCAGCAGCTAGCAGACATGCATCTCATGTATGGGGAGGCACGTGGTAATAGCCGTGAGGCAAGGCGTCTTTATGGAGAACGCTTTCCACATAGACGTTTACCGTCTCACACCTTCTTTCAGGTAGTGGACAGTCGACTGCGTGAAACAGGGTCAGTGTTACCACCGCGACAAGAAGTTGGAAGACCCCGAAGTGTACGCACACATCAGTTTGCAGAAGATGTGTTAACAGCGGTCGCAGAACATCCTGGCACCAGTACGCGAGTGCTCGCTCGGGCACGAAACACGTCTCATGTGAATGTTTGGCGAGTGTTGTCAGATGAAGGAATGCACCCTTTTAAACTGTAGAAAGTACAAGAACTGTTACCTCGTGACTTTCGCCCTCGTATGGAGTTTTGCCAATGGTTGTTGCATCAGCTGGACACAAACCCTCACTTCGGGGCAAACGTATTGTGGACAGATGAAGCCATTTTCACCAGGATGGATGTCTTCAATAGTAGAAACAGTCATGTATGGGACTTTGACAACCCACATGCACTTTTTGTGGCCCATCACCAGCACAGGTTTTCAGTGAATGTGTGGTGCGGGATAGTACATGATCATTTAATTGGACCATACATTCTCCCTGTTCGCCTGAATGGTCGCACGTATCATGTATTTCTTAGTGAGGTTCTGCCTGAACTGTTGGAGACCGTACCTTTGGCACTGCGGCAAGAAATGTGGTACCAACACGATGGTGCACCAGCTCATTTCGATCGTAATGTACGACATTTCCTGCATGACGTGTTTCGCAATAGGTTCATTGGTAGGGATGAGCCTGTGCCTTGGCCACCGAGGTCGCCAGATCTCAACCCTCTCGATTTTTTCTTCTGGGGAGAAATGAAAACCCTCGTATACGACACACCTGTCACATCAGCTGAGGACCTCGTTGCTCGCATCAACGTCGCCGCCGCGACGGTAGCAGATACACCTGGCTTGTTTGCTCGTACTCGACAATCCTTGATTCGTCGCTGTCATCTCTGCGTAGAAGTAAACGGCAGACATTTTGAAAACCGTCTGTGATTATTGCCCTCGGCAAATACCAGTGAGAACACTTTTGGTATTGCTCCCCACCCCCTTTGTGTGGTGAAAGTGACATCTTCAGTTGGTGTACAGTGACACGGACTGTCTGTGCGTAAGATATTGTAGCATTTGTTGTTTGTTGTGTGTGTGTGTGGGGGGGGATATTACGTAGTTGTCGCGTGTAAAAATACACGTTGTCGCAATCATCTGATATTGTGTTTTTCTTTCCCTCCTCCTGTCTCTCGTATGCCACATGACATGATTCGTTCATTCCTCGCGTGTAACTGGGGTATGCAACCGTGCTCAACTTTTCGGATTTTGTGTTCGGTGGTCATGTTTTGATGTTTGAGGTCGGGATGTGTTGTCTTGAACGCATTTCTCATTGTCACGGTCCTTCTTGCTGCGTTAAATACCTTTTCCATGCATTGTTGTTGCTGGAAATACCCAATTCCTTTGAGGACTCCATTGCGCATGCGTGCAGTGAACTTTTCATAGTGACTTCCGGACTGAGCACATACGATTCCTTTATGATTCCCTTGGAACCGCCTCTCTATCTGTGATAGTATTCGTCCCAGTTAGGTGTGACGTTCACTTTGTCACCTTTTGCGAGGCTCCTATCTCGGAAACGAAGCCTCAGTCGTAAAAATGGAACTTAGACTTTTTGCTTGTTTTCGTGTGAGGAATCACCTCCCAAGCGTTGTAAACGACCTTTAGAAACACCCTGTATATATATGTATGTGTGTGTGTGTGTGTGTGTATGTGTGTGTGTGTGTGTGTCCAACGTTTAGACACCAAAGCTGAAAAGGTTTATCTTAGTACAGTTAAATAGCCAAAAAGCCTGCCCCCGTGGCCAAGTGGTTAGCACATCGCGCTACGACGCCAAGGGTCCCGGGTTCGAATCCCGGCCTACGCATGGATGTTTGTGAGTGTCCATTCATCAATTTTATCGTGTCATCACTCATCCACATCTTCGCAAATTAGCCAAAAGTGGCACAAGAAGCGAAGTAAAATAAAGCAAATTAAATCAAATTAATACCAAAAAAATTGGTTCAGTGGAAAAACGTTAAACATGGACAGTAGTATATTTTTTTTCCGAAGTTTATATTTTCCTGCATTTCAGTTCAGAACAATGTATTCTTTGTGCTTGTTATCTACTGTAAGTAATTGTTATACGTTCTCATTATCGCCATAAATCTAGAATGGTTAGACAATGTAACTAAAATAAAATAAAGTGAAATAATTGTTCGTTCAAAGAAATATTAATGAAATTGAACTTATCCAATTGTGTCATCATTAAATATTTCACGTTTATGCACAAAAAAATAATGAAAAATAGTAGCTAAAAATGTCAGCGTAATAGAATTAGTTTGGGACGAAACTAAAAATTACAATCGCCGGTTGCAAACCGTAGCACGAAACTAAAAATTACGATCGCCGGTTGCAAACCGCTTCTCAATATCTTCCAATTTATTGAATTTGGTTCTCACAGAAAACAAGGAAATATCGGTTTTTCTTCCGCCATCTTGAAAGTTGTCGACAGATTTCGCTTCAAATTAATATCATGTAAGCTGACCAGGGTATCCAAATCAAGGACTCTAAATTGACGGCAATTTGCATGGTCACAGCATTAGCTTCTTGTTCCCACATACACATAAGCAAACGCAAATTAAAACACTCACTGCACCTTCAAGATGTCATTACCAAAATTGTATATCAAGTCATATCTTAAGTGAGTTTCGCTTTTGAAGTCTCCAAAATATCCGAGGTCGTTTAGGGCTACAGTTGCGATTTCGCCACAGAGCATCACAGGTCCTATTCCTGGCGTAGACATGGGCGTTTGTATGTTGGTGCCCCTTCACCAAACATTCTCACAGACGCGATTAGAGTCTTATTTCCATGTCATAGACCATCATTAAACACACCTTTTGTTGTCTTCAAACATCAACAGTGTTGCCACTGTACCTCATAATTTTTTTTAAAACACCCATTTGGACCGGTACGCCTTTACGAGGCATTTCAGGATTGGCTATACGCGAAAACGATCGGTTTTCTTCTCTGAACTATAGATGGCGAAATAGTCCACCTACCCAAGGTGGAAATTGACGTCCAAATTTCCGTACGAATGTTTGACATGCAATTTTCCATGCTTTGTGGAAAAATAAATTTACACTTTCACTTACATTTGGCAACACTGCATGAACAACACTGCACCCCGTTTGTTGTTTCTATGTTTAAAAATATCTACTTGGACAGGGCTAACATTTGGTGTATGACTTATGTATGTACAGGTTTCGGTTACAAAGTAACGCCACTCTTAATTCCCAGTTGCGCCGTTCGTGGGACACCCTGTACTATTTTTGTTCCCTCAAGTACATCAAGAAGGGAAGAGAGCTCCCCAAAAATATTCACTCAATGAAGATTCTTTTATTTTAAACCGATAGAGAGTTGAGTACATATCGAAAGTTCTCTTTCAATCAATCATACATTTGTTTAGTGGATACCCCCAGTGAGGTTACTCGTATAAATGATTGATTAGAATAGAAACAACATAATAATTAGAAAACAAAGCAATTTTTTTCAGATATTTCATTATTAGATCAGTGTTTTTTGTTGCACCCGCTTTTATTATTTTAGTAAATGAATATTTTTGAACCAACAGTAATGTTTTAATTCATTTTTGTTTGTCCGTGTGTGTTTGTTTATGTGTGAGAATTCACACAAACTAACAGTGTCGTACGGTGACATTTATCCTTGGGGAAGCAGCCCCAGAAAAATTACGAAACTTAATAATATTTAAGGTGTTTCTACCTTCAAAACTGTCTTCAATAAGTGGCTATTTGAAGGTGAAAAGTAGTATTTGCAAACTCATGTCATTTCTTGATAAAAATGTCCTTTGCTTTCAATGTTTCAAACGATCAAGCTCCTGCATAATATGTTATTCTTCTGTCAAAAATTATAGTTTTTGCCTCTCTAATGCGCTCCGGAGCTTTAATTATAGTTTTAAAGAAATGCTTCGCTGATCTGCCTTAACGCTGGTAATGTCTTTGATGCAAAAAATCCCTGTACGTAGATATTTGCAACACTACCCGAGAGTATATAGAGAGTGATACTGAAGTGTCGGTTCCTTTGATCTTTTTTATGTCCTTGGCACTGCGAGCAACGTGATTGGTGGCTCGGATTTTTTTTTGAGTGACAGCGCCTGTCAGAAGCAGGTTTTCCAAATGTTTGGCGCGTTTACTGATGAAAGTGGCTAAGGTGAAAGTGTTATTTGAAGCTGCACAATTCCGAGAAGAGCGTGGACTTGGTGTTCTGCAATATATTGCAAGAAGAATGGAGGGAGGAAAGATGAACAAGGAAAACATACAAGTTTATTCCGCTTCCCGAAAGATAAGTTTCCTTCAGTGGCGTGCGGTGACCATTTAGATAGCTGAAGCACTGAATATATAATTTTTAAGTAAACAATAGCAAATCAAGGGGCATGCTTGCCTTGATAAAAATTACAGCTGGTAATAGTTCATTTCATTTTTAAGCTGGTCATCAAGCACAGCTATAGCTACAGACGATCGTAGATGGCTAACAGGCAGTGCGTGCACTGCTATTGACCTCACTAAATTTCTCAAATGCATGTACCCAGTTTTGGTCCAAGAAGTATTTCTATCCTTTCCAAACAACAGACAATACCAGCAAACGCAGCACTTAGCTCAGCGCTATCGGCTAACCAGTCACATTTGGTATACATATTACATTAAAATGTCTAGTGAATTTACTGGTCTTTTGAACCAAGTCCGGTAGTTCTGGTGTTGGCTGTCCATTTTTAATTATCTCATTTCTTTGTGAGAAAGAACGAGCAGAGAACGGCTTGGACAAATGCTCTTCTATAGTACACATTGTTCTATATTACTAGATACTACCTGGTACCTTCACACTTTCATATACATTCGGCAAACCAAACCCGTAAAGTGAGGAAAACCGAAAACAATACGAGTTGAAAAACACTCATACAATCTCGAACTCCCTGTCCGATGCTGGCTTCGGTTGCAGAAGAAATGCACGCACACGGTCACGGCCCGTGACCTTGAGGTGCGCGCGCAACTGTCTGCCACTGCTTAACAGATGCGAGAGGAAGATTGCTTCGGCTCAACCTCAGTGCAGTCCTGCAGGGACTGGAATTTGTTCTATTTGTAGCGAAGAAATGTGACGGTTTTATTTAGATATTATTGAATAATCGTGTTATTATAATGACATAATATATTGTTACGTTATTGCATATTGTATTCCGAAGCACTTCGGTAGCTTACCTTGTATGCACGCTACTGGTTTCCTTCATATATTCTTACACAGAACAGAATGTTCTGAAAGTCGCACAGCGCTTAATTCCGATCGTCAATAACATGAAAACTGTTAGAGATATCCTCACCCTCTGTTAACATTATAAAGATCCATCCACTAGGGTGTTCTTTAAATCATTTTCCCTTACTTGTTTATCACTGTCATATAATGTCGCCAAGAAATTAATAATTGATTGATTAAGTTTTAAGTCCACTTTATACACTGTAAGGCTCATCGGGACTGGACCTACAGTTTAAAGTGGGATCCGAACCACTATGTGCTCCGGTTATCGAACCCAGGATCCTTTGATTGCAAGGCAGCGACGATACCACTGCGCCATCGGTAAAGCCCTAAGAGAAGAAATGAATAAATATCGCATCCAGAAGTGTACATTGATATTTTATATTTCACAAATCGACTAAACGTGATCCATCAAACAGTTGCCGTGGTGTGAAACACCTGGTTTACAACTTGACACAAGAAGACATTTTCGTAAAAAAAATATTGAAGATTGTCCATTGATAACATGTCCATTTCAGGTGATCGTAAGGCTCTATTGTTACAGAATTCTAATAATTTGTATGAATAAAGTGTCATTTCACAATATAGATGTCATATTTGACAATCATGATAGAGCTGTTTTATAGACTTGTTTCATTTGTCAGTACTAATTTAAGTAATGTACATTATGCACATAATAATGTCGGTAGGGTGTCTGACTGTCGCGTGGGAGACCTGGGTTCCAGGGGCGGCGCCAGAAATTTTCGACCGGGTGGGCAGAAGCTCCTTATTGATAAATTAGGGTGGACAGTATAAATGTAAGACCATATATACAGAGCATTCCCTGACATTCGCTACGAGACTCGGCGGCAAGCGGCCCGGCATCTGCGCATGTCTTTCCCGGTGAACGGGGTCCGCAACAGTCGCTAGAGTTGGCTATTAAAATTACAGTTTTCATATTGTGTACTAACCTTGACTACAGAAGGTGTTGAAAATGATGTCCCTCTGCTGCAACACATTCCTGGCAACTCCGAAGGAAATTGGCATTGACACGTGCAAGTTCGTCTACTGTAATTCTCCCGATTTCTCGTACAATACTCTCTTTTAACTCACGGATGGTGTGCGGATTGTCTTTGTATACTTTATTTTTAGATTTCCCCATTTTTCTTTCCACTTTTATTCAGAACTGACCCTGTTACTCTAAACTTTTTTACGAGGTTTAATATAGTGGTCCTATGTGGAACGGGAACAGCAGGAATTTTCGTTGCAAAACGTCGTCGCACTTCTCCACAATTCCACTTTCCGAAGTAAAACTCGACAAGATAAATCGTTTGTTGTAATGTAAACTTTTGTGGTGTCATATTAAGCCACAATCTTCAACACACGGACACGACACAACACAACCTCCGAGGGAGGATTATACTGGCGTCAGTCTGCAACGTCAACAGAAAGGGAAAGAGAGCGAAGGCAGGGAGAGCGAGAAAAACAGACTGTAGCGTGTGACTGTCGCGGACCCGTTCACCGGGAAAGACAAGCTCTGACGCCGGGCCACTTGACTTCGAGTCTCGTTGCGAATGTCAGGGAATGCTCTAGTATATATGTCTATGTAAGACGTATGTATCCCCCTCTCTCTTACACTCCCGATTTTCCTCTTACTTCTTTTCCCTTTCCTTTTCTTGTTTTCCTCTTTATCTTTTCTAATCTATTCTCGCATTTTGTTCCATTTCCTTTCGCTTTGTCTCTGATGGACACAATTATTTCAAGGAAGTGTTTACCCATGCACAGCCATACATTCTAATCACATTCTTTCATGCATGTTAATACAGTGAAATAAATGCGAATTAGGTTTAAGCTTGTGTTGCAATTACAAGGCACATACTTGATTTTATGTATTCGGCGACAATGATAGAAAGTGCGATGGTAAACAGTCGTGAAGTTTCCCGTAATTTAAATGCATGTTCCTGAGCATAGTATTTTCATCGTATGAGTTTTTGACTGAAAGCGTTTTCTTACTCCTTGGGGGGCACTTTTCTTAGCTTACAAGGTTTGTACAACTGAGAAAATCTATTTGAATGTTTGTAGTAGCGACGATTGGGTGCCAATATTTGAGGGGCAAGGACAATATACTTTTTCTTGGTAGAAAAGGCTTAGCATAAAGAGGCCATAGTGCGGGGGCAAAAAGTGGCAAAATGTGGCGGGGGAACTGCATCCCTCACTTCCCGGACCTCCTAATCGGCGCCACTGAATGTTTGGAACGTCTTATTAGGAATGATTTAAAGCACACACGGAAAACAAATTCTTTGTTCATTGTCCATGGAAGTATTCCAAGAGGCTATTTTGACAAAATATCACTCATAAGTAATAAACAAGTAAGATTGAAAAATCTGTTCAGAATTGAAGAGATTATTAGCTAAGTTGCTATTCGTTTTCTGATCTGTCATGTTACTAATGCGGGAGAAAAATACACGTATGGTTACATGAACATATTTTTTGAGGTAACAAATTGATTTAGGACACAAGGAATTCATCGAAGTTGATCACCGTGCCAGTAATAATTCATCTATTTTTCATAGATGACTTGGGTTGTATGGTGTGACCATTTCGAACACACTAGAATGTCAACCTCTACCCTGTGCAGCATACCCTGGAAACTTCATTCTTTCAGGGCAACGAGTCCCTGGCGCTTGGAACCACTGCCAAAGTAATAATTTATGAGGGTTTGTATTTTGAGTGTCAGCATGTGTTTGTTACCGACCCTTCGTTACTTTCATCACCATTGAACTTTATCTTATCGTCGTCATTATCAAAATTAGCAGAAAAATGACTTTAAATAAAACAAATCAATCAGAACGTACTTTTCCAAAAATGGAGTTTCATTAGTCCATAGCTCTTAGAAAGTTGAGGTGGTAGTTTCAATTGCACAGCGTTTCATTAGTGGATCAAGGCAGCTAATTCCGTGAACAATGACGTTGTTTTCCGAAAGTCTCAAATATTTGTATCAGGCAATCACCCTCTTAAAATGGACACATCTTCTGTGGTGATAAAATGCCACGTTTGGTGCGAGTTCTTTCTGTATATTTTCCCCAGTGGCATAACTCTGTCGCATATTAATGAAGAGGTCCTGTGTTCGACTCCCCCTCCTCTGGTGGGAGCACAATGCACACGGGTTCGGACTACACGTTAAACTGTAGGTTTAGTCCCGATTAGCCTATCTGAGCATAAAAGTGGGCTTAATAACAAACTAACAAAATCGTGTTCTAGATACTTCGTGACAACTTTTTTTCTTTACTTCAAATGCATCTACAGATTCTGTTGACATTATCGGCTGATTCATGTGGCAAAATTTATGTGTGGGACGAGAATTTCTAAGTAGGATAAGCCACTCATTAGTAATTGAATAATTCTGTAGCTCTTTCCATACATAACTGGTTTACTAAAATTTATTCACTTCAGTATTGTAGTGATTATTGTGATTCCTTCTTATTAGTAGAATGAATAAAGTTGATATTCCGCATACCATATTGATATTTCAAGATAACAGGTACGTATATAAAAATTGTAATGAAATAATTCTGGAATTTCAATGCAGAGCTAATTAAAACTATGTTATACTGTAACTCGTAAACTATGTTATACTGTAAGCATACTTAAACCCGAAGGTTTATGGCTGCAGCAACACAAGCCTTCCATCTGTCCCTATTCGGGGCAAGATCAATCCAATCTTTCCCATCCTTGCCGATTTATTTTATGTCCATCTCAACGTTATCCCTCCATCCTTGTCTTGGCCTTCCTACTGTTCTCTTACCATCAGGTTTCCCAACAAGAATCCTGTAAACTATTCTTTCCTCTGCCATTTGTGTCACATGGCCTGCCCATCTAAGTCTTCTTGATTAAATTATTCTAATATAATTAAAAAGTCGAAATAATGTATTGTGTTGCCGGAGGAAGTAACGCTAAGATGATGTTTTTATTTGTTTATTTGGAGATTATTTTAACCATACCCAGGCCGCGATTTATATACGTATGTGGAGGCCCGGAGCTGCAGTCCTCAAGTTCAACCTAAATTCTGATCATACCCTGCATGATTTTGAGCCTCCTAAGCCTACTAACTGCTTTTAATCACAGTTTTTGTTTCAATAGCTCTAGTAATTACTTTCACTTTCTAATGACAAAATTGGCTTTTTATGGGATGATAATATGTGAACATTTCATACATGTTATGAACACCAGAATACATTTATTTATCGAATCATTCATATAGCTATCTCCAAGTATATGTACTTATTGAATTTGATTGGGTGGGCAATCGGGTGGGCACAGGAATTTTTGGGTGGGCGCTTGCCCACCCGTGCCCACCCCTGTCGCCGTCCCTGCGGGTTCGATTCACGGGGTGGGAATTTTTCCTGCCTTGTACGGCATAAAGCGGCCCCGAGGCTCACCACCCAGCCTCAAATCAATCTGTTCCTCGGGGCAACCATAGGGGGGTATAACGGCGGTGCGTGGTGCTGATCACATCATCTCCAAAATGGCCGAGATCGAGAATGTGTGGGACCCTGTCCCCACGTCCCCTAAATGTACCTTCTCGGCATGATGCTATATGCACGCGCATTCAATTATTATTATTATTAACATTGTTATTAGTGTCTTATTACCATTATTTAGGGAAAATTATTTCACAAAAACATAACACTTCCAAAATATCATTAACTTTTTAACATTTTGCAAATACTAGTGACTCATAGAAACATAAAAGGCACAAACGTAGCGAGAAAAATCAAATTACCAAATTCTAGGTAATAATTTATAATTTTGACAGACGTATTAGTGTAAATTTTGAATTCGGGGGGATTTACTCTTTTTTGCTCTCCCTGCGGATGCCCTTTGGGGACGAGTGCCAGTATCTGTAATAGGGGGAAAAATCAGTAAGCATGCATACACAATTATATTTCAAGGCCAAAACATTCTAGTGAAGAATCAAGAATTGCTTACCAGAAAACGAAATACGCAAATATGAAACTACCATACACATAGAAATTATATATGAAATATTAGATATCATATATATTTAAAAGAAGAAGAGAAGGATAAGAATGCTTGTATAAAATTCGAAGCTTGTTCCTCCATGAGTTTGTCTTCTTCCACTGACTGGTAAAATTACAAATCAAGTTGCACTTAGCTCTATGAAAGAGACAGTCCAATGATTTCAAGACGACAGTCGATATTCAGCGTCAGTTGTCCGTAAAACTAATTTCATCTTGAATATCCTCTTTCGTGGGGCTACTTTTAGATTTTGTTAGTCCTACGTCTTACTTCAATGTTTTCCCCCCTCTTGACTGTTCTCCCGATAAATTATTTCCGTTTAAGGTTAAGGGGGCACCGACCCCTCATGCAATCATATTTTGCAATAAGCTTTAGATTTTTGTCCGCCGAATGTCATATTTTTATTCTTATTCTGCGATTGCATTTACGCCTCTGCTGATTGGTGGTAAAGGTATCGTGCATAGAAGCTGGCCTCTTATTGGATGGTTCAAGGTCACATAGTCCCTTTTTCTTTTCTTGCTTCCTCTGGGCCCGGAGTGTTGAATGAAATGCACAGATATTTTGTAAAATCGCCACAAGATGGTGGCCATTTTGAAAACAAACTGACTGGGAAGACTACAAGTTCATTTCCTTGAGATGGTGGCAATAATTATTGCAAATCAAGTGTTTTGCAACTAGAAAGCAGTTGGCCAGCTTATCTTGCTCCCCATACAAAGTCATACATTCGTATGAGAACGAAGCCACAGCTCAGTGGTATTAAAGTAAATGTTCCACAGATAAATGGGTTGCAATCAGCAATGGTTTTAATTCCACTAAAGTTACAATTGTTGACCAAAATCGCGTGAACCTCGGGAAAACTCATTTCGTTTTTAACACCCTTTTTTTACAACGTAGAGTGTAACATGTTCGTTGTCTGCAAAGAAGAAGAAAAAAAAAACATGCCAGGACACAAAAGCGTTCAGGTGAAACTACCCGAAAATTGATTACGATATCGTCGTTCTCTTTCCTAGCAACATTTGTTTTCTCTTGTTCATTACACGATATGCATCTTTTGACTTGTAGGGACAATTGTACGGACTCTCATTGTTTCAGATAACGGGCAATTCGTCTTCCAACCATAATCCCTCTTGCGGGGGAAAAATATCTCTGTTTCACTTGGAGAAAGGAGTAAAAATTGCCAACAGATAATAGCCTTTTCGCAGATTTTATAATAGGTTGCAGTGACGTGACTGCAACCGCTACAAATAAGCTTGAGATAAGCAAAAATAATATGCAATGCGAAGTGAAAAAATGGTCGAATTGATAATTCTGCTCAGCTCATTGAGATTCAGGAATTATTTGATAAAAGAGGTCAGTAGTGTTTTCAGTTCTTCTGGAAGCTTATTTCACACCTGTTTTACTGTGTATTGAAAACTTAGTAATATTTACCTTAATGGCAAAAAATTTATTGATTATATAAATAAGGCTACTTAACCTACTAAAGATTGACAATTAGTAGAATAAGGCAATAACCAGGGTGACCTGTAATTTGATGTATTCCCTGAAAGAGGTTAAAGAAGAGGCAATTGCAATAAATTTGACCATATGATACCCCGTCCGAAAATTAGTAGTTTTCGGGATAATCGAATTTTTAGTTTTTCTAAAAGAATTACAATTTCCAACATAAAAATACGAATTGAGAAAAAACAGCTAATTGTATGACACTTATTTCAGCGTTTTCTGATAGCTAACAAATAAGTGGTTCGTTGAAAAAAAGTTTGTCCCAAATAACAATCACATGTAAGTAACGGGTGGGTCTAAACTTACAAGTGGTGATAAAATAATACACTCGTAGTTTACTTGGCTAAAGAAAAGAGAATTCCGCAGCTTATGGATTACTCGTATTAGTGCAGGAGCAAAAATAATATTAATAACAAAAATGGTATGACACGAAGCGTACAAATTACATAAATTACTTCCTTGTGTCATCAGCTATCCAACAAGGTACAAATGTTGCTAACATTTACATTTGTGTGCAAGAATTAATACTAGATTCATTTTCATGTGAATGGAATCAACGAAGATGACAATTAAAGAACATTACACGTCTTGCTCAAAGTGGGCACCTCCGTTACGAATGCAGGAAATCAGGTTTTTGTTCTCGTAACTCGTGGTGTGATGGTGTCCTTGATGTGTTGAGCAGCTGTTAAGATCCTCTCCCTGAGCTCTTCTTGCGAGTTTACCGGTGTCTTATAAACTAAGTCCTTCATGTGGCCCCAAATGTAGAAGTCGCAAGGCTTCAAATCGGGGGATCGGGCCGCTTCGGCCAATCCATTTGTTTGGGTAATTTTCATCCAGTCACTGTCGCACGCCCAGGCAGAAGTGAGCTGGGCAACCATCATGCTGGTAAATCATGTCACGTCTTGTGGCTAGAGGCACATCCTCCAACAACATTGCCATTTTTTTCCTCAAAAAATGTTCATAAGTGATGCCATTTAAGATTTGGGGCAGGAAAAATGGCCCGATCAAATGATTGTTGATGACGCCCATCCATACATTCAATGAGAATCCGGTCTGACTGGCCTTTTCTTTGACTTTTTTCGGGTTCTCGCCTTTTGGCGCCCAATAATGCGCATTATGGAAATTGGTTACACCGTTTCGGTCGAACTTTGATTCGTCTTGCTGAGGTAATCTGGATCTTCGAAATCAGCGTTTATTAGAAAACTACTAAATTCCATCCTCTTGGTAGGGTCTCCCTCCTCCAGAGCATGAACGGCTGTGTAGTGGTATGGATAAAGCCGTGCCGTATGAAAATGAACCTCACTTTCTGACTCATGCCAGGTTACTTGGCCACAACTCTCTTTGAAAACACTCCAGTATTTCCTCCTCCACTTCAGGAGCAAACTCGCGAGGTCTGTCTGCATCGCCTTGCCGTCGTCGATAAACGGCGATTAGGGAAACGACGCTCGTATTCTCTTCGTGCTGCAACTGCGTCACCATCAGGAATCTCATAACAGTACAAAATATCAGCGTATTCTTCATTGTCGAATGCAGCCATTGTTGAACAGCACAATAACAACAATAGCACCTACGTATTCTATCACTTATTGATTTCGTTGCGAGGCTACGCAAAGTAACCGCTTTCAACCTAAGATATGCTCCTAGGTACTGCCATCTAGTGAGCGTCATTTCACTGCCATCTAGTGAGCTGCATGATTCACATTTTTATCACTTGTTTACGTAATAAGACAAGTATTGTCCTCTAGTGGGCGTACGATGTAACATGTAACAACCAAAGCTTGAGTAACAGCGGCCCAGAAAATTCGCTTCTAAGGAAATTAACATGAAAATGAATGAAGTATTATTTCCTGTACACAAATGTGAATATTAGCAACATTTGTAACTTGTTGGATAGCTGATGACACAAGGAAGTAATTAAAAGTAATTTGTACGCTTCGTGTCATACCATTTTTGTTCTTAATACGTTGCCAAGTAAATTAAGAGTGCATTTTTTTATCATCACTTGTACGTTTATACCCATCCGTTACTTACATGTGATTGTTATTTGGGACAAACCTTTTTCTTCAACGAACCACTTATTTGTTAGCTATCAGAAAACGCTGAAATAAGTGTCATACAATTAGCTGTTTTTTCTCAATTCGTATTTTTATGTGGAAAATTGTAATTTTTAAAAACAATAAAAATTCGATTACCTCGAAAACTACTAATTTTCGGACGGGGTATCATGTGGTCAAATTTATTGCAAATTGCCTCTACTTTAACCCCTTTCAGGGAATACATCTAATTACAGGTCACCCTGGATATAAAATTGGTTTAATAACAGTTTTCTGTACACCAGTAGCGGGCGCAGGATTTCTTTTCCGGAGGTAAGTTACTAAAATTTAAACGCCGCTACAAAAATCAATGGATATAGGTAAAAAATAAAGTTACTCGTGCATATTGCCATGAAGGTACATGTATTCTTAATATATGTAAGTTGTGGAGGTGATGTGATCAGCGCCACGCTCCGGCTGCCTTTACCCCCGTGGGTTGCCCCAAGAACAAATTATTTAGGCTAAGTGAAGCCCAGAGCCGCTTTATTCGTGGACAAAAAAATCTGACCTTAGATCATTCACCTCGGCAATGAAACCCGAGTGTGCCTCTTGGCAATCAGGCAAACTACCGACTATACCGCCATGTGTCCAGTGGATAGATGGAGGGCGAGAATATTTGGATTGATTGATTGATTTGTTTTATTTTACCTGGCGTTTCTGCCAGTTTTGGCTAATAATTGCGAAGATGAGGATGAATGGTGATACGATGAAACAGATGAAGGGGCAATCACGCTTACGGACAGCACACAACACAAGTCCCATAGAAGATTATACTGGCCATCCCTATTCCACAGCCTCCCTACTCTGCAAAATGCAGCCCAGGGTGTACAGTGGAATGCACAAGTATTGCTCGTCAATTTTTCCATGATTATTTTCGTTAATTTTTTCCCTTGCATTATACTGTCATTCGGGGGAATACGCCCAACTTTTTTTTGGCAGTTTATTGCTTCGCTAAATGAAGGAATGTCGCAATAAAAAGAATGTCAAATGAAAGCTACATGTTTTGTTATTTTTACCTATAAGTTTTATTACTGTAAGTCTTATAGCAAGGGAACCATAGAAAAATAAACAGATGAATGTCAATTTGCGCAAATCACCCCGTGTTCAGGGTAAAATGCCCACCCATTAGGGGTAAAATGCCCAATACAAGAAACAATTGTTGTAATACTTGACATGACATATTTAGAGGGAAATAATACACGTCATTAACTGGAAGATAATTAACGTTTGTTTCGTAAACAGAGCATCATTTGTACAGACAAGCATAGTGTTTCTAACAACATTTATTTTGAATTTACCATAGCCTCTTTTACTGTTTACATTTGTGAGAAATTGCAAACAAGAGTCGCAGAGTTGCCATAACATTAACGTTGCGCGTAATACGATGGGGTGGGCATATTCCCCCTAGTGACTCTACGTGTTTTTAAGCAATGAACTCTTACGCTCTTTAGTGCAGAGGTTGGCATTCTTGAAGCTCTCATTGCCTGAAAAAAATATATACAAACATGGTGATGTTCAATTTGATTGTACACCGTGGAAATGAAGTTGGTATTTTGGTGTATTCAGAGAGGGTCACCCTTTACACTCCTAAAATATTTGGAGGAGGTGCCACATTATGTGGTCATAAATATAACAAGTATATATATATTTTACTTTACGTTGTTTGTCTGATAACGATCACTGAAGTTTAGAAGAATCGATGAAGGGACATGTGAAACTTTTCCTGCATGCGAGTTGCAAAGTAAACGTGATGCATGTTCCTGAGGACATGATCTTGAGATGTCCATCGCGTCACTTCCCAGAAAAGATATCCGCTCTACGTGACCTTTCACTGCCCACACGTTAGACAAGGGAATAGCTGGAATTGAACAAGGATCCGTTCCTATTGTTGATCGAAGCCAGGGCAATTTCCCACGTGGGAAAAAGGACGCCTAACGGCTGTTGACACATCCTTTCTCTCACCCCTTTTCCAATGTCAAGACCCGTGGCTGCAAATTTCCGTTTAAGTGTGTCAACATAATTCTGCGTGTCTTGTGTCGAAGAAGAGCGAGTGAGGGGAAAAAGACATATCGGGTAATTTCCCCTCCTTACTCTGAATTGTTCTTCGGAAGTAGCACTTTACTTGCAACACTTATTTCTATGAGTACTGTAGTACGTGACTTGCAATTGTTTTCGCGAAAAGGCATATCCGCTAGCAAGCACGCCAACTGAAGAACTGACCAGGTAGAATCTCTGAAATATAATTGAAGCTGATTGGCTGCTGGACTCACGTGTATTATATTACGTCATAGGTGTGGCGTGAAGAATGCAAAGCTAATTCACCGGCTATAGGTGGCGAAATTACAACGAAATGTTTTAGCTAAATGTAATGTAGTGTAGTTTAATCGAAACAGGCAATTCACTGTATTTGACGTGCAAAACTAATTTGAAACAGGGTAGAGTCAGTAATAAGTTTTCAGTTACTATGAACGTAACCCATTCCAAGACCAATCTTATAATCCATTCAATCCCTTAGATCAAAGAGCTTCACACATTTCGGCCGAAGTCAATTTAATGTCTTTCCCGTCTCTAGTGAACCTTGTGTATGGGATTCTGAAATTACTGCCATCTGTAATTTCTTCCTGTACAAGAACTTTCTACAATTTTTTTCTTGTAACTCCCATTCAGGGTAGTGTTTGGATATCACTGATGTCTAATATGCTGATTATGACCGTACATCTATCAAATATGCTCTACTTAACTAACTCTCTAGCCTTCTTGAGCACGAAGACTCATGGCTGCAGCAACACAGGCCTTCTATCTGTCCCTATCCTGAGCAAGATCTATATACTCTTTTCCATCTCTACCAATTTCCTTTAGGTCCATCACAATATTATCCGATCTTCGTCTTGGTCTTCCTACTGGTCTCGTACCCTCAGGTTTCCTAACAATAATCCTGTAAACTCTTCTTTTCTCTCCCATTCGTGCCACATGGCCTGCCACCTAAGTCTTCTTAATTTAATCATTCTAATAATATCTGGACATGAATACAAATTATTTACTTCTAAATTATGTAGACTTCTCCACTCACCTGTCTCCTCATCCCTTTTAGGTCCAAATATTTTCCTAACGATCTTATTTTCAAATACTCACACTTTATGTTTCTCTTTCAATGTAAGGAACCAAGTTTCGCACCCATATAATACTACAGGTAAAATTACTGTTTTGTATATTTTAACTTTTAGTTTCTTAGATATTAAACGAGAAAACAAAAGTTTTTAAATAAAAAAAGTAACATGCATTTCCTGAATTAAGCCTGCTTTTATTTCCTTTTTATTATCATTTTCATTTGTTAGTATTACTCCTAAGTACTTGAATTTGGAAACTGGTTCAAACGAGTTGTTATCAATAATTAGATCTTGATTATTACCTAACACTTGGTTTCGGCCTGTAAGCATATATTCAGTTTTCTCTTTGTTAACTTCCAAACCTATCCCTTTAGGTGTTTTGAAAAATACTTTAGCATTATTCTTCATTGTATTTACATCATTCCCCAGTAAGTCTACATCATCTGCATATACTAACAGCTGAGTCACACCATTTAATTTTAGTCCTTCGTTAGTTTATTTTACCTTACTAACAGCGTATTCTAAGGCAAAATTAAAGAGCAATGGAGATAATGCATCTCTTTGTTTTAACCCATCATGAATTGTAAATTTGTCAGACATATTAATATACACACGAATTTTATTTTATGTTTCACTGGTGTATACTTTTATCATATTAACAAGCTTCTTAGGTATTGCAAACTAGACTAATATATACTGCTGGACAAAAAAAACCGGACACCTTAATATTTGACATCTGAATTGCAATTACTTATGAATTACGCTCTCAGTTAAGTATTGAACAATTGAACATTCATTATTGAACATTTTCCATAGTTTTTCCGTTTATTATTTATCTATTTATTTATTTATTTAATTGTATTTACTTATTTGGAACACCTAGTAGGCTTAAAATCAATTTCATGGAATTTTGTTTTAATTTATTGATTTTCAATTCCTGTTGGTATTATTTTGTTTAATGTCTAGAGAGCCATGTATTTTGGTTCATAGTAACCATAGTAACAGATATTATTGACATTGTCATTTCTGGTATTTTTCTTGCAAATGTATTGTAAGTTTACTAGCTTGAAAATGAGACGTGAAGAGGTAGTAAAAGCAGTAGCTCTTCGCGATGATGGTCGTAGTGTACACTATATTGCTAGGGTGCTAAATATAGCACGAAGTACTATCCATGAAGGTCTCAGACGGTATGATGCAACTGGTTCCTATGGTAGAAGACCGGTTTCTTGTCGGAAACGATGCACAACAGCACGGGAAGATCGTTTAATGCGTATCATAGTCTTAAGAGACCGTCGTACGACTTCAAATATTGTGGCACAGCATTTGAGAAATGTTCATAGAGGTGTGGTTTCTTCACGAACAGTTCATAGAAGACTGAATGAAAGTGGTTTATCATCTCGGAGGCCGGCTGCAGGTCCCAGGTTGTTAGCACGTCACCGGAAGCAAAGACTGGAATTTGCTACAAAACACTTACATTGGAATGTGGAGCAATGGGAAAAGGTTTTATTCTCCGATGAGTCAAAATTCAACCTACGTTCATCAGACGAGAGTGAACATGTGTATAGAAGACCTAATGAGCATTATGCGCAATGTTGTTTCGTTGAAATAACACCCTTTGGAGGCGGTGGTGTCATGTGGTCTGGGGAGGTATCTCTTTACAAGGACGTACAGAGTTGGTTTGTACAGAATGGGGCACTGGCAGCTTGTAGGTATATTACAGAATGTGTGGCAGATCATGTAGTACCATATTTACCCACCATTCATAGGCGTGGACTTTGTTTTTATGCATGACAATGCGCGTCCTCACATTGTGAATATTGTCACGGAGTACTTGGACGAAGTTGCGATTACGCGATTAGAATAGCCACCACAAAGTCCGAACCTAAATCCGATAGAGCACATCTGGGATGAACTGAAATGACATATCAGAAACCGCGCAATAGTTCCAGAAACAATTGAAGAGCTAAAACGTGCTATTCAAGAAGAATGGGAGCAATTGGACCAAGAAGTGATTGTCAACCTTATTCGAAGTATGCCACGGTGGTTACAAGCTGTAATTGATGGCAGGGGAGGTAACACCCGCTACTAGACAGCTTATATACCCCAACAGTACCAGTTAACAATATGAAAAAAAATATTGGTAAGATTTCCTTTTTTCTTTTTTCTTTGGTAGTTTTCTGCAACTTTCGTTTTTGTTCTAATTTATCTTATTAACAATACATTTTAATTTGCCTTCTGTTGAATATATTCAGGTTTTCTTATTTCCAATAATTTCTGCAACCTTTAGTTAACCTTCGAATCAGAATTTATGCATTATCACAAAAAATGCAAGTGTCCGGTTTTTTTTGTCCAGCAGTATATTATATAATTTATCTCTTTTGACCAAATCATATGCTCCTTTAAAATCAATGAATAGCTGATGTACATTTGATTATATTCCCACTTTTTCCTAAGTGTCTGTCTGATGTGAAAAATTTGATCTGTTAAGTTTAAATCCACATTGATAATCACCTATAATTTCTTTAGCATTGGGGTTAATCTTGCTAAAAGAATGTTAGATAATATTTTATATGTTGTTGAGAATAGTGAAATTCCACGGTAATTATTGTAGTTCATTATTATAAAAGTAAATAAACCTAAGTTAACACCAGCGAATCTGAAAGGCCGAATGAACAATCCAGCAGTTCCATGCGACATCATACTTTATTCCGTGAGAAAGGAGGAAGTAGGAGAGCATCTCCACCGTACTACATAAACAGATCCATTAAGTCGAGCGCTCACGCGGATCCTTTTAGTTTTTCTAGCGCTTTACGAGCCATTAAGAGCAATTTCTGCAATGAATCCATTAGTTCGGCGCACCTCATTGACGCTCTGTTCCGTAAGGACCCTTCTCTCTCTCTTTTTTTAATCCGCTTCCACTTTCACAAGGTACTTTTCACGTCTGTCCAATGAAAGGGAAGAGGCGGACATCATAGAGAGAGCAATAATTGCGGCCCTGGTTTTCATCCAGCGCGGTCGTTAAGATAATACGATCCAAATGTTAGGGAGCTTCCACACCCAAGTGGCGTGCCACCTAGAAAGTCAATTTTGGAAACAACTGCAACCTTCCTTTTACAGGAGTATCGTGGCAAGCTGCTTGGTGTTACTTGGCTGTCTCCTTTCTACAGGTCCAGACGGGTAGAAGAAACAGGGCGCCTGAAAAATTGCACCTGGCGCCTGAATTTTCAAATTCAGTTCTAAATGAAATATATATATTTAAATATTTCGAGTTCACTTTTGGAAATTTTTCCATTTTTAAAAAATAACTAGTACAGTATTTGTTTATTAATGTTTACTGTTTAGCTTTATAACCTGTGTCATTACATGAGTATAATAAACATGCCATTATAATTTTTTTACTGTTACTACATGAATTTTCAAATTTTCAGCGATATCGTAGAGTTGACAACTACACAGTTATTCATGTTGTTACCGGTTGAGTCTTCTTTAGGAAGGCCAATCTGCCACTAGAATTAATTTTCTTTTCCAAATATTATGTTGATTAATAAATGAAATGTTTCAAGATCATATTTTAAAATGTGTAGCTTTATCTTAGTTGGATGCTTGGCTTTCTTAGCCATTATTTGATAATAAAAACACTGGCTCCGGAGAAAAATGGACTGGCGACTGAATTATTTTTAGTTTTGTATACTCCCTGGGTACAGACTTGTATGTATACATACACATCGACACGTTCACAAGACGGACGACATTTTCCTCGCTATAGCTTCGTTTCGACGCTTCGAGCGCTCGAAGAATGTATTTTCTATCCTATATGTATGGAGCCATGCAGTACACATTCAATGTTACCACTATAATTTATTTTCCTATGCAACAATACACTAAATGGCGATAATATCCTACGGAAACAGTAGAGATTTCTGCAAGCTCATATTTCTCTTTTTAAAAGCATTCATGTATAAGAATTTATGCATATATTTTTGCAGTTAAGGTGGATTTCGCATTTTTGTCCAGAGGTACCCACACTCCGGACGGTGGTCTCTGCCTTTATTGGTTGCATAGTCTGTCCATAGCGTCCAACAAATGCCAATTTCCGACAGAAAATTAACTATCAGTGGCAACCGTGAATCTGTACCGATTGGCTGCATACATACAGGATAGAAAATGTAGGTTATTTGAGGGCTCGTAACGTCAAAAACCAGACCTTATCTCGCAAAATGTTACTAAGAAGAATTGTTCGACTTGATGTTCTCTATGTGTTGTGAAAGTTTATAGGCGTTGTATGGCAACCCCCCCCCCTTCTCGCTCTCCCTCTGTCTGTGTGTGTGTATTAAAGACGTTAGATACGCGTGGACACATCCGCCTACTGAAACAAATAACGGATGGGTAAACACGAATCAAACGCTCTTGTACAGTCACGAGATCTCATTGAAAGTCAGTGGAGTTGTTACATCCCAGAAGTGTCCGTGACTGTACATGATGGAGAAAAAGAACGGAAACTTAGAGTATGTTATCAACATGGTAGCAATCATGACCAACCTACTTAGCAATTGCGAAGTGACAAACAGTTCCTTTCGAAGTACCAGTAGTGGCGCCTCCTCGGTTAGCACGTGGAGTGGTCGACTGAATATCTGGCCAGTTTCGCGTCTTTGAATGAATGTTCCATTTCGAGTGTCCCAAATTTATGTTATCAACAATCATACTCATTGTCTCGATTAGTCAAGAAGTGACATAAGAGAGTGACACAAATAAGGTAACAGCGACTGAGCTACTTTATGGGCGAAGTGAAAGCAAATTCAACTTTCAACCGGATTAAGTGCAAATATCATTTGTAATCTCTCTTCATTCCCTGTTTGACTGGTTTTGTGGTTAAGTTGACTTTCCCTGACTTCCATTGGTGTTGGACGGTTCACTGGAGTTCTTGATGTGATTGGATTTATTGTTGTTCAGCGTCGCCTTTCTGACACTTTTGGATATTTTGCGACGATGATGATGAGTGATGAAATTGATGAAAGGACAGGCTTCCCCGATGTCGTAGTGGTAACGTCGTCGCCTTCGATTAGCCTAATTTTGCATAACGTGGAGTTAAAACATCAATTCAATCAATCATGATGAAAGGACACTCATCAAGAGCACCCATGCCGAACCCGGGATTCAAACTTGGAACCCCTGGCGTCGTAGCTCGCTGTGATAACAACTTCGCTACGGAGGTCTGCAGAATGGCGTTCTTCTTGCAGTATGTATTCTGCGACACCCGCGCCTGTCATTTGGAGTTAGCTTTGTATTAAGTCTGTGTTTTTTATAAGGGCCGAAGGGCTCCGCACTAGGGAGGTGTTGCCAAGTCCTGAATGAGTATCCCTTCATAAATTTAATCTAATCATCATTCGTCGTTGGCGTATGTATTACTATAATATGGTGGAGAAGTGAAGAAAAAAAAAGTTTCCAAGACATTTTATCATTATAACTCTGTACTTCTTCGTAAGAAGTTTGGTGTCTCGCTGTCTGCCGCATTTGCGCATTTCTTAGTCACCTCCTAGTGTAAATATGTATTACTTCAGGAAGCGGCTGAATGTCCCCGTTGGTGCTGACGTAATAAAGAAATAGCTTCCTGGCGCCAACGTGTCGAGGCGAATTGAAATCGTGATCTTGCCAGACGAATTATACGGTGCTCGCAGAAACTGTGTCGCATTTGCAAAATATCATATTTTCTTGCCAGCATCTGCCGAAAACACGACGAAGGTTTCGTCACCGTTTATGATCTCAATGAAACTCGATGCGTCATTGCTCAATGATCCAGCAGAATACATGCATATATGAATGACACTGGTGTATTGTGTATACCCTGTGTCCCTTCTCCCCCCACCACCAAGCCGTTTCTCTGACAGAGAGCGTTGGTGCTTTAATGATCTCGCTACCGAATTTCCGCCTGAGTGTGGGTAATCAGGAGCCGGCGGAGTGGTTGGCATATCGCGCTACGACGCTAGAGATCCCGGTTTCGAATCCTGGCCTGGGCATGCATGGTTCTGAGGGTCCATTCATCATATCATCCCTCATTCCCATATTCGCAATATTAGCCAAAAAGTGGCACAAAAAGTGAAGTAAAATAAAGCAAATCAAAAAAAGACATGATAATCAAGTCTGGACATGTAATTTAAAGTGGGATACAAATCACTGTGGAAATGCCTCGACCGGAGATTGATTCCGAGATCCCTTGATTACAAGGCTATCGGCGAGACTCCGTTGTGTCCTTTCAGCAATTTCATCTAATCATCATCTGCGATTAACCTAAAGAGGAAGATACACAGGGTGGTTCATAAGTGTGGAAACCCCTGTTAATAAAAAAACGGGTTCAGACAGAATTAGGGTTAAAATTACGTTCAAATTAAGCATACTACCATGCTTCTCCTGAAATTATATCTCATTTTGATATACCATACGTCCACCCTTCCATTTCATGAAAAATGAAATTGACTAAAAAAATGGCAGGCTTTAAAATGGCCGTCATCTTGGTAACATATTCTAGCAATTCTCTCTCCTTTCCAAAGCCATGTGTCCGGCCGTAGATTCCTCTTTCGCTATCCGTCTTTGTTTTGGATAGTTTTTCTACCCCATGCATATGTAACATAAGTATATAATCAGTAATATTCATGTAAATTCCCTGCAAAAGGATTCAAACGTCACTACAAGTGTGGCCTTAAGTCCACGAGAATTTTATTTGAATTGATACCTTTTTATACACAGATTGCAAAATTTTATTTACATGCACATCCTGTAGTGTTTTGAATAGATTAGGACTTGTAGTGTGATAAGAGCAGACCTTAGTTTCCCATTAAGAAATATTTCTATAAGATTCCTCGTCTGTAACATGCCATACAAGAATGTATTGCTAACTTAGAATCGCTTTTGGTGCCTTGAGACTCGACCGTGATATCCTTCTTAAAGGCGGAACGTTAGGTCCACGCAGCCACTAGGTTGTTTGCATTTTTCTCATTTAGCGTCGCTCTTTTGCCACTTTCGGCGATGATGAGGATGAGTTATGATTAGATTATATTGATGAATGGACTCTCTCAAAGAACACCCAAGCACAGATCCAGACTCGAACCAGAAAACTTTGGTGGCGAGGTCGAAAGTAACGCTCTCGGTCACCGGTCACTAGGTTGTTAAAGGTACTAGTCCAAATGTCCAACGATTTAGGGATGTAGCAAGAAAACTAAAACATTTTTATTAGTAACGATGGGTGCAGGGTGTCCAAATTGGCACATGCCTCGGGCTCTGACCTTGCCGACAGAATGGCAACCAGGTCCTGTTTCTCTGAAAGCGCCTCACAAACGATTAACTCTCTCCCCTCTGACCATTTAGTGTATCCATTATGTTAGTTCGGGTGCAGTCCACTAGCGCAAAAAAATGCGAAAGTAGGCGCTCATGGTATATGAAAGGTGCCACGAGCGCACAATATCAAATGCTACGTTGCCACATCTATGATTGTGTAATGGTTAGGTTAG
Source organism: Lepisma saccharinum (assembly GCF_977018435.1). NCBI lineage: Eukaryota > Metazoa > Arthropoda > Insecta > Zygentoma > Lepismatidae > Lepisma > Lepisma saccharinum. The sequence goes on from NC_139229.1 coordinate 137,103,298, forward strand.
GTTAGGTTAGCTTCGACTTGTCTCCGGGGTCTGCTGGTGTCTCCCTTCTTCTGCAGCGATACATTGCCCGTCGTACGAGGCCATATTCTTTATGAGATAGTGAGGTTATTTAAATGCAGTAGGTTGTTATGAATATAGCCATTTACATAATATATGATACAAAATATGTCAACTTATAAGGACCCAGCCTTGAAAGGCAAAAACAGTTGACACAACGTGACAACATCGCCATGGATTTTGTGCGCTCATGGTATACATTTTTAACCACGAGCGCACGCAGCCTTTTGTTTGTGCGCTCCCGGCCTACGGCCGTTAGTTCTACATAAAAGGGCGCAGTGGTAGCGTCGTCGCCTTGTAATCAAGGGGTCCCGGGTTCGATACCCGGTGGAGGCACATAGTGGTTCGGATCCCACTTTAAACTATAGGTCCAATCCCGATTAGCCTTTCTGGGCACAAAGTGGATTTACAACACCAACTCAATCAATCCTATATAATAGTGAACAAAACAACAATTATGTCATTGTGATGTGACGACTAAATATCTTCTCAAGATAAGTTCATAGATATGCATGTGAAAAATTACCGTTTCTTTCTTAGTCACCAAAGAAATTTATCCAACAGCGAGGTTAAGATGAGCTGACTTCTATTTATCCATCATTCTAGAGCAAGACGGAAGAAAATATCCAACCGTGTTTCGCCGGATAATGAAATTGGTCACCATTTTTCATCTCAACGTCGCTACAACATGAGAAGATATCTTGAAGATGAATATTCTTCCTCCTTCTCCCTCTCCTCTCGGCAATATTTCTTTATTATGTAATAAATGTTGCTACTAATTTAATTTGAAGACACGTCTGTCAATTTCTCACAACAGGCACTTCACAATTAGAAATGTCAGTAGATTCGAGTGACATACCACGGAGCTCTTGGATTTCCGAGTAGACAAGTCACTGTTCTTGAGAATTTCGCATCCTGGAAGGGTAAAAACCTCTCCCTTGCTACAGTCTGGTGCTTTATCATTTCCATTTATATCTTTTATGGTCAGCGTGCGTTTGAGCACAGAAGTGATATAATTTGATCCAAGATCTTTATTAACGAAAGTATACTGGACTCTCGATATCATCGCCGCTAGTCTAAGGTTCGAGATCTGATGTGGGCGTGGTCTTTCACCTAATCATACGTTCATCTTCATCGTCGCGATGAGCCAAAACTGTCTGACAAGCGACTGTAACTAAGAGAATATACAAAATTTCATATTAAGTTCGTGACGTGGAGAAGGGAGAGGGGATCGAGTGGGTAGCGAAGCAGTACACTGCTACACGCTGCTGTGAAGGATGGTGACTGCAGTAGTTTCCCTCCAAGCAATCCCATTGCCTCTCGTGTTCATTGGTAGAGCTGTCTCGCGTCACTATTTGCGCAGGGACTTGTTTCCGATTACTTGCTTCAGAGATTGCTGGACAGAGTATAGCATGCTTGTGTTTATTTTATTGAGCATCGTGCTCATCATATCACCTCAATTGTGAACGTCATCGGGAATACGTGGAGCAATACTTCCACATCTATGTGTCCTCATAGCTCAGTGTTATGCACAAGAGGTAGCTCAAGTTTTGTTTTATTTCTGAGTGAACAATAGATAAAAATGGAAACAAATTGTAGCGATCTCTAGTTATTTGCATTACAAAGCATCAGCATGCGGTTCCCACACATTGTTGGGTAATTGATTATTGTTACATTTCTCCCCAGGCGAACAATTCTCGATTTTCCCGGGCAGCGAGGACTTGCGTGCAAGTCTGCTGCATTCACAACTTTAAACGGTAGGCTTTGTCTATCAAAAGTTGCAAAGGCAGCACAAGATAGATCCGTACGTCTTTCATGTGGGACACTTCTATACGTCTTATCTGAGTGCGTGCACTCGTTAATATCTCTGTGGTCTCCTGTGTCCCCTAACTCCTCCCCTTCCGTATGATTCAAGTCTAAGCCGAGACACGCACAGGACTGAAGCAATCTCTGCTTAAGCTTCTTAACTAATAAACAAGAGTTTGACGGTCTGTTTTCTTGATAGATGTGATACAAGATGCTAGCGGGATATCTCTTCTCGTAATCTCTGCTTCAGTCTTGTTTTTTGTCTCGGTGTCCATGGAAAAGTCTGGAGTCATTAGGTAAAGAAATGTTAAACGAACCAACTAAACGCCACTTGGTGGTCAAGCTGGTGGAGCTATACTCTGTCTCCGTTATCTCTGGGACAAGGCCGCGCATGGCGGCAGGGAAGGGGGAAATCGAGTAGGCAGAGCGAAGCAGTACACGCTGCTGCGAAGGCTGGTAAGCGCAGTCGCTTTCCTCCTCCATGCAACCCCAATCCCTCTTGCGTATTCATTGGTGGAGTCGTGGCGCGTCACTACTTGCGCAGAGACTTGTTTTCGTTCGCTTGCTCCAGAGATAACTGAAACAGGGTATTGTTGAGCGGACGACTGGCATCGGCGTTCCTTTCTTAGTGTTTACGTAGTGTAGTCGGCATTGTTGTAATCAGCCAAATGTGGCAGAAAAACTAACTGAAGTATGGAAAATGTAATAAATTTAAAGCACATGTATCTGCACATTAATCACTACGTTTAATATATATATAAATAAATATTACAATCATACGATGACTACAAGTATGTCTCAATCAGTCGCCTACTAAATAAATATACATTTAATCAAACGTTTACCTATCTTACAGTCTAACTTGCTAAATTCTCGAATAAGAGACAACTCGGGGATCGTTAGCCTGGTCTCTTCCCAAAAAATCTCTAAGGGCTTCGTCTCGTTCTCGTCCGAAGGGTCTCGCTTCGTTCTCGTCTCTGTAAGTTTCGAATGGTCTCGTCCTGTTCTTGTCAAGTCTCGCAAAGCGTCGTTCAATTCTCGACTCTTTTAAACGATGTAGTAACTTGACATTTAAACACTTCTCGAAGTAGTAACTGGAAATGCAGTGGTTCTCAACCTTTTTCAGTCCGGGACAAACCTTGAAGGATATCACACTTCACGAGACCCATATGCATGGGCGCCGGCAGAATTACTTGTAGGGGTGTGCACCCAGTTTGTAATCATATTTTTGGTAACATCGAGTATTTTAAAAAGCCCTCCTTTACGCTTCCTTTAACAAATTACACATACTTCATTCTAGAAAAGTAAATATGTAATTTAAAAGACTAATCACTCTAGTCTAACAGCTAACTAAACACACATTCTGAAATTGAAAACATTTTTCTTACTCACAGAACTAATGTGAGGGTTGAGGCTGCCTTTTTCGCATTAGCTGAGGTATGTTTGGTTCAATGGTGGTTAACTTAAGTCGTAAATCTGAGTGCACATTAAATATATTTCTGTATTTGCTTTTCACTCGAATCAGAGACGAAAATCTCTGCAATCCATTTCTTCATAAGCGGTTAGCTTTGTAATCCATGCAGTCTCCATAGCAATGTGAAATGATGACAGTTGACACCTCTCGACAACCCCATACACAGACGCGCGCATCGGTAAAAAGCAATGGTAGAGCGCGAATAACAGAAATGTAGAGTTGAGACTACGTACGTACAACACGGGTTGAATTTAAATTGTTAAAGCAATATAACTTAGTGATTTAAATGTAATAAGTTTTTAAGACACGGTAATTAAATTTTCGAACCCGACTTCGCGACCCACCAAACGCGCTCTCGGGACCCAGCAGTGGCTCGCGCCCCATAGGTGGAGAGAGAATGGTTTGGATCGTTCTGTTTGCAAGTAGTTTCGCGACTCCGAACAGATGGCAGCAGTGAAAATATGATTTGATTGTAAGTAAGTTGAAATCGGATATCGAAGGATCTTCCTCTCCACACTCTTCTTCTCCCTTACTGAGACCAAGAGAACCTTGGTAGAGGAATCGGAGATTATTCGATAAGCTACTATTTTCCCTTCCTAAAGTATACACTTCGCAATTATTTAAAGGTATTTACAACAAAAATGTGAGAAATAATAGTGCATTTTTATCTTCCAGTTCAACTGTTGGTATTAAATGAATCTAATCCACTCGTATGCTTGGTCGTCAAAATCAACAATCCATCTTAATGACCTCACAATATCTCGAAAATGACGTAGTATTTTTTATACCTAGGATATGCTAGTTTAACGCAACTTTACTGATTTACATTCAACAGCGTTTGCCTATAACAATGAAATAATCAAACATCAACAATTCATTAATTTTTCATAATCAGAATTTTTAAAAATGTGAATTTTCATTATATTAAAATTATATTAAAGAGGAAATAAAAAGTAGGCTAAATTCAGGAAATGCATTTTACTTATCTCTTCAAAAACTTTTGTCTTCTCGTTTAATATCTAAGAAACCAAAAGTTAAAATATACAAAACGGTAATTTTGCCTGTAGTATTATATGGATGTGAAACTTGGTCCCATACATTGAAAGAAGAACATAAATTGAGAGTATTTGAAAATAAGATCCTTAGGAAAATCTTTGGACCTAAAAGGGATGAGGAGACAGGTGAGTGGAGAATGTTACATAATTTAGAACTTCATAATTTGTATTCATGTCCAGATATTATTAGAATAATTAAATCAAGAAGACTTAGGTGGGCAGGCCATGTGGCACGAATGGGAGAGGAAAGAGGAGTTTACAGGATTCTTGTTGGGAAACCTGATGGTAAGAGACCTGTAGGAAGGTCAAGACGAAGATGGAGGGACAACATTGAGATAGACCTAAGGGAAATCGGTAGGGATGGAAAAGAGTATATAGAACTTGCTCAAGATAGGGAAAGATGGAAGGCCTGTGTTGCTGCAGCCATGAACCTTCGGGTTTAAGAAGGCTAGAGTGTTAGTTAGTTAGTTAGAATTTTCATTTCGATACGGTATAATACAGGATGAACATAAAGCTTTTCCCTGATTTCAAACATTAATTACACAAAAAGTACGCCAGGTATAGAGACATGAAAATGGCACAAAACTTAGAAAGGTTTATTATGTTAGGCACAAACGTCTTGTGTTTTCGAAATGTCCCTCAGTATCACAAGTTTATTGTTTCATTCATAAACTTCAACGTGCTCGCAATATGTATCACGGAGAATGTTCAAAACGATACTCAATTTCGCTCCATACGTTCTGGACATGCTACTAACACTGCCAGTCTCCTTAAACATTGCATACCGTGCTTTCAAGCTTCTACATCTGAAGGGTCTCGTCCATGCTCTATTCTGAACTGCCTGCATTGTCACTGGTGATTTACTCTCGTGGTACAGTGGGATCCATGAGTATTACCGTGCAAATTGTTCATAACTATTTTCATAAATTTTTCTCTTACATTCTATGTGCTTTTAATCGATGGATTTTATGCATGCTGGTGCAGAAGTTGTCAACAGCTTGTTTTGAGTTTTCTTTTAATTCTTGAAGCTCTTTATGTGTCAAATAAAGTACACGAACATGGTGGTGGACGGTAATACTCATGGATCTCACTGTACCACCGAACTCTCCAAGTTTTCTCTTCACTGGCGACATGTTCAAACAGATGCTTGCAGCGCCACCGGCAAACAACATAAAAAAAACTGGAAGGATCAGGACACGGAACACCACAGCAATTTCTTCCTATCTGTCATAGTTTTTAAGATTATTTTTTCTAAATTCGGGAAAAACTTTGTGTTTACCCGGTATTATGTTCTCTTATCGGAGCCAATCGATTACTCAGAAACATGTGGAAATAAAGAATATATTGTAGTGGACTGAAAGATTTATTTAGCAGAATAGAAAGTAAAAAAAAATGTATATGTATCTTATCTTTAATACCTCGGAAATTAAATTTCCAAATATCTTATTCCGGTACAGAAACACGTAAAAAATCACAAAATTCAGTTATAATATTCTTGATGAGATTTATTTATTATGTTATTTATGTAAGACCTGGTGAACTCGCCCTACTTATTAAAGATCGCTCTGATATGCGCGTGTGGACTACAGAATGAGCGTTGTAAGAGTGAGTGATCGCTTGCGGGAGGCTTAGTCGGTCACGTTCGATGATTTCTTTAATCTGATTCGTGAGTACGATATGGCACTATAACCATGAAGGAAGACACAGGATGTGTTCCCGTGAAATAGAGGGAACCTTCCGCACAATATTTTTACCTCTGAATACAATCAGATACCTCCACTTTTGGTCTGCTGCTTACAAGCCTTGAAGTGCAGTTCGCAAGCAAGAAGTTCGGTCCGCACGGTGCAAGTTGCTCAGTCTGATATATGTGTTCAAATCAATAACGGAACGTGTATTGGTTATGTTGATATAGAGGCAAACATACGCATATCTTTGAAACACAGTTGGTTGCAATATAAACGGTTTATTCAAGAACCTGATTGATTGAGTTCGTACTTAAGTCCACTTTATGCACAGTAAGGCTAATCGGAACTGGACCTACAGTTTAAAGTGGTATCCGAAGCACTATGTGCCTTCACCAGGTATCGAACCCGCGATCCCTTGATTACAAGGAAACGACGCAACCACCGCACCATCCGGGAGTCCTATTCAAGAACCTGAATGGTATTCACAGATTATATCAGAATTTGACAGTATGGCGTAATGGTAGCACGTCATTTTGTATTCAAGAGTTCCAGATTCGATTTCCGGTGGAAGCGCTCTGCACAGTGATTCGGATCGCACTTTAAACTGTATGTGTTGCCCGCATCAGCTTACCTGAGCCTAAGCGCACTTTTGCAAATTTCGGCTACTTCGCCATAAACGAAGCTCCAATTTTGTTTTCATGATTTCTTGTACGGTTTCTGAAAAGAGGCACACGACATGTCGAGCTTAGGTTAATAAAACGCAGTCGAGGAATCCCAGCAGCCTGCTCAGAATTAATAGTGGCGCCTCTCGTGAGAGAAAAGTGAAGATGTTTTCCGGCGCACAAACATCCCCCTCCGGCTCTCGGTGGTCTCCGCACAAATAATTTTCCTCACGAACAAGAGATTAACGGCTGCCGGGGGCCACGGCCTCATAGCTCATCCTTGAGTGTGCTCAAGGAAATCCCATCCTGACAGGAGGGAGGCCATATATTTGCGTCACCTCTCACTAAGTCCCCAGTCCATGGCACGACTTCCGATGCTCTCTGTTACCAAACAGCTTCTGATGGCTGAAGTCCAACCTTTTCATCTTCTATCATCAATCAACAATGCTAGGTCACGTGGTCGAGGCATTATAAACGGCAGAGACAAACGTATATCAACAATACTCCAGAAACTTAACTTGTTGGCTATCTATTCATCCAGGATTTAGGCTTTATTTCACAATAAGAGAAACAGCATAAGTCGTACATTGCGACAGACATACCAAAAAGGCGCCCTCTTCCCCAGTAAGCTTTCCACTGTTCCGTAGCTTCGAATACTGAAGCAAGGAGCGGAAAGAAAGATAAATCTTAAACTGAACTGTACGGTTTCATAATTGAGATTCGCAACAGTGCAGTGTTTATAGGTGTGCGCAAGGGAGGCAATTTCCCCCCTTAAACATGGACGTCCTTTTTTTTTTCCACTGAGGGACAAACAAGATATTTTTCCATTTGGCATATTACTCCGATAATAGTGTTGCCCCCTCAAGAACCACCATTTGAATTAGAAATTATCGCATGCCTGCATCCCCATTATAATAATGATTTTAAATTGCCCCCCGAACCTTGCACGAAAATCAATTCTAGAGGGTAAGAGGGGCAAATATTGAAGTTAAAGAAAGCAAGACTAGCAGAATTTAAGAGTAGCTGGACAAAAGGACACTCAAAATAATATTACTTTTCACGTCTTTCTTGCATTATCTCTTCCAAACCGCCAAAAGTACCTGCAGGGAGGAACAGAGGGTCAATTACCCCCTCGATTTCAAATTTTATCGGGAGTTGGCCCTGGGCGCTGAAGAATCAAAATGAAAAAAAATTGTAAAAGAGAATGCCAAGGCCCCCATGAAATTTTGTTGTTTTCTGTAACTCATTGTAATATATATATATATATATATATATATATATATATATATATATATATATATATATATATACCCACACACACACACACACAAACACGCATGCGCATCGATCCAATAAAACTAAAATAATTAGATGAAATGAGTTTCTTCTTTCCCGATTGAACTTTCTTCAAGGCTTTTGCCCCCCCCCCCCCTAATCAGAGGGTCTGCACACGTCTATGGCAGTGTTACTGTCAGTATGAAAAGGTTTTCCAGTTCTTTAACAAGAAAAAGAGCACCTACCAATTTACATTGGTAGATATGCACCACTCTGAACTTATAACAATTCCATATATAAGGGAAAACCACGGGATGGTTGAATCCTAATTGTTGCTAACAGTGTCTAAATTGCCCTAATTGCGAACACAAAAAAGTGAAAAATAATTCCATGCTCTAATTGCGAACAAATGTAACTAAACCACCTGTCATTTCACTCATTCACTTGACGTAATTTAACTTTCATTCATGCGTTGTCTTTCAAGTCCAATACATTAACATCGAGACAGAGAAAGAGAAGTCTTGTGCTTTTTTTCGAAAAACCCTTACTTCCTAAATTGATGTGGAACTGCTTCGACATGAGACACAGTACTTATAATGCAATATTAATAAAAGCGTACCTGCCTGCGTGAAAAGTAATGAAACTGGTTCTGTATTGATGACGAGCAATAAATAGGGAATAAAAGTGACCTGCCTGCATGAGAAGTTGTATAACTGGTTTTGTCCTCATGCCAAGACAGATAAATTGGGAATACAATTGACTGCTGCATGAAAAGTGATAAAACTGGTTGTCTTAATGACTAGCGATAAATAGGTAATAAAAGTGACCCGGCCTTCATGAGAAGTGGTAAAGCCTCAAGACAAAACAGACAAATTGAGAATAAAAGTGACTCTGCCTGCATGAAAAGTGATAAAACTGGTTGTCTTAATGACGAGCGATAAATAAAAAAAAGTGTTCCCCTGTGCTTAGCACCACGCCATGAAGGCGTATAGGGGGTGTGGGGGTAACGCCCCATACTTTCTTGATCCGGTCATGAGTGGGGGTGATGTGATCAGCATCACGCCCCTGACCGCCTTTACCCTCCAGGGTTTCCCCCAGGTACCCATGTTATTCGACGCTGGGTGGGCGCCGGAGCCGCTTCCAACGTTAGAAAAGTTTCCGGATTTGAACCGGCCGGGGATCGAACCCGGGACCTTGAGCATGGTAGTCAGACGCGTTACCGACTGAGCCACCGCGGCCATATAGGTAATAAAAGTGACCCTGCCATCATGAGAAGTGGTAAAACCTCATAACAAGACAGACAAATTGGGAATAAATGTGACTCTGTCTGCATCACAAGACAGATAAATTGGGAATAAAAGTGACGCTGCCTGCATGAAAAGTGATAAAACTGGTTCTGTCCTCATGACAAGACAGATAAATTTGGAATAAAAGTGACTCCGCCTGCATGAAAAGTGATAAAACTGGTTGTCTTAATGATGAGCGATAAATAGGTAATAAAAGTGACCCGGCCTTCATGAGAAGTGGTAAAGCCTCATGACAAGACAGATAAATTCAGAATAAAAGTGACTCTGCCTTCATGAAAAGTGATAAAACTGGTTGTCATAATGACGAGCGATAAATTGGTAATAAAAGTGACCCTGTCATCATGAGAAGTGGTAAAATTTCATGACAAGACAGACAAATTGGGAATAAAAGTGACTCTGTCTGCATCACAAGACAGATAAATTGGGAATAAAAGTGACTCTGCCTGCATGAAAAGTGATAAAACTGGTTCTGTCCTCATGACAAGACAGACAAATTGGGAATAAAAGTGACTTTGTCTGCATGAAAAGTGATAAACTGGTTCTGTCTTCATGACAGGACAGATAAATTGGAAATAAAGTGACTCTGCCTGCATGAAAAGTGTTAAAACTGGTCGTCTTAATGACGAGCGATAAATAGGTAATAAAAGTGACCCTGCCATCATGAGAAATGGTAAAACCTCATGACAAGACAGACAAATTGGGACTAAAAGTGACTCTGTCTGCATGAAAAGTGATAAAACTGGTTCTGTCTGCATGGCAAGACAGATAAATTGGGAATAAAAGTGACGCTGCCTGCATGAAAAGTGATAAAACTGGTCGTATCTTCATGACAGGGAATTAAATAGTGCATGAACGTCTGCCTGAAGCAAACTCTACCATTCAAATTTGATCAGGGGTCCTGCATTTCTCAAACATGTTGCCAAGGGGTTTTATTCCCTGGGCATGGACCCGTGCAGACGTTGCTATCCTTGAAACGTTTGTTCAACTTAACTCGCTCTTGATTAGCTGGAATTCGACTTGCAAACGCTCCTCGTTGTGTAACGTGTACGCTTAACAAAACACCGTCGGGAGGACGCATTCCCAGACAAAGGAACATGAATGTGCTCTGCAGAGAGCTCGACGCGTGTTGCGACAACTTTTGTTGTTACTCGAATTGGGAATGAGGTACACGGAGTCGTGTTCGAGTGTTAGAGACATCTTAACTATCGACGAGGAAGACGAAGACCGTGGTGAGACAAGGAGGGCTGTTTTAGTAAACTACCACGCTGTGAAATCTTCCCTACAAGCAAGGGTTTCCTAAATAACTCTTAACATGATTCTTATTCAAGTGCGAACCGAGGTTTGTATCTTGAATTCTTATTGTGAGAAACCGGGTGGGAATTTTTCTAGCTTCAAGGTTTATATAGTATTACAAGACATGAATAGCTTCGATTCCCACTATGCTAGCCTACTTAACAAGTCTCAATCCAGGTGGCAAATCATTTGGTTTATGGTACGTGGTAAGGTTTAGAATGAGATGTCGGAAATTCCCCTTAGAGGAAAGGAATTTGTCTTAGCCCACAGTCTAAGTAAAATTTGAAAGGCTTTCTTAGTACTTTGAATATTACATGAATATTTAGTTCAAAAGGAAATTTGAGAAATTTGGAATTACACCCTCTTTGTATTCGGAATGTAACAGTTACCATTCTGCCATTTTAACGATGCTTCCTGTGAAGGTACCTGCCCCTGTCTTTTACTTCTGATGTAATTCTCTTGAAACTTTAGTAGAATATAATATCACTTTTAATATCCAAGCAAACGAACATATTTAAATCGTACGACACACATAGCTTGTTTCCTATTTTTAAAAATATATTTTTAGTGTCACACCCCTCCAACATTATTTCCCGGGAATCTCAGGAGCAAGGGAACTAAAATAAGTCCTCTACGCAAGTAGGGCTCGACCAATGAACTCGTTGAGAGGGGAATGAGTGCATGGAGGGGAAACTGCGGCTTCGGATTCTCGAAACAGAGTGTACAATAATAATATTTTTCTACAACCTGAGAGCATTTTTAAAGAATATTACAATAAATCTCTATCCTGATGTCTGGAACGAAGCAGTCGAGTCGTCGCAGCAGATTTCAACATGCGTCACCCAGAGAGACCACCGATTTCGCATAATACTGTTGCGCATGTCTTCTATCCAAATTCAAGGAAACTGGAAATGTGTCCTACAGGCGACGTAGTGGTCATCCCAAATCTTCCACTGACGAGATATCCTCGACGATGGTCCTGGCTGCCTTTGCGAAGAGCCACAACGCAGCACTCGGCGTCTTGCAAGTGAAATTGGTGATAGCCGTTCCTCTATTATGCGTATTCTTCATAGCAACAAATGTCACCTATTTAAGATCCAAATGCTGCAAAAAACTTTCTGAGGATGACCCAGACAGACGTGTCGAGTTCTGTACGTGGGAATTTCGTCAACATCAGAACAACCCTACATTCCCACAGAGTATCCTATTCAGTGACGAGGCAATGTTTTATGTCAGTGGCGAAGTAAACCGGCAGAATCACCGATATTGATGTGATGAAAATCCCCACTGGATTGACCCATCCAATGTTGTTGGAGATGTTAAAATCATGGTGTGGTGTGGGATATGAGGCACCCGTGTGGTTGGGCCAATCTTCATCGATGGAACCCTTAATTCCGAGCGGTACTTGGACAAGATGAGAGACACCGAGAGAAGTGGGTAACATGTAAAACGACCGATATTTGTGTGGAATCCATAGTTTTCGGGACCGCTAAGATGAATAGTGACAATCCCAATACCGTTCAACTCCAAGTTCATTTTACATTATAGGTAGAATTAATTATTTTCCTGTCTAATAGAAGATTGGGATAAATAAATGCCCGGACAACGTCGGGCAATCAGCTAGTCATCTAATAAGATGAGGCGTTTGTAAGTTTATTTTAATGGAGGACTAGAGTTTGAATCACAGTATCTTAATTCAAATTTTCCAGTTACTATTTGAGCAACGAAGATTACTAGTTCGAGTCCTGGCTGGCAGCGGTAGTTTCTTTCTGATTGCCCGTTCATCGATTTCACGTAATCATCATTTATTCTCATTTTTGGAATTAGCCTAAAGAAACATAAAAATGACGAAAAATAGAATAACATAAAAATAACTTCGAGGTTTCAGAGGTCATTGGAATGTTTGTTACAGCATGGGTTCAACCATTTGTACCCAATTAATCTTGTTTCCACAACTTTACTCTCAGATTCGCAACTTCGTCGAGTTTTCAAAAGAGGTCCCACTTTCACACATTAGACCCGCTTTAGACGAAAGCATATCCTTTAACATTTTTGCTAGCATAAATGCAATGTAGTAAATGCTTCCAAAAATCTTATAGTAGACAGTACTTAATGCGGAAGAATTTCATGTAACATTCCGGTTAGCTTTTGCGGCACGAAAGGCACGTCGAGTTACACCATCTGCACGGAGTTTACAAATGAAACAACTAAAATATTCTTCATTGAATTTTCGCGATGCGCGAAATCGCGAAATGTGAAGAAAAGATGCAATTTTGAACATTCCTCACGTAACTACACCCCCAATGATGAAATATGCATGAGTTTTATTCGCGACGTAATGCGAAATGTGTGCTTTTTCACGAAATGAACGCTTTTTCGCGAAATAACCGTGAAATATTATCAAATTAAGTAGAAAACACGCAAAAAACGGCAATCGAGGTTGTGCTTTCAAACTGTCGATTTGTAACGAAACGTTTGCCTAAAGTTTCCTGCCACTTGCAGCTGAAGAACGTTTTATCTTCGATCACTTCACATATGGCCTCTAAATACTAAGCCTTGTCTAGCAAGAAAAGTAAACTATCCTTGCCCCACCCAATCGCTGCTACTGGCAATTACAGTTGAAATCTAAGTACTTGTATATGTGTACAGTATATAAAAATGAAGTAGTTTATCAATATATAGCTCTTTTGTTGTTGTTTCCTCTCATGATGAAAAAGTGTGTGCCAATTTTTTTTCCACCACTGGTATATACCGCTGATCTAACATTTTATTTACCGCTCTCCTCAGTTTTTATTTACCATAAATTTGTCTCCCTATGTATAAGGTACAATGTATGTATTTAACCAGCGCTATTGCTTTGTACCTAAAACCATTTATTAGGAAACGTTATTCCTCTCGGTTGAATCGTTATCGTCTTTTAAAAATGTGAAGTGATACTACATTGTTTACATCTCACGCATCCGCCATTATATCTGCACTCGTGACCTGGAGCTTGCTTCTGATTGGTTATGCTACGAAAATGTTACCGAAAAGGACCAATTCTATGCTTGAGAAGTGCCATGAAATAGGATGCCATGGCATCTGGAATATCATAATATTTTTCGCTTTACACGGTAACTTTTTGGTCATGGCATGAATTTGTCGAAAAATGGTATGGAAAATGCTTTCGTCTAACGTGGGTCTTATGCAAATGACAAACAGCAGTAGCTAGATCTTAGTGAGTCGACAGGCTAACGTGATCGGTCAGTAGTATAAAAGTATATACTACTGGGACGAGAAAGTATGAGCCCCCCTCAGGCAGATTTGGCTACACTTAAACCTAGCTCAAGATGTGCATATGAGCTTTTTGCTCAAGTGTGGCACCCTGTCTAATCCAAGATTTTTGTAAAAATGCCCTCGGGAATTTCCCGTGAAAGTATGACCCCCCTCAGATTGATTTGCCTACACTTACAAAAGCTACATCTGTGAGATTGTTGTCCATAAGCCTGTCAAAAATATGCCCCTCTTGATATTTTTTTTGGCTACACCTAAAACTAAGCCAAAAAGCCACCCTCACCCACCCACACCCACCCACATACACCCACACACACACACACACACACACACACACACACACACCTCTCTCTCACACACACACACACACACACATGTTTACTTCTGGTTTATTTCTATTGCATCATGTTGTGCAACAAATTATTATCCAATATTATGATGCAAGAGCTTTTGCATTATGTTGTGCAACAAATTATTATCCAATATTATGCAACAAATTATGATGCAAGAGCTTTTGCATTATGTTGTGCAACAAATTATTACCCAATATTATGCAACAAATTATGATGCAAGAGCTTTTGCATTACATATCAGTTAGTATTGTAAGAGTGGCTGAGGAGTACAGATGTGTTGTTCCATTGCTCCTCATACAGGTCTGATATTTGACACATCTTGCTTGTTTGTTGTAATCCACTCATATTTGGAGTCAGGCTTATATCTGCCCCAGTTTGTTATACATGACACATGGTATTAGGTTATTGTTTTTCTAGGACATGCCTGTGTAGACATGCATTTGTGCTAGGGCAGTGTTTCTGTACTTATTCTACCTTTGTGCATGTAGGCTATCAGCTTTATAGAACCTGTCATAGGTTTATTAAGTATAGAGTTTTGATTTGAACCCCAAGAAATTTTATATAAATACCAAAGCCAAAAATATTAACACACACTAAGTATACAAAGCACACTGCTGAACCCAACTGATATTTTTTATTAAGCATAGAATTTTGATTTGAATCCCAAGAAATATATATAATAAACCAATAATAAAAATGCCAAATCAAAAACATTGTAATCAATGCAAAAAGAATATATCCAGCCCCAATTGGGCTAAGCATCAAAAGAATTGTAATCCAGACAAATGCAGAACTCCCACAAAAATATGTCCAAAATGCCATAGAAAATATAGCATGGAATATTTCACATATAAACATATGGGCACTTGTTCTGCACAGTCATCAACATTGCCCCCACAACCATCTACATCTGGTCTGAAAAGGAAGCATGAAACACCTGTTAATGCTAGACCGGCAAAGCAGCCACGCTATGAACCCATCCATAGCAGTTTTAATGGCCAACTTAGGGATCACCGTTTTGTATCAGAGCCAAGATGTGACATTAAGAAATTTTTGAACAGTATAAATCCTGATGTGCAGGCAATTCTAAATGCACAAAATGGCTCTTATAAGCTGTCCCTCAAATTGTTTACACAATATAAGAAACCAAATGGCACCAAATTTACACAGCCCCACATAACAGAAACTGTAGCTATATATTCAAATACAAATTCAGACAAAATAATAAGCAGTTTGATAGATCAATTGAATATTAAACACTCTGAATTTGCAGCAAAAGAATCAGGATGGAGCCTATGCGGAACTCCACACAAGCTCTATGTTAATATTTCTGAATTCAACCCATTACAAGGATCTACATATGTGTCTTTACCTGATAATATTAAAAGCAAAAAAGCCGTGGTTAACATAAAAAATAATGATGAGAAATGCTTTCTGTGGTGTATTTTAGCTGCTTTGTTTCCAGTTTTAGATCATCCAGAGAGAATAAGTTATTATAAACAATAAAAAAAAAAAAAGCAATGGATGGCTTAGAATATCCAATGTCTGTTCAGAATATTGATAAATTTGAAAAAAAAAGGCCAGGGATATCAATGGTAAACAATTATCTATTAATGTATTTATTTGTTCTACTGACCGTGGCAATTGCTTGATAGATCCTCTCAGAATCAGTACACTCGATGATGATTTTGCTGTTCCGATTGATCTGCTCTTAATTGAAGGGGATGGCACATATCATTACACTCTGATACACAGTCTTGAAGCTTTAGTCAGAAAACAACTAGACAAAACTCATAGAATATTCAAGTTGTGCAGAAGATGTTTGACTGTATTTGATGGTAAAAAAATAATAAATGGGATTAGTGAAGTGAATGCAGAAATTGCTAAAAACAAGTTAATTGAACATTTAAAATACTGTGGCAACCATAAACCTGTTCATATGGTGATGCCTAATCCAAGTGAAAATGCCAAATTCAAAAAATTTGAAGCCTTGTTGGAACACCCAGCATATATAGTCTGTGATTTTGAATCAAACCTCAAACCCCTTGCATTATGCAGCCCAGATCCTGATGAACCTTCAATTACATCATACCAGTTACATGAACCTTCTAGGTTTTATTATGTTGTTGTACAGGATGGTGTGGTTAGTAAAGAATATTTATACATGGGAGCAGATGCCATCAAAGAATTTGCACATAGAATAGAAAATGAGTGCCATAACATAGCATCTAATGTCTTATTAAAATCAAAACCTATGTTGCCTTTAACAGAGAATCAGATTGAAGATTTCAATAATGCAGAAAAATGCCCGGTATGTGATTCTGAATTTTCAGATACAAATATCAAGGTGAAACACCATTCTCATACAGATGGTAAATTCCTAATGGCCCTGTGTAATAGCTGTAATATTAAGATCCAGAGACCAAAATTTGTCCCTATATTTTGCCATGGTGCATCTAATTATGATTTTCATCATTTGATCAGGTACGAGGGGTTTGACAAGCAGAATTTAAATATTTTAGCAGAAAATAATGAGAAATATATTGCTATTAACAAGATAATTAAAGTTTATGGTGTTCCTATTCACTTAAGATTTCTTGATTCATACAGAATTTTATCGGCTAGCCTGGCTACACTGGCCAGTCAATTATCTGATGATCAATTCAAAATCACATGTGCTTTGTTTCCAAATCAGGAGCTGAAATTAATTAGGCGGAAGGGTGTATATCCATATGATTATGTTACAGATTTTTCTAAATTTGATGAGTGTTCTCTGCCACCACAACAAGAGTTTTACAGCAAAATCAGAGCATCTGGAATCACTGATGATGATTATCACCATGCCCAGTTGATGTGGAACAATTTAAAATGCCAGACATTTGGTGATTATCACAAGGCATATTTAAAACTTGATGTCACTCTCTTAGCTGATATACTTCAGGCATTTAGAAAATCTTCCATGGAAAATTATAAGCTGGATCCAATGTATTTTTACAGTGCTCCAGGCCTAGCATGGTCTGCAATGTTTTTAAACACTAAAATGCAGTTGGATCTCATTCAGGATCAGGACATGTATCTGTTTATGGAACAATGTATAAGAGGAGGCATGGTGCAATGTTCTCAGAGATATGCCAGAGCAAATAACAAGTATATTCCCGATTATGACCCAGCACTGCCATCAAATTATATACTTTATGTGGATGCAAACAGCCTGTATGGTTATGCTATGATGGATAAATTGCCATATGCAGGGCTTGAGTGGGTTGAAGATTTCAACATTGAAGATCTTCAGGATTTTGATGACAATGACTATGGGCTGTTCTTAGAAGTTGATCTGACAATTCCTGATGATTTACACAACACATTTTCTGATCTGCCCCCAATTCCTGAGGTTAAGTGTTCACCTGGCTCTAAACAGAAGAAATTGATGATGACTCTAGAGCCAAAACAGGATTATGTCATATATTACAAAAACCTCCAGTTCCTGATGCATCATGGTGTTCAAGTGACCAAAGTTGGCAAAGTTTTGAGGTTCAGGCACTCAAGATGGTTGAATCCATATATTGATACAAACACAGTGCTTCGAACATCTGCAATGAGCCAATTTGATAAATCTTTGTTTAAATTGATGGTCAATTCTGTGTATGGCAAAACCATAGAAAATGTCAGAAAACATACTGATGTTAAATTAATTACTGACCCCAGCCGGAGCAAAAAATTGATAGCAAAGCCCAACTTCAATTACAGAAGAATTTATGATGAGCATATGGCACTTTTCAACATGAAAAAAACAAAGATTAAGTTTGATAAGCCTATTTATGTAGGGGCTGTGATATTGGAATTGGCCAAATTACACATGTTAAAATTGTATTATGATGTGTTGAAGCCTTTTTATGGTGATTGTGTAAAACTGATGTACATGGACACAGATAGTTTTATCCTTGATATTCAAACAGAAGATGTATATAAAGATATGTCCCAGCCTGCATTGCTTGAATATTTTGATACCAGCGAACATACAAAGATTCAACCCCACAACAAAAAGGTGCCTGGCAAGTTAAAAGATGAGACACTTGGTGATGTTATTGTGGCATTTGCTGGGTTAAGGGCCAAGATGTACAGCTTTGAAACATGTAGTGGTGTTGTTGCAAAAAAGGCCAAGGGCATTGGCAGAGTAACTGTTGACAAAGAGCTTGAATTTGAAGATTACAAAAATTGCCTCAAATAATGTAGCACAATCAGAACATCAGAATGCAGAATTCAGAGTGTGGATCACTTGTTGACTACAAATGTTGTAAGAAAAGTGGCTCTGGACCCACATGATGATAAGAGATGCATTTTGTCATGTGGCATACATACTTTACCATGGGGTCATTGTGATTTGAAAAATGGCAAACAATGCCCAATTACAGAGCATGATTTGAAATAAATAAACATGCCTATGAACTTATTTGGGTTCAAAAAACAGGCTATTATGGACCTGCCAACACCACAACCCTCTTCTGATATAATATCTAAACTAAGTGCTTTGTTAATTATTCATCTGAACAGCATACTTACAGATGTTGATGATGAAACAGGTAAAACATTGTACATATTTAACAATAATTTAAATCATTACCAATTACCTGTAGGTGGTCAATTACAATTTATTACAACTCCCGAGGGTAATGTCAAGGTTTCAATAGGGAGAAATATTTATAGAAAAAAGCACTCAAACATGATTTCTGGCACTGTATATACTGTTTCTGCTGGTGACTGCTTATATATTGAGGTCCCTGGATCCTATGACAAGCTTATACCTTTTTTTATAGAATTAAGAATTAGATATTCAATAATAAATAACCACTAAAACAAAAATGCCTAATGATATATTTGGCCATACAAGGCATGAAGATCACAGTGATGAGATTCTGATGCTTGATGTCAGAGTGAAGAAAAATAAGAAGTGATTTACAAGCTTTACAAACCACACTCAATGCCAGTCTTCAACTAGAAATTACAAATTTACAATCACAATGCATCTCTTCTTAAAATTGATTCTGAACTCAAATTGCTGCTTCAGAAATATACTGATTTGGCTACATTGGATAATTTTCAAAATTTAGAGGAAGCTGTAGCAGCTCTTCAAGCCAAATTTAAGACCCAGGCCACCAACTCTGAGCAATTGAAACAACAATTGGAAGAGCAGATAAATAATGTTCAGACACAGCTCCAAACAATTGTCAAAAGCATAAAATCACAAGAAGATTTTGATCTAGTGATTTCCACTCTAAAGGAACAGATTCAATCACTCCAGATACCTAATCTGGACCCTCTGAACAATGCCATAGCCGAGGTTAAAGAAAAAATTGAGACACTTGAAAATTTTATGAACAACTTGCCATCTTCTGATGCTTTGAGTGCAATAACTCGGAGTGTTGCCAATATTAAGTTGCAACTTGAAACATATGAAGATTTTGGAAAAATTCAAAGTACCATAACACATCTTGAGGGTACAATAGCATCAGTGCAAAGTGATTTGACAAATGTACAAGAATATCTAGAATCCCGCTTGCCTGGTATTGTAGACACCCTTGTTAGTGTCCAGCAACAGATCACAAAACTTGAAAACCTCAACACTGAATCTGAGCTATCTCATTTTCATCACTTGATCGATGATATCCAAACAAAGCTTGAAATTTTACCCTACCTGATGAAGGCAAGTGCATTATTCAGACTATGGAGCTAAGAATTCCAGTTGTTGAATATGAAGCTAATTATGCTCTTAAATACAAAGCTGATATCCTAAAAAATCCACAGATTCCTTTAAAATTTTATACATATCAATGTGTGCAGAAGCCTGCCACTGGTACCTATTATGAGTTTGATGCTACAAATTCATTCTCCAGTATACAATATGACATGCCGGATTTTGTGGTGGTACTGTTTCAGACTGGAAGACACAATAATCAGGAAAAAAATTCAAGTAAGTTTGATAGCTGCAACATCAAGAACATATATCTTAAAAATGGCAGAAATGAGGTGTTCCCTAGAGAAAATTATAATTTAAACATGTCCAAGGATGATTTCCTTAAATTATACGAGGCATTTACAGCATACAAAAGGGTCACTACTGGCAAAACTGACATGTATTACACACCAGATGAAATTCAAAGCACAGAGACCCATGTTTGTCATCAACACCTCAAAAAGGAAACAAGTTGTGGTTAATGACAGGACAAACATTAAAATTATCTGTGAATTCCACGATACACTCCCTGATGACACTATATGTAGTGTTATTCTTATAGGTGAAAAATCATATGTTTATGATGTAAGAAATGAGAGAGTCACAGAGCAATTCTAGAAGAATTACATTATCTTAATACTAGATATACAAGTTGAGCCTGGTGCCCAATTGAACTTAAACCGGAAGTGGACCGGAAGTAAATATGTGTGTATGTGGGTGGGTGTGGGTGGGTGAGGGTGCCTTTTTGGCTTAGTTTTAGGTGTAGCCAAAAAAAATATCAAGAGGGGCATATTTTTGACAGGCTTATGGACAACAATCTCACAGATGTAGCTTTTGTAAGTGTAGGCAAATCAATCTGAGGGGGGTCATACTTTCACGGGAAATTCCCGAGGGCATTTTTACAAAAATCTTGGATTAGACAGGGTGCCACACTTGAGCAAAAAGCTCATATGCACATCTTGAGCTAGGTTTAAGTGTAGCCAAATCTGCCTGAGGGGGGCTCATACTTTCTCGTCCCAGTAGTATATACTTTTATACTACTTCGGTCATCGAGCCTAGCAAAGATAAGGCCATACAGACCCGTCCAGGCATTCTATTTTACACTGGACAACATCTTCAACGTTCTTTCATTTGGCACCGTCATTT
Source organism: Lepisma saccharinum (assembly GCF_977018435.1). NCBI lineage: Eukaryota > Metazoa > Arthropoda > Insecta > Zygentoma > Lepismatidae > Lepisma > Lepisma saccharinum. Next base: position 137,124,415 of record NC_139229.1, read on the forward strand.
GTCGACCTGGCAGACGTCGAAAAGTCGCGTGTAATCGATTATTGACTCTAACCAACTGACATCCTGATAAATTGAGATGATTTTTCATGCACTAAGCTAAGGTTTGGCCTGTGTTAAATTACACCAATTTTTACCCTTGCATTTTTAGTAGATTGTGACATATTGAGGAGCAGATAATACCTACGTTCCCTGCACGTGAGGGATAAATTATGAAGCAACTGGTAACATTTGATTGATCTCTGTCAGTGTAGGAGTGAAAAATGTCCCTTTTGAAGGGGCGAGGGGTGTGGTCAGCTGCTGGTTTCGGGTATACACAGACGGGTATATCCCGTATTTTGCAAGAAGATCCGGGCTTCCCCGATGGCGCAGTGATAGTGTCGTCGCCTTGTAATCAAGGGGTCCCGGTTTTGATACCCGGTGGAGGCACATAGTGGTTCGGATCCCACTTTAAACTGTAGGTCCAGTCCCGATTGAGAAATAAGGAAAAGAAAGGCTAAAGCTCAATGGAGGCACAATGGCGGTGTGTTGGATAGAGCCCTACACATTATCGATCTCGGCAATACTAGGGAGGATGTGATCAACAGCACTCTCCGGCCGCCATTTCCTGGGTTGTTGCACGCAGGTAGACATTAATTGGGAACTCTGAGCCCCAGGTCCACTTTAAGCCTGAACATTGCTGGAAAAACTTACCTAAGATCGCCCACGTCGGGAATAGAACTCGGTTCTCCCTCATGGTAGCCCTACCGACAGCACAACCGCTGCATTTGAATTGTGAAAGGAGCTACGGACTTTTGAACTATAATAGCTAGAAAAAATCAAATTCAATATGTTTAAGCGTGTTAACACCAAATCCCTAATAAATTCCCACATAGTCTTTACCAAACTTGACATGCATATGTTTGTATCCATGAATCATGAATTAATAAAAAAAAAAGGTAAAGGGTTCCCCTGTGCATAGCACCACGCCATGAAGGCGTATAGGGGGTAACGCCCCACACTTTCTTGATCCGGTCGTGAGTGGGGGTGATGTGATCAGCATCACGCCCCTGACCGCCTTTACCCTCCAGGGTTTCCCCCAGGTACCCATGTTATTCGACGCTGGGTGGGCGCCGGGGCCGCTTCCACCGTTAGAAAAGTTCCCGGATTTGAACCGGCCAGGGATCGAACCCGGGACCTTGAGCATGGTAGTCAGACGCGTTACCGACTGAGCCACCGCGGTCATATTATATGACATGCCTGTATATTAACACTGCTCGTGTACTAATATCAGTGCTGACTTATTCATTGTAAATATCATCATAGATCAATGTCAAAATGAACGATCTGCGTTCCATTCACATGAACCATCACTGAGACGCATCAGTTAATTGTGTAATATTATCGGAGACCTGCCTTTGCACTCTGCTTTAACAATTCTGTTTACAACAGTCGCCACATTGCCTAAAACCAATTAATGAAGTTCAAAGTGGATATAAATGAACTGATTAAACTTGTATAATTTATTGCGCGTAAGTAGACACCAAATTCAATTCTTGATACTATTTCAGTGTGAGTAAATAATTCCCATCTGTTGGCCAATCAATACAACAAGGTCAATATAAACGTGGCTATGTTTACATATTTGGCGTCGAACTAATTGAAGTATATTTGAAGTTTTTTTCTGACGATAGATGCCACCCTTGGGTATGTACCGTTTACCACGACTTAATCATAAAGGTTCTTAGATTCTATTTAGTAAGGCTAAGTGTATCTTCAGCAGAAAAAAAGTACCCTTAAACTTCTTTTACATTATTCTGTATTCATCTAATTACACTTCTTCCCGTAACTGTCTTATAAACAAACCCTACACTTACTGCCGGCCCGATGGCGAAGTGGTTAGCACATCGCGCTACGAAGCCAGGGGTTCCGGGTTCGAATCCAGATCTGGGCATGGGTGTTCGTTAGTGTCCATTCATCAATTTCATCATATCATCACTCATCCCCATCTTCGCAAATTAGCCAAAAGTGGCACAAAAAGCGAAGTAAAATATACTAAGTGAATCAATCAAAACCTACACTTACTTTAAAGTTCTTTTCTGTTACATAATTTTTTTGTGTTTTAAATGTGTCGATTTTTGACGTTTAAAGCGTGTCAGCATAGTACAGTAAAACCTCGTTAATCCGGACTAATGGAGCGATAAGTTGAGCGGTTTAACGAAAGTCCGGATTAACTGAATAAACTAAAGGATCAGTAGAAAGTGCAACAAGTTGTGTACTCATGGGCGTCCGGAAGGGGGGGCAAGGGGGGGCCGTGCCCCCCCCCCCTGGAAAATGAAAGTCAACCAAAAATGATGTATTTCACAAATATAATTTCATTTTGGCCACAATAATATGTGTTAATTATTGCATGAACATCATAAATTCAAATTTAAGCAATGTTTTTTTTAGAGAACAACACTTTTTGGAGAAAATGTGCCTTGTTTGGCCCCCCCTGGAAAAAAATACCTTCCTTGCCCCTCCCTGGAAAAAATCCTGCGGACGTCCATGTGTGTACTCTAACAATGGCGGCATATGCAATGCACAAAGGACATTTTCTCGGGGCTGTGTTTGTTTACAAACTTGTTGCTGAATGTTGTTCCACTTCAAAAATTTGTGTGTTGGCTTAAAGCAAAAGGAGTCCGTTACGGAGCAATATGACGAATGCGTTGTTGACTTCTAGCGACATTTAAAACCTTGCATGCAACTTTTTTTCATTTTGCCTGCCCGGATTAAGCGAAGACCGGCTTATCGGGTCCGGATTAACGAGGTTTTACTGTATCTTATTCAGTACAGTAGACAGTCAGTCACTGTTGCTCTTGAATATAGACACTACACTCTGTCTTGGGAATCTGTGGAACAAGGCCGAGTATAACGGTAGAGAAGGGGATAAAGCGAGAAGGTGGAACAAAGCAGTGCGCGCTGCTGCAGCAGTGTTTTCTCCTCCATGCACTCATTTCCTCTCTAGCCCTACTTGTGCAGAGGACTTGTTTCCGTTTTCTTGCTCTAGAAATTTCCGGGACAGAGTATAAAGTACAATGTTCCCATTACAATGCAAAAAGACGGACACAAACAAAACATAACGGTGGACAGCCCGTGTAGGGGTACTCGGTTGCATCTTGACCGATCCTGATCAATGGTGTGTATAAGAAGGCTGTGGTCGGTGCTCAGCTTGTTCCAGAGGCGGTGTTTCACCTTTGTCAATAGTTCACCAATCATTGGCATTTGCAGATGTTCATGCATTTGTATGTACAGAAGGGATCAAATGACATGTACTTCCCTATTCCTACCAACTCGGAAGCGAGTTAGAAACTCTTCATTGCTCCTGTATAGATAAGAAAGTGGGGGAGGGTAGTAGCAGACAAGGCCATCACGCAAACATGTTTCCAGCAAGCTTTCTGTTGGAGTCCTGGCAGTTTGTGGAAGGATTTTGGGTCCCTTCCCCCCTCCCCCTCGGCTCTCTCTCTCTCTCTCTCTCTCTCTCTCTCTTGCGTTTGTGTTTGTGTTTGTGTGTGTGTGTGTGTGCGCACGCGACACCTGTTTCATTTTAAATTTGACGTATTTTTTATTGCATCGACTAATTGCTGTCATGATTGTGAATGAACCAGGTTAGCAATGGAGACATAATGAAGGATCAAAAATACCAAAATTCCTGACATGAGTAATTAGTAGTAGTAATGGTAATGTAAAGTTCCTCGTGCATATAGCACAGTGCCATGAAGGCACATTTAGGGGATGTGGCAGTGGCAGTACGACCCCACTTATTCTCGAGTTCGGCAATTTTGGAGGTCATATGATCAGCACCGCGCTCCAGCCGTCTTTACTCCCCAGGGGTGTAGTAGAAACGAGGAAATAAAAATGCATTCTGCGTATGTGACAGTATTCTTTGGATATTGTGTTCGAAGTATCTGTTAACATCCTAACCCGCAATTTTGTTTAAGGATGAAACTACGTAGTTGAAGGCCGCGAGTGTTCCTGAGAAGTAATGAGTACATGACATAATGTGCAATAGTTTAGCTCGCGTTTTTCGAAGAAAGAAAGAAAAAAAAAGAGAATGATATACAAATCAATTCTACAAATGCTTACGTCATTGTAACCATGGAGCGCATTTTGCAGGCTAACGAGGATCAGGCGTCTAGACACAAGGCCAGTATAATGGTCTGTGCGGTTTGGGATGTGTCCTACCTATCTACGTTTGTAGTTGTAAAACATTTTTATTTTCTCGTTTCTATTACATCCCTGGGGAGTAAAGACGGCTGAAGCGTGGTGCTGATCATATGACCTCCAAAATGGCTTAACTCGAGAATATGTGGGGCCCTATTGCCACTGTAACATCCCCTAAATGTGCCTTCATGACACGGTGCTATACGCACGAGGAACCTTACCTTACCATGACTACTAATTACTCATACCAGGAATTTTGGTATGTTTAATCCTTCATTATGTCTCATTCCCAGTCATGACAGCAATTAGTCGGTGCAATAAAAATACATCAAATTTAAAATGAAACAGGTGTCGGCGCACGCACACAAACACAAGAGAGAGAGAGAGAGAGAGAGAGAGAGAGAGAGAGAGAGAGAGAGAGAGAGAGAGAGAGAGAGAGGCTGGGAGTAGAAACATAAAATCCTTCCACAAACTGCCAAGACTCCAACAGAAAGCTTGCCAGAAACAAGTTTGCGTGATGACCTTGTCTGCTACTGCCCTTCCCCACTTTTTTTTATCTATACAGGAGTAATGAAGAGTTTCCAACTCGCTTCTGAGTTGGTAGAAAAATGGAAGTACATTTCATTCTATCTCTTCTGTACGATACGGGTAGTGCGCGAATAGTGTCAATGAAGCGTAAAGCTCTGTTCTGGGTGCGTTGTAGTGTGAGGATATGGCGGCCTGCAGATTCGAGCCAAGCAGGGCCTGCATATAGAAGAATTGGTCGGACCATCGTAGAATAGAGTCTGGAGTCGTTGTTTGGCACCTAAGAAGATTATATCGATATAAGGACCAAACTTGAGACTTTGGTCCAGTGTTACCACAGGTATGGGTTGATTAAAGACGTCAAGTTTTGATCGTTGCTGTACAGATTGGAGTCCAAAGAGTATGGCGCTGCTTTAGTCAGGGTTAATCTGGATAATCCGGCTTCTGACTTTTATTAGTAATTTTGTGATATACAATTTAATAACAAACCAATCTGGTCTGGATATTCATTGGTATATATTGATATAACGCAAGGATACTGTCGTAAGTCGTGTCTTCTTTTGTTCTCTATCTTCTTATCTTCTCTTCGCTTGGGTCTTCTAATTTTTGTACACTCCTATCATTCATCCAGAATATTTTCGTCCTACATTTCTTCTTAATACATAATTGTTTCTTCCGCAACATTTTTTCAAAGTTATCTATCTTGTACTGGCATCTATGTTCCGTTTCCGAAGTTCGTTTCTTTCCTTTCTTCTAGCTTCATTCTTTTAAGATGATTCTGTGACTACAATATATATGACTATATGAAGTCCATCTGTAATTTCGTTACAGTCTACTAGTTTCGAAGTGGATAATAAATTACACAACGAAGTCGCCTCAGGGAAAACGAACGGGACTTCTCGAGCTGTATATTTTAAACGCATATGGTGCCATGCTAGTGAGGGGGGAGGGTCGGATTCCGGGGGAGGGGAAGTTTTCAAATAGTTGTTTGATAGTTTTCTTAATTTCAAATAAATTTTGTTGAAACTAAGAATATATCCTAGCATATCAAAAATCGTTTTAGGGTTTCAATAAGTCTTACTCAGTAACAGCCTAATACCGTATTCTCGCGTCTATTAGCCGCACGCGTGAATAAGCCGCACCCTCTTTTTTGGCCTGAGATTTCAGGAAAATAAAATTTCTCGTGTATAAGCCGCACCTCGCGTATAAGCCGCAAGATTGACTTTTTTTTGCGTAGGTAGCCAATTTCAAGTAAGTATTTTAAAAGTATTTTAACCATTATTTTAGCGCAATGATCTACATATTAATACCGTATCATTCAATTTGAGTCCTCAGAGCCCTTATTCACTGTCATTGCTGCCACTCGTTGAAATATTTTCTGCACAAGAGGTATTGTCATCTTCATCACTAACATCATCATCCCACATTTCATCCTGGGTACCATCTAGGGCAGTGGATATGCCGCACTTCAGAAAATCCTTCACAATTATCTCCGACTTTACACTTTCCATGCTGCCAGAATCCATTCACACACTTGCTTGACAGTCGGACGTTTGATCTTTCCTGTTGCTGTAAGCTCGTGGTTTCCTGCACTAATCCAGTCATTATACAGACGCCGGAACGCAGCTTTAAACGAGCGAATTACACAAACGTCTAGGGGCTGCAGTACAGACGTTAGACCCCCAGGAATCACAGCTACTGTTGCAATTTTGCGTCCATTCTGTCTGTTAGGTGACCAAGAAAGCGTTCCCACACCAGCAAACTATTTTGCTTCAGCAATGCACCAGATCTTCTATTCCACACTTTGTCTATCCAGTTCAATACCAGTACTTCTTCCATCCATCCTTTCTGCTGGGCATGTACGCTTCAGCACAACATACGGTGTCAGTTTCCTTCCATCCTCCTTCCATTCGCAAGAACACCCAACATTGCAGTGCATCGTTGTTTCTCTCCACCCGTGGTCTTGATCGATACGGTGTGCGAGCCTCTCGGTGCAACTGTGCTGGACATAGGCATGTTCCAGTAAATAGGTGTTTCGTCCGCGTTGCCGATCTGAGATAAGCTATAATCATTGGACTTTCGCATTCGAATCACGTATTTGTGAAATTTAACAATTTTCTGATCAAGTCTGCAGGGAAATGTTGCGTAATTGTTGTCCTACGGTGAAGCGATAAACTTTTCCTACGCATAAAACGTGAACACCATCCCGCACTAGCTCGGAAAGCTTGACGACTGATGTCTAACTTTGAAGCTACTTCACGAGCTTGAAAACGTATCATGTCTACGGTTACAGCATAGCCAGCACTTCTTCTCTAATTTACAAAGGCCAAAACTTCTTCTTCTACTTGTGGAAATTTGGCTCCTTTTCCACGAAATGTCTTTCTCTTGCTACTTGTTGTAGCAAGTTGTTCCTTCTGATTTCTCCATCGACGAATGTTAGACTCGTCCACATCGTAATATCGCGCCTCAGATCTGTTGCCGTTTCCTTCAGCATATCGCATCGCTTCAAATTTCAAATGAGCATCGTAGCTTATTCTTCTGCCAGACATCCTCCCTTTGATAATACCAAGCCTGACCTCAGGTCCACAACCTTATTTAACCAGTTCACTTTACTGAATGGTTTCCAGATCAATACGACAGTAAGGATGATTCGTGTTCAAAGATAAGATATTATCATATTGTTGCAAAAAAAGATTTAAAGATAAGATATCATATTGTTGCAAACCCTGCTACAGATGCATTGTTGTTGGATTTGCTGTTAATGAATCCGTTATGTGATAAAGATAACAAATCAACGTACGTATTTTAGTATCCTAGCAGTAGCTGCACTTTCTTTCATTCGCGTGTATAAGCCGCACATGCTTTCCTTATCATTCGCGTGTATAAGCCGCACCCCATTTTTTGGTCCACTTTTCGGGGAAAAAAGTGCGGCTTATAGACGCGAGAATACGGTACTTTCAAACTGTGAACAAACTTCACAAACTATCTATGCAATTATTATGAAATAATAAGAGCGAGTTTAATGGTTGTATTTCGAAAATTCGTGGCAAATAACGCACCAACATAACTGCGAAAGGAGTTTTATTTATTCATCCTTTTATTGACTGTTTGGTACTACGACACAGTAGACACAGTAGCTGTTCAAAAGTTTATACATACAAAACAGTGTAGATTTGGACTATACCCAATACCTAATACAGCTTATCCCAATGATGGTCGGTTAGGTTGATTCGCAGGGGCGTAACTAGGCTGGGGCAGCCGGGGCTGCCCCCGAGGTGAAGGGACCCCGAAAGGCCGGAAGACTGCAATGTATTCCTAGACTTTTTGTAAGATTGACCCACTGCAGGCAGATAACAGCGTGAGGCCCAATGTTGGTGGTTTCGTATAGATGCACGTTTGAAGCAATTATGCCTTAATTTCCCACTGTTCTAAGCAAACAATGCTATCTGGGTAAAATTATGCAAGGATTAACACTTATGCCAGGATTTTAAGACTGGCCGGGAAATCGGTGTATGTACAAGAAAGAACCCAACTCAACACCATGGACCTCATGTCCCTAGCTTACGCAGGATGTTTCTTTTCCGGAGGGATGGAATTTCAAAGGTGGATATTACATAGCTGTGTTATAGAGAAGGCGGGATAGGCTACGCTATACAATATTTATTAATTATCATTTTCAACCTTCGTTTTACAAGTTTTTCAAAAATGAAAATGACAATCGCGAGTTATTTTATGGAGGGTTACATTTGTACTTCGGTTTTACACAAGTTCTTTATTTTCTTCTTTTGAAAATCTTGATTTTCTCAAAATTTCGTAATGGGGTGGAGCAAGCTCCGTCAGCTCTCCACTTCCTGCGTACGCCAATTCCTCAATTCTGCGATGGGGAGTTAAAATTCTTGAACAGGAAATAACACAAACCCAGCTCTAAAAACACTTAATCCAACATGATGTCCAGGAAGATAAGAATGAGTATGATTTTAAAGAAAAGTTTTGTGATGATTTGAAAGTTTTTCTTATATAATATTAGCAAGCAGGAAGTCAAATGCAAGACACGAGGCCCTTGGCCATAAGGGGGAAATTGAAACTTTCAGTCTCATTTTATTATTGCCTGTTCATCACAAAGTCTTGGAGCAGACAAATATCATTTCTAAGCACTGGCGATTGGGTGCCAAAACTGAAGAGGCAAGGATTGTTTACTTTCTCTTTGCAGACAAGGCCTAGCATTAAGAGATTAAGTGGTCTAGTGCTGGGGCAAAATAGGCAAAAAGTGGGAACGTAATTGCCGCCACTACTTCTAAGTCATTACAAGTAGAATTTATTGGTATTGTGGCTGCGTATGATCTGTTAGATAAAGCTCTGTTGCAAATGACTGAACTTCGGAGATCATTTGAATCACTTAAAGAAGCAACGAATGAATATATGTGCCAAGTGGGGGATTCAAGTGAACTGTTTGACAAAAGAATCAGGGCTCCTCAGGACGAAATACTTACCAACCGACAGAACTGGTTCAAAGTAACAATAATTTTTCCCAATGGTAGACAAAATTTTCTCACAGCTGGACAATCGTTTGAAAGGCATGAAAGCAGACGTAGGCACGTCGAAAGTGATGCAACCTTCTTTTGGTTAAGTTTTGTAGACACTTAGCTTCCCAACAAACCTGAAAAAACTTGCAAAAATATTTCCAAATCTTTAGTTCAAATATTAAGTTCTTTCAAACACAAGATAAGGACATGAGTGATGTAAAAGAGCAGATCTCATTGTGTTACAACAGCTTCCAGTTATTCTGATGAACGCGAGGCTTGTTTCATGTTCCTTACTGTCACTGTCACAGTAGCAAAGGCAGAGATCGTTTTCTAATTATTTTTTTTAAAAAAAGAAACTATTTACATAGTACTGTGAGTCAGTAATGCTCTAATGATTTGGCTTTACCATTTTAATTCAAAATGACACAGCAGAAAATCAATTTTAACAAATTAATCGATCCTTTTGCAGACAAAAATCAAGAAAGAAATCCTTTAAGTCTTGACTCTAACATTGTTAATGATAATCAATTAATCAATAATTTAAGCATTGTGTTTAATCATTAATCTTAATCTGTTACGAGGATCACTATTTATATTTTGAGCCTAACAATGAAAAAACAGGAATTTGGCATTGAAAACTGCTTTATTGTTTTTCGAAGTATTCTCCTTTATGGTCAATACACTTTTGCATTCGTTCGAACCATTTGTCAAAGCAGTTTTTCCAATCTTCTTGATACACCTCCATAATATGGTTTTTGAACGCATCAACGGCGTCTTCCGCCGACGAAAATCGTTGTCCACGTAATTTATTCTTGACATTCGGGAACAAGAAGTAGTCATTGGGTGCCAAATCAGGACTGTACGGCGGATATCCCATCAATTCGATTTTTTGACTGTTCATAAAGTCAGTTGTTAGACGAGATGTGTGACAGCTGGCATTGTCTTGATGAAGAATGATCCGACGGCGTTTGTTTGTTTTTCGTATTTGACCGAAGACCTCTGTCAAACAAATTGTTGTGTACCATTCAGAGTTGACCGTTCTACGTTCCTCTAAAGGCACAGTTGCCACGTGACCAGTTTTCCCGAAAAAACAGGCGACCATTTGTTTCGATGTGCTTCGAGCGCGAACAACTTTTGTTGGATTGGGTTCATCTTGAAACACCCATACATTCGACTGCTGTTTATGTTCCGGCTTATATGTATATGCATATATCCATGATTCGTCACCTGTTACAATCTTATATACGTCTTTTGAAGCACCACGATTGTATTTATTGAGCATTTGTTTGCACCAATTGACGCGAGCGTCTTTTTGAGTTTTTGTCAAATTGTGTGGGATCCAACGAGAACATACCTTTCTCACAGCTAAATGATCATGTAATATTTTATATATGCTGGTGGAACTAATGCCTATGGTTGCCTCAATCTCACAGTATGTCACATGACGATCTTGCAGTATTAGGTTTTGCACAGCATCAATGTTTTCTTGAACAACAACTGATTTTGAACGACCTTCGCGAATCTCGTCGGTGAGCGAATGGCGGCCACGATTAAATTCGTTACACCAGCGTTTCACAGTGGCAAAGGTTGGGGCTTCATCGCCAAATGTGGAAGTAAGTTGATCGATGCACTCTTGTCTTGATAATCCACGAAGAAAATCGTAAAAAATCATCGCACGAAAATGTTCACGAGTTAATTCAATTTTATTGTTGTCGCGCAATCTCCAAGGCAACATAAACAACACAAATGAAGCTATTGACAAAACATTTGAAGTACGTTATGGTCAATAATGCCAGACGATTCCGTGCAAACGTCAAATCGCGCCTAATTTCAATCAGTGTTGCCAAGGCTCAAAATATAAATAGTGACCCTCGTAATAATTAAATATTGTATTGCATTTCACAGCAAATATTTTATTAGTTATTTTGCACAAGCTCTTGTTGTTAGTCTCTAGCATTTGTCAAAAACAATTAAATGCATTTTTAATCATAATCAAGAGAATTAAATTTCTTCACCACCACATATGCTAAACTTACACATTTTTTGTATTCGTAGAACCAGCCCCTGTAATATTAATAACTGCCCCCCCCCCCCTTGAATGGTCTGCATCGAGGCCCCGTAAGTCTCCCTAAGCCCCTGTACGGGTAAATTCGGTATGTGATGAACAATGTACAAACCAACAGGTCTACCGCAGACCATGAGAAACAGGTGCCACCCTTTCAATTCTTTTGGGTAACATAATGTATGAATATATACAACACATATATATTATCGATTATACGTACATATCACTAAAGGTAGAGCATAATACGTAATAAAATCGCCTTCCGTGAAATTGCATAACATGCTTCGATATACGTCATATTTATGGTGAAGAGTAAGAAATATTTGCAGTGAAAGGTGTGTCACGTGACTTGATTAAGCCAACAAGCTTTATTTCATGTAATTAATGCAATGCCTGAAGTATTCCAGTGACTTTTTTAAATGTAATGCTGGGAATTGCTGATAACTTTGAGCAAGCAAATGAAAATGTATGCAGTGACTGTTTATTAAAAAGGAAATACATGAAACCAAGTGGTCTTTTTGCCCATGCACATGAAAACAAAATGTTATACCGGTATATGATAAAGTATGAACTACTATTTATGCATAATCTTATTAAACACTCGGTTATAAAAGGAGGTGCCCCGCATGTGCATAGAAATTATATTAACATGCAATTACGAACCAAGCATTATTAGTGCACCTGATGTAGTACAATTCAATTTCTCGAACATGGAAGTCGGATGAGAAGAGACCCCTTATACCTCTCAGCGAACAAGGAATACATTTTTCTTTATAACCATGAACTACTTTCGCTGTGATGTGAATCCGAATGTCGTCGAGTTCGTATATGATGCAAAAGACTACTGCTTTCGTATTCTTTCCGTGCGAAGAAAGCCATATTTCAGACGCATTGCACGTGACAAATGACGTCGTTAATAAAGCCTTCTCTTCCGCGTGCAGAATAAGCCGTAAAGCAAAGAAGGACCAGTTAGAAATAGCCCCAAGTTGGGCGCCAAATTAGTAGTGCTGAGCAATGCATACATGTTGATTCTGAACAATAAGGACAAACTGCAGGAGGTGATTCGTGACAGGACAAGGAACAAAAAGGTCCATGTGAACACATGTCCGGAAATGCATGTGTTCTTAGATAGATGGCACCATATGTAGTTTTCATTTGTCCCTTCTCCTGTCAGCATTCACGTGTACAGGTGCAGTCCGAATGAACGTAACTCTTGTGTCCCTACCTACCATTGCATTTCTGTGCCTAAACTGCTAATCGAATGCATTTCTTTCCATTTACGAGGGACTCGCGGTATAACGATGGTGTCACATATCTCGGAACACAAGCATTTCCGGGCACGTGTTTATATGGAGTTTTTTGTTCCTTGTCCTGTCAGAAATCACCTCCTAAAGTTTGTCCCCATTCTTCTGAATCACCCTCTACATACGAATTAAACATGCTAGGCTCGAAAGATTGAATATGTGAACGTTAAAAAAGAAAATAACATGTTGGCCCTTCAAAAATAATCAAAAAACAATCACAAATACGTTGTAAGTATATAGTAAGATTGATTGATTGAATTAGTGTTTTAAGTCCACTTTGTGCCACAGTAAGGCTAATCGGGACTGGACCTACAGTTTAAAGTGGAATCCGAACCACTATGTGCCTCCACCGGGTATCGTACCCGGGACTCCTTGATTACAAGGCAACGACGCTATCACTGCGCCATCGGCGAGGACGTAAGTAAGTAGTAAGAGTTTCTACACGAAAAACAACGTGTTTCTAAGAAACTGTGGTGGTACAGTCGGACCTGGGTTTTTCCGGTTGTTCTCAGTAAATTAACGGCGCATTTATATAGATAGCCGAAGGAAAATGACATTAACAATACCAATATATTGCAGTCATTATTTTTTTTCTGCTCAGAGCGAACCGCGGACTGCCATAAAGGACCCACTTGTTTGGCTCGGAGGAATAAAATTGTAATTTTCCAATACCAAGTGGAAGCAATCCCCACCCCTTCCAATCATGAGAGTTTCCATTTGTGTATCGAAGATGGATCCTGGGGAGAATAAATTAAACCACTTCGTTCGATTAACTGGGCCATTGTAACTACGTGGGCAAATACACGCCGTCCGCTTGGCAGCTGTTTATTCTGTCAACAGAAAGGCATTTATTTCTGCAGGATTTTCGGAAGAATGGGGTGAGAGGGAGAACGAAAAACAGTCGATCACCGAAGTGCTTACAACCCTCCACATTGGAGCAGGATAAAGAACTGATGGAAAGCGATTTCCAATCAGTGGAGACAACAATGTCCATTCCTTGTTTTCATTACATAAATGGACAAAGGATTTTACTCAGTCATAAGTTGATTTCTTGACAAGTTGTTCTAAAATTAGATTCAAATTAATACCTTACGTCTATTCAATTTTAAATAATATTTTTTACAGATTTTGTTCTGAAATTTCTAAATCAGGATATTTTGAGAGATAGAACTCAGTCATATGGCGTTGGTGTTTTCGTTTGGTTCAGACGTGTTATCTCGAGGCTCCCGTGCTCAGTGAAGCGTGAAGTGTGCGAAGATGGGAAATTCCTTAGAGCAGTGGCGTTGTGCGATCGGTGCTTGGAATGCATTGGCCAGGAAGTTGCCAGTGACAAAAGTGGAAGCAAAAACTGTTCTCAATCTAAGCGGCTTGTTCTTCCTGGAATTGGTGATCGTAATGACATTGATTATTTCGGGTGTGGAACAGAATCCCGGTCCATACACTACTGACGATATTATCGAAAAGTTGCAATCGATTGACGGAAAACTTGACAATATGGCTCGAACAACATCAAACGTCCAAGATGACGTAAGGTCGTTAACAATGGAACTACGAGAATTAAAGGTAGAAAACGCCATGTTAAAGGAAAAACTTCAGTTTTGTGAGTACAAATTAGACGATCTCGAAAACCGATCCAGGAGAGAGAATTTGATATTTAGAGGGTTCAACGAAATGCAAGGTGAAACGTGGGAATGCTCGGAACGTATAGTGCGGGATGCTTTGTGGGACCTATTGGAAATATACACCGGTGATTTCGATATAGATAGAGCTCACAGGCTAGGGACTGGGTCTAAGAGACCAATAATAGTTAAATTTTCTAACTATAAACTCAAGCAGTTGATTCTTGCAAGGGCTCGCTTATTTAGAGGAACAGGAATTAGTGTGCATGAGGATTTTTCAAGGGCCGTGCGCGAAACCCGGAGGGAATTGGCAAACTATTTGCAACAGGCAAGAGAACAGAACCTATATGCAGTCATGAGGTTTGATAAGTTGGTGATAGAAGGCAGATCGTACACTTTAAGTCATTTGAGTGAAAATGGACTTCCGTGTGCAGCGAGTGACGTAATAAGTGAAAGTGTTGCCAATTCTCAAACTTCAAATCATTTAGTTAATGACAAGTGTGTCGTCTCTCCTAGTGTCGGTCGAGAAACTGAACATCTCCGCACCCAGCCCCTTCTCCCCGTTGAATCACCTACAGAACCAGCATCATCATCATCATCACAGAACTTTGCTGATCAGCATCCACCCCCTTCCCCCCAAAAAGCTCAAACCAAGAATAGGAAATCATTCAGTGAAGCAACAAGGAAACTAGACGCACCACAATCAGCGATGCAGAACGGCGCCCGCAGGAATGCAGCAGGAATCGAGGACAGAAGAGTGTTCAATCCTCCGCCTCCCTCGACGAGTCACAAAAACTTACCCCCGAGGCACAATAGAAGATTTCCCTCCACGTACCAGGCTAGAGGTCAGCAAACCCGGTGACAAAAGAGATCTCACCAAAAATAACGGCCAAGTAAGTACAGGCAACTCCAAATGTATTTCAGAAGAACTTGACACTTCGTTGTTTCAATTATGTTACCAAAATGTTAGGGGTCTCCGAACCAAAACAAGAGAATTTTACACGAATGTCCTTTGTAATAACTTTAGTGCAATAATGATAACTGAAAGTTGGTTAGCAGATTCCCACGAGAATAGTGAACTTTTCGATGAAAGATATGTTGTATATAGGGGGGACCGAAGCAAAAAAGTGTCTGGTAAAACAATGGGTGGTGGTGTAATCATTGCAGTGAAATCAAACGTTAAGAGTGCATTAATAGATTCGCCGTGTTTACATCCGAATATAGACTGCATTTTGATTAAACTATGGTTAAATGGACTAGGAACTGTATATATTTGCGTTGTGTACATAGCACCTGGTAGTAACAAAGACACATACACTTTATTCTTTAGGTTCATGGAAAAGCACTGTCAACCTGGTGACGCTAAACTACTGATAGGTGGGGACTTTAATCTGACAGATACAACTGGCAGCAATTACAATCTAACTAGTTCATCAGCAACAACGTATTTCGATTTAAACAACTTTATTAATGTATATCAACTAAAAAGCTTGAACGACATTAAAAATAGCAATGGGAAAACACTCGATTTGTTTTTGATAAATGGGCAGGGAATAACAGTAACACGAAACACACAGCCGCTAGTTCCTGAAGACACACACCATCCCTCGTTGCTAGTAGATATTAATTATGTCAAAGAAACCCGCGACAAAACTTGTCATAAGCTACAGTACAACTTTAGTAAAGCCGACTTTCCATCAATCTATCACAAGCTGCTTAACACGAACTGGGATGTATTGAAAACAAAAAATGACGTTGATCAAGCTACAGACGTGTTTTATGAAATTATATATAAAATATTCGATGAATGTATCCCCTTAAAGAAAAGCCGCAAGAGACAGTACCCGTGTTGGTTTACGAGCAGCATTATTAAAAATATAAGTAGGAAACATTATCACCACAAGAAGTGGAAAAAACAGGCGGGAGACTTTCGATACCACTACAATAAATTTAGCGAATTTCGAACAATACTTAGTAAGGAAATTATTGATGCATACAACAGTTATGTTGCCAATTCGGAAATAAATATTGCAAAAGAGTAGGTGAAACCCAACGTTCTGGAGCGGTCTTTTGACCTACTTTTCGCCTTACGACATTTTACTATAAGGCTGTCTCCCCTTACGATATTTTTCTGTAAGGCTAGACCGGTCCTTTGACCTACTTTTCGCCTTACGACATTTTACTATAAGGCTGTCTCCCCTTACGATCTTTTTCTGTAAGCTCAGTTCTAGAGCGGTTCTTTGACCTACTTTTCGTGTAGACCCAAATAGAGAATTCAACGCCCGAAAATGGAGCTCGGTGGAGCTCGCCTTAATGGTTTGCTCTTGTAAGGCATGAGCTCCATTTTCTCGCAGTGTTACCAACTCCTCACTCGAAAAAATCACCAGGGTTTTTGTTTTTGGGTATAACCTAACCTAAAGCAAGGAGGTGGCAACCTTGCTTGAGGTATTTTCTCGCAGTGTTGCCAACTCCTCACTCGAAAAAAATCACCAAGGTTTTTTTTCTTGGTCTAACGTAACCTAAAGCAAGGAGGTGGCAATTTTGCTTGAGGCTTGCCTTACAGTGCATAAAGCAAGGTTGCCAACCCACTGGTACTTTTGCCATAGCCTTTTACAAGAAAAAAAAAAGAGAAAGGGAAGAGTTAAACAACCGACAGCTTACCCACAGCCTTTTTTGCTCTAACCTAACCTAAAGCAAGGAGCTGGCAACTTTGCTTGTGCAATCAACCCGGTTGACCGCCCTCAAGTGGAGATAAGCGTTGCCAACTCCTCACTCGAAAAAAAAAATCACCAAGGTTTTTTTGGTCTAACCTAACCTAAAGCAAGGAGGTGGCAATTTTGCTTGTGCAATCAACCCGGTTGACCGCCCTCAAGTAAAGATCAGCGTTGCCAACCTACATATACTAAACAAGGAGAGCCGGCACTGCCGTAAAAGAGAGAGAGAGATGGGTGGATGGTAATATAGTATGTGTGTGCGTGTGTGCGTATAATATGTAGCATTATTAACTAGAGTGTGTTGGCAATTTACTTGCAACTAAAAAAATAGAGATGCCAACGTTGGTGTAAGATGAAGAGAGAGAGAGAGAGAGATTTATGGCTGGCAACAGTAACGAGCGAATGCGCCATATCGTAATTTTCCAACTCCGTATATCGTGATTTTTGTAAACCTCTCTCTCGGGGGAAACACGATGTGTTATACACACGCGCGCGCGCGCCTGTATTGTGACGCAAACAAACAAACAAAATAATAAATGTTGTCTTTTAGGATACCTGGCCCCCTATAACCTCGCGAGGGTGCGTGGTGCCCAACGCAGTTCTAATGGCCGCGGCTAACAAAGCCATGCCTTTGTAGAGTTTCATGGGTTCTTTTTTAACCCCCCCCCATGACTCCCTACAGAGGACCTCCGTGTGTAATGTGTGTGTTTTATGATTGAAGAGAAGAAAAATATTTTGGTTAAGAATAGAAAGTGTAAGAAGTAAAAAAGTTTCCGTAGGGTGCTGCATCTGAAAGAAAAAAAAATATCCTCAAAATAGTGTACATAATATGATAGAAAAATATAAAAAAATGTAAATGCAAAAATTAGTGTGAATGATTGTTTTTTTTAAAAAAAAACGATAGAAAAATATAAAAAAAAGTGTGAATGATTATTTTTCTTTAAAAAAAATGATAGAAAAATATAAAAAAAAGTGTGAATACAAAAATTAGTCTGAATGATTGTTTTTTTTTAAAAAAAGTGGTGCAAGAAATAATACGTACTTTTTTGATGCAGAAGTCTAATGGTGCGAGCAGGTTTCTTCCTCGTCATGACATCCCCATTCTCGGGAGTGGATGTTGCAGTCGAGTAGCCTCAATTTGGTGTCGTGGGGATCAAGCGCCACTTTGTTGATCGTGGATGTATGCAACTGGTCGATGGTGCTCGTGATCCGATGTTCGGTCATGCGTTTGATTTTTTTGTCGAACAAGCACGACTTGTAATCTTCTACGGTCAGTTTGTTTGTGCTCGAACGCCCCACCCCTTTTGCTTTTTTTATTTCGGTCTCGTCCTGGATTTTCACGGCATACATTTTTGCTCGAAGACCCGCAAACTCTGTGATGATGCGGCCGTTGACTTCATCCTTCATCTTCCCGATCGTCATTTTCTGGCTGTCGTCGAAGAGCGCGTGATCTTTTGGATAGTTCGAGAAGTCGAAATGGTGGCTTATGCTTTTTAGATCTTCGTATAGATCATTGGTGTGGATGTTGTACACGAAGCTGTCCGTGTCGGTGTACGCCACCTCGATTGCCTCTCCATAGCGCGGTTTCATGATGTCGTAGTGAAACTTGTACATGGCCAGCTTTGACAACTCGAGGATTGCGACTCCCACGGCGATTGGTTTGTCGAATGTTATGTGGCGGAGAGCACGTTCGATCAATACCAACGTGTCGCTCAGTATCGTGAAGTTCTTGTACGTGGGCTGAGCGACGAGCTTGTTTATTTTCTTCGGGTCGGAGACCAAGTTGATATTTCTTCTTTTCCTCGCATCTTCCATGCTCTTGCCGTAGATGCTGTTATTCATCAACTTGTATAAGTCTTTGTCTGCGGAAGAAGAAGCTGATGCTCGACGTTGAGTGTTGCCGTCGATATAGGGTGCTAGCCACCTGGTCTGTCTAAACTTCAATCCCGAGTGCACGTGCTTCAAAACCAATCCATGCTGGAGGTAGAATTGTAGGAGGCGATAATGCACCACGTAATTCTCTTTGCTCTTGAAGGTGAGCATCAGCTTCTTCTCCGGAGTCGATTCCATCACAGGTGCCATCGCAAATCCATGGTGTTCTCGATGAAGCGATGCAGGATATTCCAAATCTACTTTCAGGAAACATCCATTTTTATGATCTTCACTCCATTCCAAACAATCTTGAAGTTCCTGCTCGCTCATCCACTCGTATTCTCCGATAGGCAGAGTCTCGGACATGGCATAACCATACAGATTGTTCATGTCCCAGTATGCCAAGAAGTTTGTCGGTTTCCCTGCATCGAAATCGGCAACATATGGATTGTTGGCCTTGACGTATCGAAGGGGACACTGGACGATTCCACCACGTTTTGCCTCTTCGACAAACAAAAGTTGATTGACGTTTTTGATGAGTTCTATCTTCACCTTCGTGGATTTTAACATCGCCTGCCAAGAATAACCCGGTGTGGTGTAGCTGAAAGCGGGGTCCAAACCATATGCTGCCATTCCTCTCGAGCGATGGAGATGAAAACGGTCGCTCAATAGCGTAACATCCAGCTTCAGATACAGATCGTGATAGTCACCCATGGTTTGACAAGAGAATGTAGACCACACGAGGTGAGCATGATGGTAGTCCTCTTCGCTGCAACAGGTGTCGCTAAGACGACTGTAGAATGCTTCTCTTGGTGGTAATGATGTTTCTGAGAATTTGGAAGCATCCGTCATGTATTCGTACGGGTAAACACCCTTGCGTCTCAACAGTGCTAAATGTTGGTCGCCGAAACATTTCCTGGTGGCGATCAAATCATCGTCGGTGAGTTGAGACGCGAGTGTCGCCAAACTCGAAGACAGAAAGTTGTAGGAGTCCAAGAAGCGAATTTCTACGCGATTGCCATTTCCAACGTCCACCTTCTTGCTGAATGAAATGAATTTCTCGTTGGTGCGAGCTATGACGCTAATGGGTTGAGCGTCGCATCCCATCTCCTTTATGAAGATTTTGGCGTCGTAGCCCTCCAAATTGTGAATGAATACTGGAATAAAATTCGGTTTTTTGATTTGTAGATTACAGTTGTTACACAGGGGGGCCACATATTTTCCCGTGTGATGATTGTGGTGGCGAACTTTGACATTTTCGAGGGTGAAGTTACTTTCGCACACATCACACTGAGAGGCAAGGTCGTATGCTTTCTTCTCTTCCTGGGTAAGAGGCTCCATTGCTTTGTCTTCTCTTAGTGGATGAGCGAATTGTATGGCCATCTGCTTCAAGGTTTGAAGGAATATTTGTGGAGCATCATTGCCACGATGTAAAATAACATCGCCTGTGTTGTTGACCATCAATCCAAAAGCGCAGGCTTCGTGATGTAGAATTTCGGTGGTGCTCGATACGCTGGGATTCGGTTCGCATGTGGCGAGTGGAAGTTGGAAACTTTCAAAGTCGGCGCATATCACCACGGGATGCCAGAGTAATGCGGTGTAGTTGGAAAATGTCATGTCTCGAGAAGGCATTTTGATAGTCGTAGCCGAATGTTTACTACACATTTCATGATGATCTCGGAGTTCTTCATCAGCATTCTTTTTTCCTTGACCGTAGAATATACTCAAGCATCTGTCGCATACTCCAATTTTATGGTGATCTGTGGTAATTTGACTTCTTGTTAATTTTGGAAGATTCTGAATTAGACAGTAATGATAATTATCATCATCTTCGATCAGGAGTAATCTGATGACACGATTACTTTTAATGTTGCTGTGTCTGAGAACGTAGATGGTGTTGTTTTTGTCTAATCCGAAGATGTGTACTGCTATATTTTCGTTTTTATCTGTCTTGTACTGTGCCTCAAATTTACTAATGTCTCGTAGATTTACGGGGTAATTAATGCCAGCCATAGGTTTTTCAAATTCTGAGAGATATTCCGGCTTGTTGTAGTGGTATAAACGATGTTTGTCATCATTGGCTGGTTGATGATCGGCAATGATGCACCACAAAAAGCATCTGTTATCCTCATTTTGAATGTTGATGATGGCTTTCTTACTGGCTATTTCCGGGGGCAAATTGATGTAGCTGGATGCTCCCATCGGGTTGTATCGTGCCACCTTCAAAGTTAAAGTGTGAGACGAACCGCAAAGTGTCCAACCCGATCCACGTTTTTGGAAAGTCTCGTGCTTGTTCAACAAAGCGTCAATCATCTGGTTGCAAATGGCATCCACCTCATCGACGTCGGCGGCGTGGAGGCTCTTTACACCAGTGTAATGATGGAAAGTTTCTCGCTCTTTTTTTACGTTTTCGTAAATGGCGGAAACGATGAGGTGGATTTTCAACGAGCATTGCAACAAAGCTTCGGTGATAGACGAAATTAACTTGCTTTTGACCGAGCGAAAAAAGTTGTTTAGATCAGATGTTTCTTCAGATCGGAAAGTCTCCTCGGTTAAAATATTTCGAATACTTTCGCCGGCACTCTTCTGCTTCTTTCGTGGCGCTTGATCGTCAACATCGAGCTCTCTCTTACTTGATCCTTTGCCATGCACATCCTTCCGATGTCTTCTCAAGTTAGAAATGGATATATATTTCCCACATTGGTCGCATGCACGTTTTGCTTCCTTCTTCTCCATTCTTTTGCTAAGAAAAAAAGATGGTTACTAAATTGAACACATTTTTTTTTGTGGTGTTATTTATATTAGATACGTTCTCAATTTTTTCTTAAATAACCAACATGAATCTCTTTGGTTTCCGAAAGCAAACAATGGAGACTGTACACCGCACGACGACAGATCATGAATTTCTACCTTCCGTATTAACTAAACTCAACGGTCTGTTGATCATTCACCTCAACAGCATTTGGACGAAATTGGATGAGGACGTGGGCAAGATGTTTTATGTTTTTAATAACAATTTACATTTCTACGAAATTCCGATCGACGGGAAACTTCAAATCACCGTGAATCCGGAAAACGCAGGCGAAATCAAAATTTCTACCGGCAAGAACATTTTTCGAATCAAGCACGACAAGATGCTTTCTAACATTACGTACGATGTGTCTGCAGGAGATTATCTTTACGTGGAACTCCTCGGAGATTACGATAAACTTATTCCTCTCTTCGTAGAATTACGAATCGTCTATCCTATTATAAATAACCGTTAACCAAAAATGCCTAACGACATTTTCGGCAACACCAAGCGTGTAGACCACGCAGAAGAGATTCTCATGTTGGACATTCGAGTTAAGAAGTTGAGGACCGATTTGATTGCTTTGCAGGAAACCTTAAACAAAAGTTTAGAGTCGGAAATCGCTACGCTCCAAACGCAATGTCTCGACCCCATTCTGAAAATCGATTCCGAACTGAAAACGCTGATAAAAAATTATGTCGACGTACCTTCTTACGACAACGTTCAAAATATACAGTTGAGCGTGGATTCGCTTCAAAATGATTTGGCCAAATTACAGCAATTTCAAGCGAAAACTGAAGATTTGGAAAAATTGAAACTCGAAATCGAAGAACGAACTTCCGCAATAGAAAAGAATTTCTCTGAACTTCAAACCGTCGTGAACGATATTGATGTAGAACGCTTGCACGTCGTCGTTTCCAAATTACAAGAAGAATTCACCGGCACGTTGGAAGAAATTAAATCCAAGTTGCAGACTTTGGAAGATACAATGACGAACCTACCATCGTCGGACGAACTGCAGGTCATCGGTAAAAGCGTCGCGAACATAAAAATTCAATTGGAGGCCTATCAAGATTTCGAACACATTCAAACCACCATCGCTACGCTTCAGGCGTCCTTGGAATTGATCAACGAAGAAATTAAAAATATTCACGCTGAAGCGAGAGCGTTGACGAGCATTCAAGACACGTTGAGCACGGTTCAGCAGAAGATCGAATATTTAGAAAATTTAAACGTCGAAACGAATCTCGCTCATTTTCATCACGTACTGGACAACATACAGGGTGACTTGGAATCGTTACGGACAAGCGTACCTTCGAGCGAAGATTTGGAAAAATTGAAAACGGCGGTGACGGCACTATCCGATTCGAACGACATCAAAAGTTCGTTGAGCGATCTCGAGAGTAAAGTGGCCAATCTCCCCACCTCCAAAGAATTACACGCTTTGAAAAGGAACATATCACGTATGCTGAAACGACTGGAAACGGAAACGGCGAACGTGGAACAGATTCGAGACGAACTTGCCTCGCTGGTGTCGACGCTGCCCACTTCGCAGAGCGTCGCCGACCTTCACACGCAGTTTACAGAGATGCGAATCATCGTGAACGATCTTACCGAGAAGAGCTCGAAATTGAATCAAATCGAGAACCTTCAGAACATTGTGGTCAATATCAGAGATCAAGTTGGAGTGCTGGAATCCACGCAGGAATCGACGCTGGCTTCTTTCGGTGCCAAGTTGCAAGAACTCAACGAAAGCTACAAGCAGTTGAACGTGGAAGTGAAAATCAAACCGTCATTTTCTACCGTAACGGATACCATAGTCGAGCATTTGGTGCCCGTACAAAACACACTGGGTCAGCTTCACAGCAACCTCGTTAGCATCGATACTAAATTCGCTAAACTGCATTCTCTGCAAGCCATCGAAATCAACAGCGTTCCCAATCAACAGAGAATCTCCACGTTCGTCGAAGGTAACAAACTGTACATGCTACATCCTTATCATCCGTACTACAAGTTTCTCCTCGATGGCACAATTCAGATAAACGAATTTTCGTACTGGTCTCACGGCAGAAAAGCTAGCGTTCCCACCATGACTTTGATATCGAATCGTGGTGTCCAGAAAGCAGGAAATATTCCTCTGGCACGTTGGAACGAAACGCGCAACATATATGAAATACACGAAGACGAAGATCTCACCGTTTTCGACGTGAGTGCCGGCGATAAGCTGATCATTCAAAACACGAGTGAAGTGCCACCCTCTTTGAATCCCATCACGCTTGTGCTTCTCTTGAAACGTAATCTCTAAAAATAATAAAAAATGTCTAGGCAAGCCATCGTCCAAGAATTGCATAGACCTGCACGCCGCAACTACGAACGTTTGGCTGTGGTAACCAAGGGAATCGACGACCTCTGGGAAAGCGACCTCGTCGAAATGAGTAGCGGCAAGTTAAAAAACGTGCATAAATTGAACAAGGGCAACAAGTACCTCCTCACCGTCATAGACACATTTTCAAAATTCGCATGGGCTCTACCTTTGAAGGCGAAAACAGGGACGTGCGTCACGGAAGCATTCAAGACAATTTTTCGCGAAAGCGGCGGCAGACGACCTCGGTTTCTGCACACGGACAAAGGGAAGGAATTTTACAATGCCGTATTCCAAAAGTTTATTCGGAAACACAACGTTCAACATTACTCGACCTTCAGTGACGTCAAGGCCAGCATTGTGGAAAGATTCAATCGCACTCTGAAATCGCGCATGTGGTCACGCTTCACGCTTCAGGGAAGCTACAAGTGGGTCACTATTCTCCCGGAACTTGTTAACGACTATAATCACACACGGCACGCAACGATAGGCATGAAGCCAGCCGACGTTACCAAGTCCGACGAGCAGCGTTTAATTTCTACCGTTTACTGCCCAAAGTACACGCCCACGACAAAAAAAGCTAAATACAAAATTGGAGACCGGGTGAGGATCAGCAAATTCAAACGCACCTTCGAGAAGGGATTCACAAAAAATTGGAGCACGGAACTCTTTACGGTGGTTCGAGTTCTACCTGGAAACCGACACACGTATATAATAAAAGATAGTAGCGGCGAGATTTTGAAAGGGAGATTTTACGAAGAGGAACTCTCTAAAACGAAACACCCCGACACGTACCTCATCGAGAAAGTATTGCGTAGGAAAGGTGACAAACTGTTTGTCAAATGGTTGGGACTTCCGGAAAAGAGTTGGATCGACGCGGACGAAGTGATCTTGTAAGTACGTGGAACGTGGTGAAGCGTCTACCGGATCCAGAAAGTCAAACGAAGAAAAAGAACGGCAAGTTGCTTCCCGACAGCATCCGCTGTCTGATCGTAGGTCCATCGGGGTGTGGGAAAACGACACTGCTCGTGGACAATTTTCTCCTCGCACCGAATTGGTTAGATTGGAAGAACAGGCACCTGTACGTGTTCTCGAAAAGTTTGGAGCAATCCAAATACCAGCAACTGATGAAACTGTACGATGGTCTGGACATTGCAACGTTTGCCTCGGAAATAAAACCACTCGACGATTGTCGTGAAAATTCAGTTGTTGTGTTCGACGACGCCATCCTGGAAAATCAAAATGAAATTCGCAATTTTTTCACGCAAGGTCGTCACAAGGGAATGGATTGTTTTTACCTAGCTCAAACGTTTTCCAAAATTCCAAAACAGTTAGTGCGCGACAACGCTAATTTCATATGTTTGTTTCCTCAAGATCACACCAACCTCAAGCATGCGTACGATGACTACGTAGGCGGAGACATGAACTACAATCAATTTTCGGAAGGCTGCTGCTCTACTTGCTGGAACGGTGACGATTTCGGATTCGCGACGATCGACATGACGAGGAAACCCAACGACGGAAAATACAGAAACAAAATCAACGACTTTCTAAACGTTGCAACGTTGTGAGAAACGACGTATATAAATAACGTCATGACGAAACGAAAAATCGAAGACGAAAATCTCAAGCTTCGCGATTACCTCGCGAAACGCTTCAAAGGTTGGAAATCCGAGAATCGCGGATTCTACGAAGAGAAGAAACGTCAGGATCAACCTGTGATCGATGCCATCAGCAGTCTAGGTAAAGAAATTAAAAGTGTCACGGAACAAAATAAAAATTTGATTAATGAACTCGTACCGCTCGCAGCTAAAAGTTACGCCGTACCCACGCCTATTTCGAGCATTCCTTCGACGCCGTTCGAACTGAAGGATGCACCGGCACGACGTCGAGCTATTGGTAGCACGTCGTCTTCGGATAAAATCGAGTTGGGGCCTTTGGCACGAGACTACCTGAGCACGGGGAAATTCGACAAGGATGAAGTGTTCGGATTGTATCCCAGCATGGAAACCAGCGAAGGCGGCGGTGTGGTGTGGAAGATTGGGAAATCGAAGGTGACCTTCGAAGGCAACGACATTAAAGTCAATTTAGGCGACAAGGATAGTTGGAACAGGTATCCGGGTACGGTGGGACTGTGGGAACTCGTCGCCAAAAAGCAGCCGAAAGATTACACCGACGAAGATTACCAAAGTTACAAGGAAATTCTGATCATGACGGATGCCTTGTACCAGAACAACGACGCCTCGCAGAATAGGGTGAAATCGAGCAGCGGCGAGAAGTACAGGAATCTCATCAAACCGATTTGGAACCAGGTCAAAACGGGCAGCGGCGTCAAACGCTACAACACGTTACCCAAAGAATTCGTTTGGGTGGACGACGTTAGGAAACTCGTGGACCGATTGTTGGTGATAGCCGGCGAAGAGAATGCAGGTAACCGTAATTTCTACAACGAGAAGGTTGGCATCGTGGACATGATCAGCACGAAACTTTCCAACTTCATCGTGAACGACGACAAGGGCATAGGTTACCTGATCAAAATCATCAACACGCTGCCTCCGAAATTCTGGAACGTGGCCGAAGGAAAGGGACTCGTGAACGACATCATCAACAAGTTACCTTTCGAGATGCATCTACCTGGCTACCAGTACTGCGGACCGGGTACCAAACTCGAGAAAAGATTGGAGAGAGGAGACAAGGGTGTGAATCCGTTGGATGCCGCATGCAAAGATCACGACATCGCCTACAACACCACGCAGACGGATCTGGACGCACGTCACGAAGCAGACAGAAAGTTAGAGCATGCAGCTTTCGAAAGGTTCGTGAGCAGAGACGCATCGCTGGGTGAACGGGTCGCCGCACTGGGTACCACCATCGCCATGAACACGAAACAAAAATTGGGGTGGGGTATATAAATAACATACAGTAAAAAAAAACAACATGGATTGCATAACTAATTTGCCACCCGAGCTACTATCTAAAATATTCAAGAAAGTAGTTAACGGAGATGTTAATAAACTTGTAAACATAGCAAGAACAATGCCGGAATTTCGCATCCCTTGTGAAATGGTTCTCAAGGACCTTCTTCGAGAGATCAGCGGCCTGAGGTGCGGCGATCTCAACATTCTGCTTTCGGCTGCAGGGGAAAAATTAAACGATAGGTCGGACGAACTGTACGAGGCGATGCAGGGAAGAAGACAGTATACTGATGATTGGTACAAGTCTATGCAGGAGAAGGAAGATATCACTACGCACATCCTCGCGTTTTCCGAAGCACGAACTTTCTTCCTCTGTTAAAAAAAATAATAATATATATACGTGCCAAAAAAAAACTTGATATATAAATAACACACATCGTGAAAAAAAATAATCTTCGGTATATATAAATAACACACATCGTGAAAAACAATTAAATTTCTCTCTAACACTCTGAAATTTTTTTTGATATGACGACCGAAAAAATAAGTGATCTCCAAGCATTAAAACAAATGCTAAATTTGTCAGTCGAGTATGTAAAAATTCAGGAATTGGAAGTCGACAAACCTTACACGATAACTTCCGGTTCAATCGTTTCTACCCAGTATGGCCCCAAGGTACGTCTGTTGCTCAACGCACAATACAGTCTATTTTTACCAGATCGATACGCTAACATGTTATCCGACGAGAAGCTATCTATTTTAATCGAGAACAAAACTCGAATCGTGTACAAGGGGACAAAGGAACTTCTTGGCAAGAAAACAAAGCACGTAATAGAATTTGTGTAACGACTGCGAGGCCTTGAAAATATATAAATAACATACCGTAAAAAACTACACAAAAAAAATCTCAGAATATATATATAAATAACATACCGTGAAAATAACACATAGAGCATCAACATGAAGCCCAAGGGTGTCGTGTACCAGATACCATACTCCAATCTAAAAAATCTAGGTGCCCTCGATGGGTTACTCACCAAGAAACAACGCGAGAAGAAACGTTCTTGCTTGTCGAAAGGACACGGAATGAAATTGCTGCTCAGCACACCTCAATTGAAAAGATTGCAGCGTTCGCGGAAACAGCAAAAGATCGGAGGTTTCATATTCAGCATCCCGGCCATCCTGGCAGCATTGGGGCCGTTGGAAGTTTGGCCGGCGGAAGTGCCGCCATCGCGAAAACCGTCATCGACTCAAAGAAGAACAAGGCCGAGTTGGAAGAACAGAAACGTCACAACCTGGCCATGGAGAAAAGGGGCAAGGGTGTGATGAGAAAGTTTAAAAAAAAGAAACAGAAGCACTCACCAACCGAGACATTGAATCTCTGATCGAACCGTTACAAATCAAACACTTCAGAGGAGTTTTCATGTCCGACTCGTTACCTTCAAGCGTCAAAAGAAGAGAATGCGGAGTAGTCAACTTGGACGGTCAAGAAAATCCAGGCACGCATTGGATATGTTACCACAAAAACGACAATGATAAAGCATTCGTTTTCGATTCTTTCGGAGGTGTTCCACCTACAAATTTAATTCATTATCTGAAAACGAACAAAACCTCCATATACTACAACGACGAACGCATTCAAAATTTCGGAGACGTGAACTGCGGTCATCTCTGCCTCTCCGTGCTCGCGTTTCTCTCTAAAATAAATAACCCTACGGTCGAAGATTTCCAGAAAGCATTGTGGAACCTCAAACAGCATCACTAGGATGGGCGTGTTCCATCTCACGAGCGAATCTTCAATCTTGAAACTCACGTTGCACGACGACATCGTCTATCCTAATTCCGTGGCTCTGCGTGCATTCTACAGCATGTACCTCATACCCAACGTTACGCAGCACAACAACAAAATTAGCGTCGGAAGCGAACACATCGTCGTCACGCCAGGACAATACAATCTTTCCACTTTGCAAGCTCAATTACCCAAAGGCACATACCTTTCTCTAAATTCGGTCACGCACAGAGTGGAAATCCTATCCGCGACGGAGACCGTGGACCTGGGCACCATGGGAGAACTTTTAGGTTTCGAGAACGACACCAAACTCGAAGCTGGCATCAAGCACGTGGCAACCAACATTCCTAAATTCTTGGCCATAGAGACTCTGAACGTACACTGTAACGTGACCGAAGGTATGATCACGAAATCTTCGGACGGATTGTTAGGAAGTCACAAACAGACGGGAATCATAGCCACTTTCAAACCAAGTTCCGAGTTCATGGAACCGATCATCTACACACCCTCTTCGCCGATCTATTTTCCAGTATGTCGCAACCGCATAGACGACATAGAGTTGGTGGTGACGAACGAGAAAGGAGACGTGGTGGATTTCGCAGGTGCCACTACGACGGCCATCGTGGAGATCAACGTATAATAAATAACCATACATGCAAAATGGAGCAAATCGAAAGTTACGAATTACAATCTTTCCCTCCCAACCGTCGCACGTTCGCCAATCTGAACGAAGCGAACAGGGAGATCGAATACGACGTGGACGTAGGCGACGGGTTCGTTCATCCTCACAGAGCGGACCTCTACCTTCAATTCGACGTGGTGAAGAAAGAAAGCGGAGACGCGTTTCCCGCAGCAGCAAACTTGATACTCGTGGACAACTTCGTGCCTCACCTGTTCTCGCAGGTGGAGGTGAGGAAACACAACACCGTCATCGACAGAATAGATTATCCAGGCATCACGTCGACGGCAGTGGGAACTTTGAAATTATCCAAAACGGACGCAGCGTACTACCAGGCCGGGGGATTCGAAGCCGGGACCAAAATATCGACGAGAAGTCACACGGTGCTCTTTCCCATGCGTCTGCTGCCTGGTTTCTTCTCGGACTACAAGGAGATCATGTGGAAGGGAGGACTGAGGGTCACGTTTCGAAGAGCGGCCAACGACAACGACGCACTGATGCGATACGCTACTTTGGGTCCGGACGGCACCACGCCGATAGCCAACACTTTACCCGAAGCAGCCAAGTGCGTCATCCAAAGCATGGAATTGAGAATGCCGGTGGTGGAATACGAAACGAACTACGCCCTCAAGTACAAAGCGGAGATCTTGAAAAGTCCGCAGGTGCTGATTCACTTTCACGGTTACCAGTGCGTGCAGAAGATGGCGTCGGGAAGTCACATGGAATTCGACGTGACGACGCAGTTCAACAACATACAGTTCGACATGCCAGATTTCGTCGTAGTGCTTTTTCAGACCGGGAGGGACAAGAATCAGGAAAAAGATTCCAGCAAGTTCGACGACTGCAAGATCAAGAACGTTTATCTGAAGAACGGACGCAACGAAGTGTTCCCGCGCGAGAATTACAACCTCGACGTGACCAAAAACGATTACCTCAAACTTTACGAAGCGTTCTCGGCTTACAAACGCGTGACCGAGGGAAGCGTGGACATGTACTACACGCCCAGCGAGTTCAAAGCACGGAGACCCATGACCGTCATCAACACATCTAAGAGAAAAAAGATTGTGGTCAACGATCGAACCAACATCAAGGTCGTCTGCGAGTTCCACGATGCCTTGCCCGAGGATACCCTATGCAGTGTCATCCTGATTGCAGAGAAGTCCTTCGCCTACGACGTGAAGAACGAGAGGGTCACAGAGCAGTTTTAACAAGTTTTTTAACATCTTTTCTTGCACAATAAGAAATTTTTTGTACTAGCACAATCAGTTACAATGGCACAATACAAATTTCACTAGTTCAGATCAGTTACAAATGTCAATTTCATTAGTTATCAGTTGCAATATCTTTTTGCACTATAGCACAAGACAATCAGAAAATTTGCACAAAAAAAATTTGTTGTTGTTTTTTACACGTGAAAATTAACAATAAATTTTTTTTTTATTGTTTCAGATGCTGTCGAAACATCAAAAACACATACACACACACTAGAAAAAAAGCATGCAACTTTATTTGTAACACACACGCATACATTCTCCATCTTCATCAAGAAAATATTATAATAAACATAATTATTTTTATCTATATCTCACAATAAAACTCTATATCCAAAAATATCACAACATCAAAATAACACTAGAGTCGTTAGTACACGTTGCATGCATTACGGAGGTCCTCTGTAGGGTTTCATGGAAGTTTGGGGGGAAAAAAAAAACACGTGAAACTCTACAGAGGTGCGGTAATCTATAACCGCAGCCATTAGAAAACTTTTACATTTTTGGTTGGGCACCACGCACTCCTGGCGAGGTTATAGGGGCCAGGAATCCTAAAAACAACAATTATTATTATTTGTTTGTTTGCTTGCGTCACAAAACACGCATGTGTGTGTGTGTGTGTGTGTGTGTGTGTGTGTGTGTGTGTGTGTGTGTGGCACGTCGTTCCCCCGAGAGAGGTAGGTTTACAAAGGTCACGATATACGGAGTTGGAAAATTACGATATGGCGCATTCGCTCGTTACTGTTGCCAGCCATAAATCTCTCTCTCTCTCTCTCTCTCTCTCTTCATCTTACACCAACGTTGGCATCTCTATTTTTTTTTTAGTTGTAAGTAAATTGCCAACACACTCTAGTTAATAATGCTACATATTATACGCACACACGCACACACATACTGCGTTGCCATCCACCCATCTCTCTCTCTTTTACGGCAGTGCCGACTCTCCTTGCCCAGTGTGTGCAGGTTGGCAACATTGCTTTATGCGCTGTAAGGCAAGCCTCAAGCAAAATTGCCACCTCTTTGCTTTAGGTTAGGTTAAATCAAAAAAATCTTGGTGATTTTTTTTTCGAGTGAGGAGTTGGCAACGCTGATCTCCACTTGAGGGTGGTCAACCGGGTTGATTGCACAATCAAAATTGCCAGCTCCTTGCTTTAGGTTAGGTTAGACCAAAAAAAATCTTGGTGATTTTTTTTTCGAGTGAGGAGTTGGCAACGCTGATCTCCACTTGAGGGTGGTCAACCGGGTTGATTGCACAATCAAAATTGCCAGCTCCTTGCTTTAGGTTAGGTTAGACCAAAAAAAATCTTGGTGATTTTTTTTTCGAGTGAGGAGTTGGCAACGCTGATCTCCACTTGAGGGCGATCAACCGGGTTGATTGCACAAGCAAAGTTGCCAGCTCCTTGCTTTAGGTTAGGTTAGAGCAAAAAAAACTGTGGGTAAGCTGTCGGTTGTTTAACTCTTCCCTTTCTCTTTTTTTTTTCTTGTAAAAGGCTATGGCAAAAGTACCAGTGGGTTGGCAACCTTGCTTTATGCACTGTAAGGCAAGCCTCAAGCAAGGTTGCCAGCTCCTTGCTTTAGGTTAGGTTAGACCCAAAAAAAAAACCTTGGTGATTTTTTCGAGTGAGGAGTTGGCAACACTGCGAGAAAATACCTCAAGCAAGGTTGCCAGCTCCTTGCTTTAGGTTAGGTTAGACCCAAAAACAAAAACCTTGGTGATTTTTTCGAGTGAGGAGCTGGCAACACTGCGAGCTCCACCGAGCTCCACTTTCGGGCGTTGAATTCCCCATTTGGGTCTACTCAAAAGATAGCACCCAGTTTTGGTCGTTTGTTACAAATAAACGCAGGAAAAGTAACAAAGATCCTGTACTGTTCCAAGATAAAGTGTTGTCAGACCGACTATCAGTAGTCGAAGCTTTTGCACAGCATTTTCAGTCGGTGTATAAAAAAGATCCCCCTAGATAT
This sequence comes from Lepisma saccharinum, assembly GCF_977018435.1. Lineage (NCBI taxonomy): Eukaryota > Metazoa > Arthropoda > Insecta > Zygentoma > Lepismatidae > Lepisma > Lepisma saccharinum. The sequence continues at coordinate 137,156,985 of NC_139229.1, forward strand.
GACATGAAAGTATTGCCTAACCATAAACAATATGAAACTTTGGATAATCTTAATATTACAGAGATACGAATTGAGGACGTAGAAAAAGCAATTAAAAACTTAAAACCTAAGAAATCCGCCGGACCGGACAAGATACCGCCCTATGTAGTCAAAGGTTGCAGTAATATATTAAAATACCCGTTATATCTCATTTTCAATTTAATTCTTGCAAAACACAAATTTCCTGAAAAATGGAAAGCCACGGCAATTTGTCCACTTCCCAAAAGCAATAACACTAATGACGTACAAAACTACCGACCAATAAGTATATTATCAGCCCCAGCAAAAATATTCGAAAAAATCATGCACCGTTACATATTTACCCACGTAAAACCTGTAATATCATCGTTTCAGCATGGCTTTGTACCACGTAGATCGGTGTTGACCAATCTCTCCGATATTACCAATTTTATTAGTTCAACATTGGACGAAGGAGGTCAGGTTGACGTAATATATACCGACTTTTGCAAAGCGTTCGACTTGGTTAACCACGATATTCTATTAAGTAAATTAGCATGCTTCAATATTTCTGAACCACTGCGTCAACTGTTCGCTTCCTATTTGCAGAACCGTAAGCAGTACGTAACGTATAAAGGCCACACATCCGACGAGATAAGAGTCACCTCTGGAGTAACTCAGGGGTCTAACCTTGGGCCACTTCTTTTCACATTACTTATTAATGATTTGCCGGATTCATTTGAAAACTCACACAAATTGCTGTTTGCAGATGACCTGAAATTTTACAGGAAAATAAGCAAACAAGATGACAGTGTGCAACTTCAAAATGATGTTACAAAGTTAGAAACGTGGACAAAAATCAATGATTTAACACTAAATATCAGTAAATGTCATTATGTAACATATACTCGAAAGAAAAACCCAGTTGAATTTCAGTATCAAATATGCAACAATACTCTAGGAAGAAATTTTACAGTCAAGGATTTAGGGGTTATTATTGATTCAAATCTTACTTTTAATAAACACGTAGAACAAATAATTAGTGAAGCGTTCAAGAACCTTGGGTTTATTCTTAGAATGGGGAGGGATTTCAAGAGTATAGAGACACTAAAAGTTTTGTATTATTCATATGTAAGACCCAAACTCGAATATGCATCTGTTATATGGAATACAGACACAGCAAACTACAGTGTAGCAATTGAAAGAGTCCAATCGAGATTTCTTAGATTTTTAAAATACAAATTTCAGAAAGTTTACCCCACATTTGAATACTACGACAACCTAATATATGAATGTCGGTTTACAAAGCTGTGTCACAGAAGAAGGTTACATGAAATAGTATTCTTGTGGAAATTGTTAAATCACGAAATAGATGCTGTACATCTATTCTGCCAGATTAATTTTCGAATCCCGTCGTCGAAAACTAGACTAAAGAATGAAGTTTTCCTTATAAAAAAGGCTAGATCCGAAATTAAAAAGAAATCTCCATTGTGGAGAATGTGCGCCAGTTACAATAACTTGCTAATCAAGAATAACACAATTGACATCTTTTCTATGAACCTAAGGGACTTCAGTAAAGCCACTATTAACACAATGGCCTAAGCTTAAACACATAAGTTTGTATTTAAATTGTGTGATAAAGTGTATATATATATATAAAAATATTTTTAATATTTTATATATATATATATATATGTATGTGTATGTGTGTGTGTATATATGTATGTCTATATATATATATATATACATATATATGTATGTATGTATGTATATATATTTATATATAATTTCTATCTCTATATTACTGAAATATATGTAATTGTAATGACTATGTATCCTTCATATGAGCTCTGTAATTAGGTATGTACCTGTTGAGTTCAATAAATAAATAAATAAATATGGCGGAAGAAAAATTGATTTTCTTCCGTATTTCACGCGTTTCGTTTGCTGCAAGTTATCTATTGAGCTCATATCTCTTGAAACTACTAGATATCTTGACAGTCTGGTGGATTCATTTCAGTATTGCACACTTTACACTATAATTAGGAAAGTTTTGAAAATACGTATATTTAGATATTCAGTATTTCTAGTAATATGAAACTTTTTTTTCAGAAGATATGTTTTCGTAAAGGTGAAACACTTTATGTATATATACAAACGCTGTGAAATTCAAATGTTACGTTATAAAATCTTGAATGTATCAATTGTACCTTAAAAATTTTGCAAGATTTTCTAATGGCAGATAAGCTGTAACAATTTTTTATTCAAATCATCAATTTGCCAGTTACGTTATGAATGTAAGAAATTAGCAATTAGAGAATGTTTCCAATTAAATATAAAAAAAATCTACAAAATTAATTAAAATACTATCAAAAGTGGAATATTTATGTACTTTATCAGATGGAACTCCAAACTGCAGAATAATTATATTTTACAGTGCAGGTGAAGTTAGTAAGCGACAAACTACAATACCGATAAATCGGCCTGAACAATACAGTTTATGATGAGTATGTTTTATACTGAAGAAGCTAATACATTCCAAAATTATCCAACCTTCGTGGTGTAGTGGTTAGCACAGCGCGCTACAAAGGGAGAGGTCTTGGGTTCGAATTCCGATCTTTGTGAGTGTCGCTTCATCAATTTGATCATGTCACTCATCCTCATCGTCGAGATTAGCCAAAAGTGGCAGAAAAGCGAAGTAAAATAAACCAAATAAATCAATCGCATGCCAAAAATAAACTCTTTCAGACACACACATTACACTTGGTGATTCTCGGGCACGCCACCGAGTGTTCTGGGTTCGAGCCCTGGTCTGGGTACTAATTTTTGAGTGTACACTCACCGGCAATAAACATGGGACACTTAAATCCTAAGATACTCGCTTCCCTGCAAGGCGTTGTGTGTTTCCTAACTTTACGGCGGTGGTAGAAGTTGCCATTCAAAATTTGCTATTAAAATTCACTTATCAACCAAATTACAATTGTATAATTCATTCTCATCGGTGCAATTACTTTCAAGAGATAGAAATGCTATGCAAGATATATATACAAATAAAAAATATATTTTCTTTCACGTTTATTTCCTACATCTAGATTAGTGTAGTTATTTTCCGAACAAAGTACTGTGATCTATTCCTTTTTTAACCATTGTTTTGGCTTTGTGGTTGAGTCTGGAAATTCAATGCTAATGAGTATAATACTAATGAATGAGCGTACCATTTGTTCTCCTCTCAACACCACAAGGGAAATATTCTAACAAGGCTGACAATGATAAAACTACCACTCTCCATTTCTATTCGTAATCCGAAAGAGGGAGGGAGAGAGAGAGAGAGAGAGAGAGAGAGAGAGAGAGAGAGAGAGAGAGAGAGAGAGAGAGAGAGAGAGAGAGCAGAAATGATATATAACAGAATGAAAACTCAATTCAGGAAGTAATTAAAATCATGGCAGTTCAGAAGTTTGTTGCCATCGAAAATCGCATTGGAAACTTGAGACCCAACAGGGATCTGAGTTTCGTCCCTGGGGGGCTGGACAAAAATTACTCGTATATCTGCAATGGGGACTATCGGGTGAATGAAAGAGGAAACATGGTTGGAATATTCATTAATGGCGTCTAAAGGTAACGGCCGACCCCTACGGCTATGTCGGAAACAGGAATAACAAATGTTCTTTTACAGCGAAGGGGGTTGGGGATTCCGCTTATTACCAGACGTCCTTATAACGAGCAAGATTTTTTTTATGCTTTTATCTTCGCCATCGGCTATTCTGTGGTTTTGTGGCGCGTCTCCGTTTAGGTTAAGCCCTTGCTTTTCGACATGGGCACACCCTAAGTATGCTGAGAACACTGCATCTGGCCTGCCTAACCTACTGGCATTTTTTTTTTCATATGGAATGTTGCTTTAGGTGGTAATCCAACTCCTATAATTAGCTTGGAGTAGGTTAAGCAGGTACAGTGCTGGTAATATTTTTTTGTGACGTTAGACTTTAAGCAGCGCTTAACCCTGCAGTTCCAGGCTGGTTTTGCGAGAAAAGAAGCCCTTTTATGAGACGGTTCAGTAGCGTATGCACGATAAGATTTTTATAAATGAGGGAGCAACTTAGCATATAATGAGCTCTGAAATTTATTGAACTTGATGTATTAAGCCAGAAACATTTCACTATGGTTAAGTAGATGAGTTTCCTTCAGTACTACAGAAATGTAATATGTGGAAGATGATATCGTAGCATTACGCCAGCAATTCAAATGTAATGACACTTATGTGAGTAACTATCACAATGACAGGTGATCTTTTCTCGGACACTCATCAGTGATCACATATGGAGCTACAAAGCTTTAGCATTTAATCTAATGTAGTATATTAAACTTGAATATATCCGTTTTAAGCATGGTATGGCACGAGTACGAGAATTTTTTTTTCGAATTCACTCCTTGTGTAGTCTCCAATTTCCATATTCGTTTTGGAGCCTTCTGGATGGTGTAACGTCGTTTCCTTGTAATCAAGGGATCCTGGGTTACATATCTGGTTGACGCACATAGTGGTTCCAGTTGCCATTAGCTTTCCGTGCATAAAATTGTTAAACAAAAGCAAACCATATTAACTGTTTTATTTCCTTTTTCCATTCGCTTTGTTTTATTGTATTATTCACCAGGTCCGGGCAACTCGCGTGCACTTGTGAAGGCTGGCTAGCGCTCCTTGCACGACGAATTTACCACCTACAAACTGCACCTCAAGGCTTCATACCTCTCTCGCTCTCTTTCCTCCTTTCTGCCCCACATAAAACGCTACAGTGAAGCTGCTCCCTCTGTTCTACGCATGCATATGAGAACGTTGAATCTAAATACATTGAGTCAATACAATGGCCTCCGCGCTGATGGAGGCCCAATTGTAATCACGGGAGAGCGGAAACGTTGTTCTTGAAAGATGATTGGCAAAATCGGGTGTCGCCGATTCTCACTTCTTTAGTTCCGCGAGCAACGTTCGGCAAGTAAACGAAAGTAAATATGAAAGATTACTTGTCAGTCACAATATCCTTTCTGAGCGTAACATGAACATAAAGAAACCAACTTGGTGTTTAGAGCATAGCGGTGACATCTTGAGACTACTTGGAAAATAACAACTCGTACCAGTCAAGAATTCCAGAAAGCAGTGAGACTCTATGCATGAAGCGGGATACGCGTATGTACTGATAAGCCATCCACGATACATAATTCTAGTTAAAAAAATACATAAAATTAGCTAGATAATCAACTCTTAATAGAAGCAATAATTAATAACCTACTGAATTTATTAAAATTCCGAATTAATTTTCATAGACTGGTGCTGCTACAATAAAGAGAAAATTAATTGTGTTCTGCTTTATGTATATACAAAAGCAAATTGTTTCTACAATTTACAATATTAGTAATCTCGATTGCACGAACACTCTCTCACATAACATACTCGTATACAGGGTGTCTCATAAGTAATAGCGCAAACTGACACAGGTGAAAGTACACGATAATAGAAGCAAAAAAGTTTCAGTAAACATGGGTATGCAAACGAGCCGTTTTCGAGATAATCGCGAATGTGTGATTACAAGCCGCCACTGACTTCATTGTTTGTAAACGTCGTCCTAGTTGGTAAAATGCTAGTAATGTGTGCGAATGTGTGGTTACAAGCCATCATTGATTGCATTTTGTAAACACTGAGTGATTTACTCCTTGCGCGGTCCGAGGTTTGCTCTTTGTTTACAAAACAGAACATTTCCGAGAGGTGGCGTTGCAATCAAACAGAACATTTCCGAGAGGTGACGTTGTATGGATACAATCAGTATACAGTTTAATCGTACTGTGGGTGTCACGTCACCAACTTGGACGACGTTTACAAACAGAGAAGTCAGTGGCGGCTTGTAATCACACATTCGCGATTATCTCCAAAAAGGCTCATTTGCAGACCCATGTTTACTGAGACTTTTTTTAAATTCTATTATCGTATACTTTCACCTGTGTCAATTTGCGCTATAACTTTTGAGACACCCTGTATAAGGGCTATGTATATCAGAGAGAGTGTGTGTGTGTGTGTCAAGCATCCCCCAATCTGTCATTAATGAAATACGAGCCAAGTAGTGGATGGAGGTTCAATGACTTCAACAGCCCCCAAAGGGAGGGACAAGCGCCAGAGGAGATCAACAGGTTATTTCCTCATTAGGTTAATTTGGCGTGTAGTGGAAACCGTAACAGCACCACAGTGGATGGATATGCTGGATTACAGGACGACTGAGCACCATATTTCATGCCACGATATAGAAACGGTTAATGTGTTGAGTTTTGTTCGCCTTTCAGTGGGAAGATTATCTTGGTTTTCCATGTGGATTAGTCCAGGTAGAGCCAGCAAATGCTTTCAAGCTCATGCGAGCGTGGATGCGTAATTCAACAGGCTGTTATGAGTTGCAACGTGTGACTATGTATTATAACAGGTCAAATGGTTATTTTGGCGTAGGGACGAAATATCACGCAGTCTCGTTTCGTCTCGTGAATGAGTAAGCCTACTTCGTTTTCATCTTGGGTTGCAGATGACTGTATCGTTGTCTGTCTTCTATCGGGTTGAATATCCGTCTCGGTCTCGGTAAGAAGTAAACGATATACGATAAATGAAGATCAGTATTAAGTTAGTACATAAACTTGTTCTCTGGATATCCATCAACACTGATTAAACCAAAGTTTCTAACCTAGATGTCACTAGAAGTATTTGCAGCTTAAAGCAACAAACAACCTTAACGTCAGTAAGAAGAGTGATTGTTGCTTTGCTATGTTCTAGATAATTATCTGCACTTTTGAGAATTTATACAGTAAATATTAATTTAAAGGATATTACCCTTGAGTTTGAAAAATTGACTGTGTTATTGTAGAGAAAGTTTTAGGAAATTGAATATGTAGCCTACGTATTAACAGTGGAATAGGTAGAACAATGCATATATAGTATACCTTATAGGGAAGTTCGCCTTATTTTGGCCCCAGACGAAAAAAAAAATGGAAAGCTAATTTTTATTTTATTACTTTCTTTGGGACCCCCTGTAACTCCTGAGAAAAATCACCGAAAATCGATGACATACTTAAATTTTGAAAAATGTCCGCCATTTTGAAAATTTCGAAAAATTGCATTTGGGTTATAACGGTGAGCCATAAAATGATGCTGCTTGCTCTATTTTGCTTGAAATGCTTTCAAAAACCTAAAATATATAAAAGAAAGTACAAATGATTGAAATTTTGAAAATATATTTTTTGGAAATTTGATCCAAATACATGATGGTATCGAGTATTTTGATAGCGCATTCTTGGAACGGCGACCCATTTACTCTGATCAATTTTCAAGTCAGCTGAATGAAGAAATAAGTTGCAATTCCTATGTTGACATGATTTTCGATTAATACACGATTATTAGAAGACTTTGCGCCGCCCATCATTGCGCATGGGCATCCAAGAGCGGCGCATGTTCCGCCTTGTCCGTTCGCCGCTCGTCTGAATTGCAGTCTCAACGCCCGCAAACGCATGGCTCTGATGATGATGTCTTTGCGATTCCTGTTCAAGTGTGTTGTTTTGTGGAGCAATTCAATGTATGCATGACTCTCCTTAAGTCCTTGGTTACATAAAGTGGACTTAAAACAAAAATTCATTCATTCATTAAAATTTATCTTATAACGTTATGTGTCGACTCTGTAAATTCTTGTTTTATAATGTTCTGAAGATAGAAATGTGCTGCTTTGAGATGATGTGATATATCCAGCAGCCTGAAGCTGACTCTACTTGCGTTGGACATTGAACAGATGAAGCCTCTAATGGCTTGTGCTTTCAGTTGTCACGAAATATTGTATCCAAAATTTTGCTCAATGATTTTTTTGTGCCAATTCGGTCATCGTTTTCTGGTTTTCCTGCTGTTATTGTTTCAGTGTAAAATAAAATGAATAAATAGAATCTAGGTGTTTCGTCACTGTAGGAGTCGATCATACTTCGCGGAAAGTTTGGACGTCACAGTTAGTGAGAGTTCTAATTTTGTAGCAGTCTGCAAGGATCAAATAGTGATGACAGAGGACGCGGTTGCATACATATGTCTATTTATCATGTGGACAACTTCTTCGCATGTTTTTTTTAAGACAACTGCCACTCCTGATTTGTCCTACATTCTCCAAGACTTAGGATAGCACATCAGTTTCGTCCACCTGCGTGACTCTCTATGTCATCTGTTTTGATGTGAAAAGGTTGGAAAAATGTTCCTATACTCGTCTGTGGTCGCGTCTTACACTCTTCAGCAGAAAAGCGAGGGCACGTGTTTGTAGTTGTGAGGTTGAAAGGCTAAGGATTTGCAAAGGAAAACGGCATTACTACTGACTTCTCATACCCATGTTGAGCTGCTACGATTTCCAGGAAGTCACTCCATGAACAAATATAAGGTTATCATGTTATAGGGCCCGCCATCGATATCCAGTTGTATATAGAAGCAAGGTGGGCAGTAAAGGGACGCAGTTGTAGAGCGATCACGTCTTACATCTCTGTACGGTTTAGTCCAATATTCTTTCGACACCAACACGCGCTGGTTGGAATAAAACCTAATTTTCCCACCATAGTATTTGGCACGATATTAGGTCGTGGCACACAGATTTCCGCCTGCATAGCCGAGACAAGTATCACATATTTCACTCCCCCCAGTGGCCGTGGTCGTCTACAGTACGGGCAGTATGATCTGTGTTATCGAAAACAAATTGCTCAAGTTCCTCCACAACCTCGTTTGATGTTTGTAGAGTCACGGATGTCTCTTTCTTTAAAGTATCACTAAAAAAAAGATACCTAAGTTACCTGAGCAATATAGCATATGAAGAAAAAATGCAGATGCCCAACTGGACAGAGGATTCGAAAGATGACATGATGGAGTGAGGAACGGGGAGGACGTTTTTGTCACTGGCTTTTCATTAGGCCGGAGAGATGATGGTAAAGCAGATCTTTTGTTTGGTTTGCATCGCCCTTTGGTATTTCATATATTGGTGTACGAGGAACATCCATAAACTTGCGAACGCATCTCCTCTTAAATGATGACGATCGGAGCATTTAAGATCCCCCTTTCTCCACGATGTTGCTTTTCCGTTCAGTGTACTGCTTGTCGGTCAGAATATGAGATGACAGCGGAAGAAAGCAAATTATGCTCCCAAAACTTTTCAAGGTGGGTTACAGTGCGGCACATCACCACAACGCTAATTAACAGTTCCTTCGCTGTATTTGGACCCACCCATCTGTGTAAACTCGGAACTGACAGTGGTCATTGTTCTCGAGGAAGTTGCAAACGTCTCAGTTTTCAATTCATGGCAATGCCGTCTGCTGGAGTTTTCATGAGTTCTGCTATGCATGCATGAGATTATGTTGGCGAAAGAAGAATCACAGCGTTTTATAATATTGAGTTCATAACATTCTGGGTCGATTAGGTTTATGACAATGTTTTCCCGCTATGTTTTATCATCACTGCCACAAGACGCAAAAGAAAAATTCACACCATGCTTGGAAAAAAAAAAACCATAATACGGGACTTAATGAATGAATGAATTTTTGTTTTTCAAAATTAAAGTATGTTCCCCACCTCCGATTTTCGGTGATTTTTCTCAGGAGTTACAGGGTGTCCCAAAGAATGTAATAAATCAAAAAAATAGCTTTTACATTTTTTTTTCTGTCTCCGATCCTAATTTGCCTATACTAATAATGATATCTGCTAAGCTAATGCATGCAACAACTATTTAGTCACAATTCTTACTGAAAGTGAAAGACGATTTGATCCTTATTTTAAATTATGAATATTCGTAGAATTATGATTGAAAAGCAAAAGTTTCCCATGTACTGAATGCATATTGCGGATTTAAGAGCTGAACGAACAGTTTAACTTCATATTTGACAACCTCTATCGTTAGTAAACGTAAATGTTCAACAATAATACCTAGGTTTTATCACAATGAAAAACATGAAGCAATTTTTTTTTCTTCACAATTGTTACACATAGCCTACAGCAGTTTAATCCTATATACAATAAGCATTTACATAATTTGTAATTAGTAAATAGGTTTAATATTTGCCCTCTTGGAAATGTTAGTATCCGACGAGTAAATACTGAGCATATTAATGTGCTTAAACTGAAAAGATTAGTTCGTTTAAATTTACTATCTTTGTTGTGCAAATAGGGACTATATTTGTCTATCATACAATTTCAGAGTTTTTTTCATAAAAATTCACGATTGTATGTTGTAAACGATTGCTTCATACAATAGTTTGTAGATGGGGCTATAATGTCTAACGCTCTTTTGCTCCTTAGTAGTAATTTATTTTAGCATTGTACTATCTTTTAGTACTCTCTTTTTAAAAAGAATATACAGTGGATTAATCAGTTTGCACATCGCGGCCAGTTGGATTCCATCTGTCTTCGGAAGATGAATAGTATTTTAATCCTGGAATAAAATTTAAATTTAAATTAAATTAAGTTCTTTGTGTTGGTCCCATGACCAGTTGCTACTTTCATTCCAACGTTATATTTTTTCAAAGTGACACAGTCACTTATCTGAATTCATATTTTGACGTCTTTAATGTGACACAAATATTATCTTTCTTGGATGACCTTGAATGAATGCCCATAAGTTATCATTCTGGTCTTTTAAGTGCGGACGGGAAGACGGACAATAGTGGGAAACATTCTTGCACAACTAGAAACACTGTTTTATTTCCATATCATATATATGTACAAAGATAGAGAAGAGTCCCTTGGTGGAGCGACCATCGGAGACTTTACCTCGACGTTTCAATACTGGCGATGCAGGCTTTAGGTTGAATGAAAAGCTGACTCGATGTTGCCAACTTGGCAGTTTTGGTGCAAGATGTGGCTCCTCTAAACAGTCAGGCTCTAATTAGCTCTAAGGGGGAGTACCTTTTTCATATGGACACATCACATTTCCGGGCTTATTTCAATAAAGCACTAAAATTATATATTTCCAAAGTTCTTTTCCGTACAGGGTAGTAGGCTAACAAGTCCTGTTTCGAGAGATTCCATCCAGTTCGTATGTTGTTCTAAGTTTCATATTTGGATCGCGAGGGCAATGGAGGATAGAATATATACCTCATAACTCTCACGTATTGGGCTACAGAATGAATTAAAAAGCGTCATCCCTATCGTGACGGCGAGGGTGAATAATTATATGAATTAGAAGAGAGAACAAATACGGTGACGATTCTTTACCCAGAACTCGAACCTAGAACTTGTGCCTTAGATCCTACGCTAACCACCACGTCACAAATCCTGTTTGACCCTCTTTCAGTGTAAATAATATAATTTAAATACTCGTTGTACTAAACATCGCCGTGTAGTATTTTGCCTCCAGTATCTAGTTACGTTTCGCGGTCATACCTTCAAATAGGGGCAATTTGGCTCTTTTCTGTACACCCAGGCTTAGCAACACTGCTCAGCAAGTAACGATTAGGTGCGAGTTGGGTGTGCCAGTAGTAATGAGTTACGTAATTATCCCACCTTCAAACAGCAGTTTAAATGCAATTTGACTTTTTCACAATCAGGTTTGGCAACATTGCTCAGTAAGTAACGGTCAGTGTGAATCGGGTCTGCCAGGACCGGCTATTGAATTATACCTCGCTGCTGTAAAGGTTTACTGGGATATAGTAGTTCAGAGTGCACAAGAAACCTCAGGGAAAGTTGGCTGAAATTTCAATGAAATAAATGGAATTTGAGCAGAAAAGCACAGCGGACAGGTCCATTGTAGGAAAGTGATGAGATAAGCAAGGGAGGCAGAGCATGTGATTTAGAAAGAAGGATTGCTTGCTTCATGACGGAGGGCAACGCAGGTTGGAAAATTTGTAGCCGGTAAGCAGATCCTTGATGGCGTAATGGACGATAAATAACGCACGCTGAAGAATTGGTGGCGTAGAACGTAATCTGGATTTTCTTCGTGGTGTGAAGAGCACATAGGTCTGATTTCTTTCTCTTTCCCTATCTCTGTCCTTCGTTATAAACTCTTTCATACCTCTCTTTTTCTTTATTTTAATCTGATTTTCTGTCCCATAATCTCCTTCTCTGTCTCATTTTATGCTTCTCTTAATCTACCTCACTGTCTCTCTTTGTCTTTATCGTAACCTCCCTATCTGTCTCTCTGTGCCTTGATCTCCCTCTCTGTTTCTTTTATTTTCATCTTAATCTCCCTCCCTGTCTTTCTTTATTTTTATCTTAATCTCCCTCTCTGCCTCTTTTATCGGTTAAAGGCGGCCGGAGCGTGCTGCTGATCACATCACCTCCAAAATGGCCTAGATTGAGAATATGCTGGCCGTACCCCCATATCCCCCAAATGTGCCTGCATGGCACGGTGCTATATGCATGGGGATCTTTACCTTACATTATTACTCATCCTCATTTTCGCGGTTAGCCAAAAGTGACAAAAAGCGAAGTTCGTTATATAAACCAAAACAATTTATCAATGAAGATAGAAACGAAATTCGGTGGACAGAAATATCTATTTAACACCAGATACCAAAATTGCAAAGTGATATATAAAAAGAGGAGCTTGTTCAGATTGTTTGTCCATCTATGGCAGTTAAACTAGCGATATGTTGAATCTTCGATATCTCATAACCAAATGAAACTACCATTATGCAATTTGGTGTATTGAAAGAGATATAAAGCCTCAACTTCATTCTAGGAAATTGCCCAGATTGTTGCGTCAATTTTTTCATGTCAACAATTGAACCATTCGATACCTGTCGATTGCTCAGAAACTACTGCAGATACGAAGGCATAATTTCGTGAACTGCAAGAATATCAGGTGCTGATATAGTGGGATATTTATTGTCCGTCTGTCTAACTATTGAGAGTCAATAATTGACGTATCATCGACATCGTAGAGATCAATCAATAAAATTACAAATATATTTTTTTAAAAATGTCGTTAAGACCAAATTTAATAAAACTTAAGTTATGTTGCTTTGGTTACTTTGGTCAATTGAGGACATGAAGTTCGAATCGTGTGTTCTTGCTGTGTTGTGACAGTGCATGTCGTAGCTCTCTGCCAGAAGAGTGTCATTTGTGGTAAGTGTTGCAACACTATTGCAGGTTTACTTTGACCCCTTTGTATTATAGAAGTACTCTTCTTGTAATTTTATTGCAATTTTACAATGTAACAAATTAACAAAATGAAATACCATACAATTTTATATCAGTTTTGAATTTTATTTCGATTAGAACGATAGACTTAATCCAACTCCTCGTCTTTGCAATGGATTGTGATCCCAGTGGAGATTCCGCGAACCAATTTTTCACATATGGCGCATCGAATTCAGTCTGGTCCATGGCGATGTTCTCAACTTCATTTGCAGATTCGGCACAAATTGTGGTTGTCTTCTATTTCATACCGCTGTGTTAGCTGTCGTGATGGTCTTAGAAGACCGGGAAGGGTCTGCAGTGGATTCATCCTCTTGGCGTACTTTCTACACCCATATCAGAAGTTGTATTATCAAGAGTCATTGCTTGACCTGTCCAGACGTTGAGTTTCTTTCCCTTTTTTCTTCATTCATTACTCTGGCCTTTCGACTTCTTCAGATGATCCAACAGGGTTTCATTGACGTCCTTGCTTGTACCAGAATCTGATGGAAGTTTCGACAAAATAACACGCACAAAGAAGACAGAACACCGTAGCTACCAACAACGCTCTAAACGTCAAAAATAGGCACACTAGCAAATGATGAATGGAAGAGATAACTGTCTAAAACTGTTAATTTCCGGTGTCATTCAGCTACAGTTTTTAAAGTAATAGCCGCTATTGAACAGTTAATCATTATTGAAGTAACATTTGAGAATCCTTTTTTTTAAATATACAGTATAGTCTTAATAATCCGATGTTTCTTATAATCCGAGGCAAAAAAATCTTCTTCTGATAAGTGTGTTTGTGAACAGAAAAGGTGCAAAAAACAGAATAGCAAACACTTCATGAGTTTCTTTAAAGTGTGGGTTCAATATTATTCTATTGTTTCTTCCCAACACCACCGATGCTACTGTACTGAGCAATGTCAATACAATATTCATAATAATACAGCACTTTTAACATACTATAGTTGTTTGTTATATTGGTTTTTCTTTCGTCTCTTCCGATTTCCTGTAGGATACCCTTTGCTCATATGTAATTATCAGGACTCGGCTGTACTTGGGGTGCAGAACACAACTACAGTCATTATCTATCATTATCAGCCTTCGCCTTTCTATGACGAGCGAATTGTTTCGCTCTTTCATTCGAAGCTAATTTAGGAGGCATTTTACCATCCTCCAGAACAAAGTATTCGTGACCACTTCCAATCCCGCACAGTTTCAATTTAAGCAGTTCTTTCACATGTATTGAGGTAATTAACATATGCTTATTGCAACATTGAATTTTTAATATTCATTGATAAATTCATACAGATCACCTCGCTGAGTTCTGGAATTATGTACTCGCCAACGACGGTTCCAGGTTCGAGTCACGTGGTTAGCAAGAGTGAGTTTTGAGAGTACCTTGATCAATTTCATTTAGTTTTACGCTACCCACTAAGATCGTTTATACAGCAAATACTATGCGCAATAGGCTCAACCACTGAAACTATCACAAAAGCAAGAGGGAGAATACGAATGCCTTTCAAGATTGTTAGGTTGAATGGGATTACATCTGGCTTCATTCATGCAGTGTGAAATAGCGACATCCGTTTAGTGGGAAATGATCGACATTGTACTGGGGCAACCTTCCGTCGATTCTCGCAAATGCGAAGCGCATTTTACGTCCCTTGGATTAGCTTTTATCCGAAGGGGCACGCCATGTGTGGGTAATGGGTGAAGGCTCGTAAGTTTAACGAGCCGCCGCTGGCCGTGACGTGATCGCCGCGGTGAATGATGGGAATAAAGAACCTAGGGAAGCATAAGTAAGGCTTGTAAGGCTTCCTTGTCTCGCCACAAACATGGCATTGTCGTCTCGGTACTCTTCATACACTCGAAATGACGAAAATCATTATAATATATTTTGTTTGTGAAGCGTACTCACCCATCTTTGTCAGATGCGATTTTGTAGTTTTGGAGATATTGTTCGATATGGCTGATGATTCATTCTAAGTGAACGTAGAGGATATATACACTCATTGACAAAAGAATGAAGCACCTAGAAGAAGTGGTGGAAATGAAATGAAACTCCACCTGTTTACAAGTTTTGTGACTGTATTGCAATGATTACAAAATCAGATCAAACGGATAACAGAATGTGCACTACGGGCGTACTGCTGACCCCATGTCAGTAGGTTGTGGCACCCCCTCAGGTCTTGATGCATGCGCCGATTCCATTTTGAATGGAGTCGTAGAGCTTTTGTTTCCTCTCCCGAGGCAAGTCGGCCCACAGCCGTTGTAACTAGCCCTCGATATCCTGCAAATCGGCACTGGGTTGGGGTTGACGTCCGAGCTAATCCTTTCCATGTTCTATCGGGGACAGATCAGGTGATCTTGCTGGCCACGGGAGTACCTCTAACATGATGCAGGCAGTCCATAGACGCATGTACCGCGTGCGGACGAGCGTTGTCGTGTTGAAAGACTGTACCAGGATGCTGTCTCAAGAGAGGGTAACACATGAGAACGCAGGATGTCCGTGACGTAGAGCTGTGCCGTCAGAATCCCCAGAACCACTACCAGAAGTGATCTGAAGTAATACCCAATGGCTCCCCACATCATGATGGCAGGGGTAAACCGGTGTGTCTATCCACAACATTGGCAGAATGTGTCCTCTCCTCTCGGCGCCGCCATACTCGCACACGGTAGTCATCCGTGGTAATACACAACTGATATTCATCGCTGAACATGATGCACCGCCATTCGTCACTGTCGTCAGCAGTCCATGCCTCTTGGTTACGGCAACACTCCAAATGTGTTCTGGTGTTAACGGCAGCTTCCGCATGGGACGGTGAACTCGTAGTCCGGCTTCTGCCAGTCTACGACCAATGGTGTGGGGTGACACAGGGTGTTATAGAGAGTCCTGTACGTGTGTCCGGATAGCAGACGCAGATGTGATGGGGTTGCAAAATTCTTTGCGCACAATACTACGATCCTCCCTTGGTGTGGCCATTCTTGGTCGACCGGAACCTTTACTACGTGTGTAGGTGCCCTCACGTATTCATTGGTGCCAACATCTGGCCACTGTGACATCTGAATGCCAGAGATGCCTGACAATTGCACGACCAATTGACTTTATGCAGACTCCCAATACGGTCCCTTTCGAACTCCGTCAAGTGCCGGTATCGATGTCTGATGCGTCTACGAGGCATTCTCTGTGTTGATCACCTTCTCTCACGGTGTTGACTGTCTGATTCCCCACACACGCACACTATCAGGCCTGATAACACTATCACGCGGTGGCACAACTAACGCACTCTGGTGGCTGTTCTAGACGTTACAAATCATTACAACACTAATCATACAAAGCATACAAATCGAAGGTACAGACGTGTACGAAATGACGTTCAAAATTGGACCTTCCCTTTTGGGTGCTTAACTATTTTTTGTCAAGGAGTGTTCATTTAAAATCTTATTTTCTACCTTTACCTCTGTTTAGTTGACTTTCCCTTTCTATCTGCGTTTCTTTGTCTCCCTGCTGCAACTTACTCTACGTATCTCGTCTATTCTGTTCTCCCTCTCTCTGACTCCTTTCATTACCGCTCATTTCTTCTCTCCCTATCGACGATTTGCATTTTCTCTCTGTGTTCTCCATTTAATTTGTGACTCTTCATTTCAGTCTGTCACTCTCCTTTCTCTCTGTTTCTCCATTTCAGCCTGTGATACTCCTTTTTTCTCTGTTTCTCCAATTCAGCCTGTGACACTCCATTTCAGTCAATGCCTTTTTTTATCTCTGCATTTCTCAATTTCATTCTGTGACTCTCGTTTTCTCTCTGTTTTTCTTAATTTCACCGTGTGACCTTCCTTTTCTCTCTGTTTTTCCATTTCAGCCTGTGACTCTCATTTTTTCTCTGTGTCTCTCCATTTAATCTTTGACTCTCTTCAGTCTGTCACTCTCCTCTTTTCTCTGTTTCTACATTTCAGCATGTGACTCTCCATTTCAATTTGTGACACTCCTTTTCTCGCTGTGTTTCTCCATTTCACCCTGTGACTCTGCTTTCCTCCGTTCCTATATTTCAGCCTGTGACACTTTATTTCAATATGTGACTCTCCATTTCTCTCTGTGGTTCTCCATTTCAGTCTGTGACTCTCTCTGTTTCTCCCATTTCAGCCTGTCTCTCTCCATTTCAGTCTGTTACTCTCCTTTTCTCTCTTTGTTTCTACATTTCATCCGGTGACATTCCTTTTCTCTGTTTCTACATTTCAGCATGTGACTCTCCATTTCAGACTGTGACTCTCCTCCTCTTTCTTTCTCCATTTCAGCTTGTGACTGTCCTCTTCTATGTTTCCCCATTTCAGCTTGTGACTTTCTATTTCAGCCTCTGACTCTCCACTTCAATCTGCGACTCTCTTTCTCTCTGTGTTTCTCCATTTCAGTATGTGATTCTTCTCTTCTCACTCTGACTTTCATTTTTACTCTTCGGCTCTTATCTTCACTCTGTCACTCTCCATTTCACTCTATATCTGACTCTCATGTGTGTGTATTTACTATGCCTTCTCTCTTTCTTTTTCACATCATCGAACGAAAAAGAGAAAGAAAGAAACATGCATACAGAGTGAGCGTATGAGAGAAGCAGAAAGAGAAAACGATCATGAGAGAAAGAAGGAAACCGAAAACATAGAGAGGGAAAGAAAAAGAGAAGATGACAAAAAAAAATATGCATAGAAAACGAAAGAGAGCAACTCTCGTGAAGGGGAGCAAAGAGAAGAACGTGAACACAGAGTAAAAGACAAAGACAGACATTACTTGAATTTGATCACTCGTGTAATACGAAGGGAGAACAACGTTTTAATTCTATTGTAATAGAAATCTCGTCTCGCCCATCCGAGAAAAGTATAATTATTCTTGCTCTCCTGCCTCTTCTAGTCTCACCCCTTCCGGTATGACAAGCAGCGTCATTTTTCCTCTGTTGCGCCGAAATCCTGACTTCCTTCCGAACTCCGGAAGACAGGGATTTATTTCCTCCCTTCCCCTTCCCGTAGGATCCAGTCATCAGCGGCGTTGCTGTCATTTCATCCATTCATCCGCGAAGAGAAAAGATTTTGCATCTGAAAGATTTGTCCTCCCACTCTCCGAATGCTAATCCCCCAGACTCTCCCAGGAACGGTGTTAGGATCCGGAGGTTCCAACATCTTTGATAGAATGCTCCGGTATTATGCCAGAAATTGCACGGGCGAGTGGGGACAAAGGACTCTTCCCTGTCTGCAGCTTCCACTTTCACTCCTTTCGAGAGACTGGAAAAGAGGGTCGGGTGGCAATCTTTCAGGTTCTTTCTCGTTCGCGCGTTTTTCGTCTGCTCTCTTAATCTTCCGGGGACAATATCTTTCCGATAGTTCTAACCGTTCATATCTGATTTCAATATGTCACGCACGCTTTTCGGCAAAATTATTAGCTTGTCATAACAGGAATCAGAGAAATGAATAAATGGCAGTGTTTGGAATTAAGTTTCTATTTCGAGTAACGGTAACTTTAACTCGGATATTTTTCGAAAACACTCGGTTGCATTTCAAGTACTGGTAACTTTAACTCAGTTGCTCCTTGAGTACTGGTAACTTTAACTCAGTTGCTTTTTGAGTAGTGGTAACTTTAACTCAGTTCCTTTTCGATTACTGGTAACTTTCACTCAGTTGCTTTTTGAGTACCTGGTAACCTTAACTCAGTTCCTTTTCGAGTACTGGTAACATTAACTCAGTTCCTTTTCGAGTACTGGTAACATTAACTCAGTTCCTTTTCGAGTACTGGTAACTTTAACTCAGTTCCTTTTCGAGTACTGGTAACTTTAAATCAGTTTCTTTTCGAGTACTGGTAACTTAAACTCAGTTGCTTCTTGAGTACTTGTAACATTAACTCAGTTCCTTTTCGAGTACTGGTAACTTTAACTCAGTTGCTTTTTGAGTACTGGTAACTTTAACTCAGTTCCTTTTCAAGTACTGGTAACGTTTTGAGTAACGGTAACTGTAATTTACTTACTTTTTCGAGTAACTGTATCTTTAATTTACTTACATTTTCGAGTATCGGTAACTCGTTTACTTCCTTGACTAACAGTAACTGTAACAATAACTTTCACTGGGTTACTTTTCGAGTACTGGTAACTTTAACTGGATAACTTTTCGAGTACTTGTAACTTTAACCCTGTTACTTTTCGAGTACTGGTAATATAAACTCTGTTACTTTTCGAATAATGGTAACTCAGTTACTTTTAAGAGTGAGGGTGACTGTGTTACTTTTGTTCGATCAAAGCTCGGCCAGTGAGCCGAAACACTGCTTCTATCTTAATGAAGCAAAATATAATACGATCCCCCCCCCCCCACGTCTGATATTCCACTCACTTACGATCTCACCTTCTAATCAAAAGGCCACGGGTTTGATCCCCAGTGCTTTGGATTCCACAGTAATTATAGGTCCAGTTCAGATTAGCCTATCAGAGCATAAAGTAGACTTCGACAAACATTTATATGTAACACATATATATATAAAAAAATTACAACAACTTAACAATTTTTCTTACCCATGTGGTCTAATACACTATATAACGTTTCTATTAAAACAGTGACTAGTGTTGCCCACGAGACGAGACTTTGGCCTGTCTCGTCTCGTGGAGTCTCGTGGAAATGCTGTCTCGTCTCGAAAATATTCGTTTGTCTTATGACACATGGTCAATCTCGTCTCGTCTCGAATTTTTAAAAGCCTGTCCCGTCTCGTCCCGTGGGCAACACTAACAGTGACACAAATTTGTTAATTTTTTAATAATAAAAAAATATTTGCCGCTTTAAGACACACAGTTACGTGTACACGAAAATGTGTCACCATTAAGTTGTCAAATTTCAACACTCTTTGCGTTCACAAATTTCATATTAATTTAAATTTGACAAAACTTCCAGCGCGGTCTGGAGCTGATAATATTTACCCACGGTTGGAAACACTTACTCTTAACGACATACGTTATACTTCCGGTGGAGCTGCTGTCAACTTCCTCCAAACTTTCCGCTCAATTACAGCATGAACTGAGCAACTTTTGCTCTCCCTACAAACCTCATTACACGATACGTTTTGCATCGTCCGTAATAAATGGGAAGGCGATGCTTCCACGAGGAGGGTATCTCCCCGCCGCCTGGAAGACTGCAACCACGCACAACTCGGGGGTACTAGTTCTTAATGGGCGCGACGGTACAGAGTAAAATGCTGGGATGATAACCGCTTAGCTGACTTTGTGGGGTCGTTAGTGTCGATTCATTTCCCTTCGTAGCTCGCGTAATGATGTCATGACGCGGAAAATTTCCGTAGTTTTCCGTCTCCTCGGGTAGAGGAAGCTGGTGGAGGATTGTGTGTTTTAATTTTATGCTGTTTCCGATTCTGTTAATATCATCTTGGCTCCGGCAGTTCCGTGTGCATTTGCAGCTTATATTACTTCAAAGTTTAGCACAAACTTTCCAGACTTATAGAGCTTGGGGTTTTAGTTGGCTGCGCAGCTACCACAGTCTTCTCCGTGGCTATCAACAATTCAATCCATTCCAACTATCTTGCGAGATCGCTCCATTGTTGCGCACTTGTCTTATCTCGCCATTGTTAAGAATTGTTATCTTGTTACCTTGTATGTTATACACTATGTTATATATTTGATTTATAATTTCACTGCAAAAGTTGGACGAGCACGAAATTCTTGCGTGCTTCGCTAGGGGGCATTACTGTGCTGTTACACTGTATCCCGGGAATCTCTGGAGCTGGTTAAAGAAAACAAGTCTCGAGAGAGCTCGGCCAATGATCTCGTGACGGAGAAAGTGTATTCCGCTATCAGCCATTTGAAGAAGCGTGCACTGCTTCTCTCCACCAACTTCCAGTCTCTCCTGCTGTACCGTTATGCGCGGCCTTGCTCCACAGATTCCCGGGACAGAGTATAGTTCAGTTTTGTCCCGAGTAAATGGCAATAATAGAATGCAGCGTTCTCATAGTTCTCGGGAAGGCCCTACCAGCAAAACCAAAAATATTCTGAATAGATTCTCTCGGATTATCAAACAGGTGAGTTGTAGAAAGGATTCCGATCATTGGAGAGCTAACGTCACTCTCATCTTCAAGATAACAGTGAGTGACGTTAGCCCTCGAATACTTTCCACAACTCACTTGGTCCCTAGTCCGAGAAGATTCCGTGCTCGTAGCGAACACGTGCTCTTAGCGAACACCGGAAGGAAATAATTTGCAGGTGCATGCTATTAGCGAACACACAAACTTGCCCT
Organism: Lepisma saccharinum; assembly: GCF_977018435.1. Lineage (NCBI taxonomy): Eukaryota > Metazoa > Arthropoda > Insecta > Zygentoma > Lepismatidae > Lepisma > Lepisma saccharinum. Next base: position 137,178,388 of record NC_139229.1, read on the forward strand.
GTCTTGTTTGTCCTTGAAAGTGGTCAACATGCAAGTGTTGCCAGTGATACCTTATAATCATTTTGTGTTTGAAATTAGCTAAATGAAGGATCCTCAGCAATTTAGGTTAACTACATGAAAGTTTTTGTTAAAATATTGATATATTTCATCTTCCTTAAAATGAAATTTTACATAGGAAATGTATATGTTAATCAACCTAGATTGCTTTTTGTACGAAGGAAAACTTCCTAAGACATTTGTAAATATTATTATCAATTTCAGTTGTTCCAAAACTGTCTTCATCCGGGTGTTCATGTAAGACATCTTCCTTTTACCGCTAGTCTCTCCAAGTTCTCCCTGCCTAATTTGGAACATGCCTGAATGCCTACGTTGTTAGGTTAGGATCGCTATGTTTAGTTCTCTTAGCCTAAATAATAATTTTTCATTGTATTTATGCTAATGGAACCTAACCTAACAGGCCTAACCTAACCTTGTAGGCATTCCTCGTTTGACGTCAGAACACAAGGTAGCAAAACTGTTGTGTGACAAGGAAGACCCGATTGAAGAATGATCGGGGGTGAGTCAAGAGGCACCAGCCACTAAGGTGTTTCTCCACGCAAGTTGGCTTATCACGAGCAACACTTGCATGCTGACCAGATTCAAAGACAAATAAGACAGGACAAGTTTGCGTGTTCGCTAACAGCACGCACCTGCAAATCCTTCCGTAACTGTGTTCGCTAAGAGCACGTATTCGATACGACCACGTTCGCTAACAGCACGGCACCTCCGAGAAAATCTATTTTTTTCATCGCCAGGAAAACTTCAAGACTTATTTTTTTAAAAACATAGGTCCATTGGGCACCAAATTTTATTTATCTTGATCTATTTTATTCCCGAGATACCAATATTTACCACTCACAAGCAAGCAGACCGCCCACTGCATAAGAGTTCCTTAGCTTTCAAAATTTCTGATTAGTAACGTACATTGACATTACTCGCGCTCCCTTACATTTAGAAGCTCAACTATACAGTGCAATAAGAATGAAACAACTGCTTAGTGATGAACGTGCTGTATAATAGATGCATTAATTTAACAAAATGCAACACCAGATTGCATAATAACTAAAGATATTGTAGACTACAGGGTGTTTCTACCTGAATAATTAAAATAAAATGAAAGTATAGTGCAGATGCTAAAGTAAGGAGCAGATGACGTCAAGTCTTCTTAAAGTGTTTGAGAAACTTTCTGATCATCTATAGTAGAGTAAGAATCACACTCGCACAGCGGGATAAAAGGAGGCAGAAAATTATATAATGCATGAGAGGTAGAAATAACTACAAAGTGATAGAGAAACAGAGGAAGAAGAGAGCACAATGAAGACAAGGAGAGGAAGAAAGGATAGGAGAAAAATAGGGAGAGAGCAGTCGTAAGAAAGAATGACAATTAGATGCTGAAAGGAAACAAGAGGAAACAAGGAGAGAAAAAGAAGAGAAAGAAGAAAAGGGGGAAATAGAGATATGGAATTGGAAATGAAAGAGGAGAAATAGAAAAATAAATAATGATGAAGATAGAACAGAAAAAGTAAGAGACAGGAAAGGAAAATAATGTAAAGAGAGAGATAAAGATAGAAGAACAAAGCATTACAGAAAGATTTAAGAAACAGAGTGAAAGGAAAAGATAGACGAAGAGACAGAAAGGGAAAGCATGAAACCGGTGACAATCCAAGCAAAGGCCACTGGCAGTGAGTGGAAGGTAGCTATGATGAATGTGGCCAAAGCAGATGATGTAAACAATAGGTCACCTCAACAATCTAACAGTAACATGGTTTGTTGTAAATTAAGCAAATGTGTTTGAAAGAAAACCATCACTAACTGTGTGAACTGGCGATGAATTTCTACATTTCTAAAAAAACTTCCACATGTGACCAATGTTTCCAAATCACCTCTAACCCGTAAACATGCTACATATTGCAGTATTTTCTGCCTAATTGATACTGGCTTTCATTCTTCCGTTTCGCTCCGAACTGGCAGTTTTTCATTCCAAGTGACACAACCGCATTCAGGATTCATGGGAAGTCGAATTTCTGTCTTTGTTTGAGCAACATACGCAATTGGGCACCAAGCCCTTCCACCCTTACCCCTTTTCGCACACATTTCGTTTCGAAATTTATGCATCGATGGAAAGTGATCCAATTTAACTCATGCCTACCGCAGTGCACCGGTCAGTCCATTTTTCACAAATCGGTGTCATATTTCATGCTTCTACGTTCCTCAACATATGATGGTTGCTTCTTCCTTTGTTCCTGTTTTTAAGCGTACACCATTACATAAATTCTACCCACTCCTATATATGTCAGTGGCGAGTCGCGCTGAAAGCTTTCGGATTACAATGCCTCGGACATTAGGGTTTCAAATTTATTCTCGAATCCCCCACACGTGTGGTTATTTAGAGCGATATTAATCCATAGATTATTGAGCTGTGGCGTGGAAAAAATGTGACCGAATTTCCAAATAGACCTTTTATACTTGCAGTAACACCTTCCGCAAATTGAGGTTTTAGTGAAATTAATTCCGTGGGTATTAAATTTTCAAGTCGGCATAGACGCGGAGTGCTTCCGATTTTTTGTGCTGGGGGAGGAGTTCTAAGAAATAAGAGTAATACCTATAATAGAAAGATACTAACCTCGGCACGTAGTAAAGCTTGTTATCGTATGATATACGTGAACTTGCCTTCTTCAGTGATAAGTTGTGATTAGTTCATTACGTGACACATTTCCCAATTCTGTCGAATATTATATATTTGTACACCCAACAGCAACAGTTATTTTGGGCGAAGTGTTCACCACCATTTTCATCCAGTCTGCTTCCAACATTCTGACTATCACAAATTGAGATGGAGACGTCACTAAGCAGTGCAACATCTGCTTTGCATTAACAGAATTCCATTCATTAAACCAATCCAGGACGTAGAATAAAAAGAATGGGAATGGTGATTTGAATTTAACGTAGAACTTTCTATTTTTTTTTGTAGTAATAAACATTGATTCAGTCTTCTTTTGTAATTAAAAGTCAAAATAATGAATGAATTTGTATTATCGTTTGTTTTGATAACTGGTCAATTAAGAAATAGAATGGATCAGAATACGCTTCAAGCTTGTGTGAAGGCAGGCATGTAGCCAGGGGGAGGGCTCGGGGTGCTGAACCATCCCCCCCAGAAAAACTGAAAATGTTTCATTGGTTTAAAAACCTGCGACTTTTTCACCTTTAGATGGCGGCTTCTGATAAGAAATGAATCCTCGAAATAAAATTCAGATTACGGGTCTGCGCGAAGGTGTCAACTGAGGGGGGAGGGGAGGAACCCGCAGAAAGATTAATTAATGATGTCATCCGCAAATATACTGTAGAAAGCCTAGACACCTTAGTTTGCTGTAAATGTAAATTATTGCATGCTACATTATTATCTTATTGATTCTCATAATCTCATTCTTAAACTAACTAACTAACTCTCTAGCTTTCTTAAACCCGAAGGTTCATGGCTGCAGCAACACAGGCCTTCCATCTGTCCCTATCCTGAGCAAGATCTATATACTCTTTTCCATCCCTACCGATTTCCTTTAGGTCCATTCTCATTCTTAAAATGATAGTAAATTTAATTATATATCCGAAGTACGGGGCAATTTTAAAATAGTGCAGTGGTAGCGTCGTCGCCTTGTAATCAAGGGGTCTCGGGTTCGATACCCGGTGGAGGCACAAGTGGTTCGGATTCCACTTTAAACTGTAGGTACAGTCCCAATTAGCCTTACTGTGCATAAGGTGGACTTAAAACAACAAATCAATCAATCAATTTTAAAATATTAGTATTGTTTTCTAGTGTTATAAGTTGATGGCTATGACATTCCCCACCCCGTGAAGTTTGTGATGTCCTTCCCGGAGGATAGTGGCTGGATTCAACACTGCATAGTACATATAAAAATACTTATATCTCTTGCATGATTTTACGTTTGAGTGCACTCCGTGTGTCTGTTCCTGAATATGGCATTAGCTAAGGAGGAACTGACCGCTACAAGATGCGACGGAAGGAATGACTAAAGGAGAAATGGTCGTAGGAGTTTGTGCAGCAAGCGGACGAAAAAGTGCTCTGCACAAGTGGTGACTCTGCGCAATGATCGCGTGACGGGGAGAGGGAAGCATGGAGGACCAAAGCGACTGTAGCTAATACGTTTGCAGCGTGCACTGCTTTGCTTGGCTCATTCGCTTTCTGTCCTTCTCTACCGTTCTGCGCGGCGTTGCTCCGCAGAGTACTGGGAAAGAGTCAGGTGCAAGGTCGGAAAGCCTGGAGGTCCTGGACTGAATACGATCCCTCATCTGCTCACGCATGTATACTCTCTCTCTCTCTCTCTCTCTCTCTCTCTCTCTCTCTCTCTCTCTCTCTCTCTCTCTCACACACACACACACACACACGCACACACACACACACAGTCTCTCCCTCCATTCCTCTCTCTCTTCCTCTCCCAATCTCTGTATAATCTACTTATCTCTCTCTCCCTCTCTCTCCACCCTTTCTATTGTCCGTCGTGCCATCTCTTTCTCTTATCTTCCCCTCTCTTTCTTTTACTAGGCATGTCTTCTCTCTCCCTCTCCTCCATCTACCTTGTCCTCTCTCCCTCTCCCTCCCCAGCCCTTTCTGGTTCTCTCCTGTCGTTCCCTCTCTTTCCCTCTCTCTCCACCCTATTTCTTTCTCTCCAACCGATTTCCTCTCCCTCTTCTAATCCTTAACTCTTCTCCGCAATCAATCTTCAATTGTTCATATGTTCTATTCTTGTTTAGTCTATTTTTTATCGTTCTAAAACCCATCTGTCTTTTTTCCATAGCTTGTGTGTTCAATATCCTACGAAACAACCGACCATGACAATGTCTTTAACATTTTCTATCTTCCATGCCCTTATAGACTTAAGAATGTTCCCGCATTAAATAATTTCCTCTAATTCTATATCCTATTCTTCAATAATTTCTTTCTGGTGTTTTTCTCCGTAAGTAACAACTGTCAGAGACATTTTACTTGAACAACAAAATAATCCTCAACTGTTAGCACATCTTCTTTTAGCCAATTAAGCGATCGTTATTTAAATTCGCCCACATCGTCTTAATAGAGAGATTAATATTATTGTTAAGAGCATTTACTGACCGGGCAAAAATTTAAAAAGAAAATGCTAATTGGGATTTCTACACCGTACAACCATAGTTTTCGTTGACCTCCGTCGCATATTTTATTTAGCATGCGTACGAATGATTACAGGCGCAGAAATAAAGCCACGCAAATTGGTTTCCTCCTGATTTCCTGTGCATTACACTGCATGTGTTACGTCCCGTAATTGCGTTTCTGCTCAAACCGAGGTTGAAGGGAGAGGGGGGTGGGGCACTTGCAGCTCGGCACATGCTCGTAATCGCTTCCTGCCGCACTGCAAAGGGGGGAAACAGTATGCGGAGTGAAATTACCTAGGTTTTACGGTTCACCGAAAGCGACGAACATTGTTGAACTTGTCCAGTTTTGTGCTTTTTTTTCTCTCTCTCTCTCTTGGGGGAGAAAAATGTCCGATTGCCTCACATTGCGAAACGGTAATTCCTGTTGCTTGTTTGGCTGCAGGGTGGGCCATGTTTAATTAATTGGACTGCACAATCGCTGCGAAAAAAAAAAAATGTTCGGGTCACGTGTAGTTTCCCCATCATGTAAGTTCTTGAATTGTATTCTTAAGAATTCATGTAGTAGATTATATTATCCTGGGATTTCGGGACTAGGGACTCCAATTCTTATTTATGTTGACAAAAATCATTCATCCTTTCTCTTCTGCCTACCTTTTGATCATTACACGTGGCTCAAAATAGAGTTGCTATGTTGATTGAATGATTTGCTTTATTCTACCTCGCTTTTTGTGCCACTTTTGGCTAATTTGCAAAGATGAGGATGAGCGATGACATGATGAAATTGATGAATGGCCACTTGCAAACATCCATGTACAGACCGGGATTCGAACCTGGAACCACTGACGTCGTAGCGCGATGTGCTAACCACTCTGCCACGCGGGCCGGCTGGGTTGCTATGTGTCGAAACTGGCAACGCATAACGGATGTGCGCCCCATAAAACATAATGGAATGAGAGAAAGCAAGTTCTGCAGAGGTTTGAGTGTCTCGACAGACACTACTCAATATGCGATAATATTCTTATTACAAATACGTCATTGTGCGTTGTCGCCCTTTTTTATTGGAATTACAAACACATTGAAGTAATGGCGAATGAAAATAATTATATTAAATGCCCTGCCTACGCATTTCTCGGAAATAGGTCTTGATCATTTAAAACATGCTTGCCGGGCGCATTGTTGTCCTGTATTGTCAAGGTTAATGGAACGTTACATTTTAAAAGTAACTTAGTTATAGAGTCTGTCTCATCTCCGGAGCAAAGCCGCGCATATCAGCAGAGAAGAAGGGCGGGGGGAATCGGATGGTCAAATCAAAGCAGTACAAGCCGCTGCAAAGGCTGGTAACGACAGTCGCTTTGCCCCTTCCACGCAATCCCGTTACCTCTCACGTGCTCATTCTGCTGTCTTCTCGCGTCCGTACTTGCGCAGACACATGTTTTCGTTTGCTTGCTCCACATATACTGGGACAGAATATAGTTACTAGTACTTCAAAAGTAACTAACTCTAAGTTACTTTAAGTTACTTTCAGGTGGAAATTTCCATGCAAATGTTTATAATAAAATAAATATAAGAAGATTTTATCTTCCTGCTACCAAAATATAAGTTTTGATATATTTATATTATTGCAACAATCATGAAACGTGATTTGACTTTTGAAGATCCTTCGCATGCCAACCACGGTACTTTGAATATCGTGACATCAATTCGACGTACATTTGTTTTTTTCTCTTCAAACAAGATCTACTCTCTCGACAAAGACATTTTCCTAGCTCGACTTTTATGTTCCAAATAAATGCAACAAACCACCCAAATAACTGAAAACTTTGCGTGCAATTACAAATTATGAATTCCCATAAAGCGTGGATGTTACTAAATTAGCAAATTATGAATTCCCATAAAGCGTGGATGTTACTATAGCCTATTAGCAAGGACGCCTATACCCTGTCCCAGCTAACTGTGGAACAAGTTCTGGCTTGTTTTCTTGTAGCTGATGCTAAACTGTTTTCAAACTAGCAACAGCCACCATAAAATAACTGCTTTTCCAGCTCAGATTAGTGGTCGGTGTCTTTTCTGGTTTATCCTCTATATCGTACATACGTGCCGAGTTGGTTATATGTGTTACTAATGATCTCAGTTTCACATACCAGCACAACGAGTAATTCTCTCATCTGCGGATACGAGTTTGAAAAAAATCATGGCTGTTTTTTTTTTTTTTGTGTGTGTTAATTATATCGAAAGCTAAACAGAAGCTCGTTCATTATATCAACACCTATGCTCTCCATGCAGCCTCGATCACGGAACATCAATTATGTTTCTGTTTAGAAGTAATTTCTATTTTTTATTAGTTTCTAATTGGATCCACGAGTGAACTTTTTTAATCTAATTAAATCTGACCAATTATTTCGTATTACTTTGGTGATTTTTACCTCTGATTTTACTAGGTATGTATTTTTATTTAGGGTCTATTTTCTGGCCTCGTTATTTTTTTTTTGGATAATTTCTCCGATGAGGATGAATGATGATTAGGTGAAATTGATAAGAAGCCCTGGGAAGGAAAGCCAAGGCCGGGACTCGAATTCGGAACCTTCCGTGGCGAGATCGTGGCCCTTTCTCTGCTTCTCGCAACTACCGAGGACGCTCTGAGCGTAGAAGCAGCAAACAAGCACCCATGTTTGTATGTGCCACGACTTTTATGTGATATAAATTAAAGACATTAACTTACTCTATATTTATTTAATATGATTTTAACAAAACCGCACCTTGGCCGTGCGTTCTAAGGCATCATGGTTTGGGCTCCGAATACGGGACGCGCATATTGGGGTCTCCTTGGGGAAGAGTAACAACTTTCTCCTGAGATTTCAGCCAGTGCATTGGACCGGTGGTGTGAGAAAATTGGGGATCTCCGAACGAGTAACGTCACGGAAACGTACGGTAACGACTGGGGGTTCGTCGTGCTGACCACTCGTAATCCGTAACTGGTTGGATGATCTGGGGTGAGTGAGGACGGCAGTCGGTAGGTAGGTCCGGGCTCTCAATGGGCAGTTGCGCCTACCAAATGGCTGCGTCTACCAGCCGTTTGCAGCAACGCGCACTGCTTTTCTCCACCCACTTGATATCTTCTCTTCTTTCTCTCCCGTTAAGCGCAGCCTTGGTCCACAGATTCGTGAGACAGACAGCTTCTTTATTAAAATGTTTTTAGTCAAGTGGTTTTAGTGTTTTTATAAGATTATTTGTGATTTTGGTTCAAAGCACAGGGGAGCACTTTACTTTTTTTTTAATTTTTACCCATGCTGATATACTGTTTTTTTAAGAAAAGAAGTATATGTTGAACAACAGAACTTGTGTAATTGATTTGCTTTATTTTACTTCGCTTTTTGTGCCACTTTTAGTTCATTTGCGAAGATGGGGATGAGTGATGATATGATTAAATTGATGAATGGACACTCGCAAATATCCAGGCCAGGATTCTAACCCGGAACCACTGGCGTCGTAGCTCGATGTGCTAACCACTCCGCCACAGGGGCCGGCTGTAAGATTATTGTCCAGTTAACTTAATACATTCGGCTGTTCATGTCAAACGATGTATGGTGTTCAGCATTTCTTTCTTTTTATTAAGTTCGAGAAAACTGACATTAGGATTTCGATCCTATTGCCTTAGATAGTGGGTCTGAGATATTTATAGCTACGGTGGCCAATATAAAAGTATCTCTTCTGTTTCGGTCAATAAATTCGTTATTGGAAATTCTAAGATTGAGATGCGAAGAAGTCTATCTTGGGCGGGGTTTCTTCCTGGCTTCGATTTCCCACCTCGGTTTCGCGAAAATAGAAGCAAAAACTTTTGGCCCCATCTATCAGGTCATTTATCTTGCTTTCTTTCATTTAGCTTTCAATCAACGATGTTAAAATATTCCAGAGTTTAATTCTTAGCTCAAGTGAGAGTAGTGTGTGATCGTGAATTTGTTAGATATAATGTTACCGGGCAGTATATATTCACTTCTTACTGGTGGGCACACACTAGAAGTGTACTACGTAAAAATGTCGACGATAACTGCAAGATCGACCAGGGCTCGAGCTTGCAAGACGACAAGACGGCTTGTACTGCTTGATTGCAACGCCACCTCTCGGAAATGTTGTGTTTTGTGAACAAACAGCAAACCTCGGACCGCGCAAGGTGTAAAACGCTCAGTGTTTACAAAATACAATCAATGACTGCTTGTAACCACACATTCGCACACATTATTAGCATTTTATCAACTAGGACGACGTTTACAAACAATGAAGTCAGTGGCGGCTTGTAATCAAACATTCGCAATTAGCTCGAAAACAGCTCGTTTGCAGACCCATGTTTACTGAGACTTTCTTGCTTCTATTATCGTGTACTTGCACCTGTGTCAGTTTGCGCTATTACTTATGAGACACCCTGTATGTATGTATATAATATTATGCGTGTGTGTCCGCCTCCCCCATGGCGCAGTGGTAGCGTCATTGCCTTGTAATCAAGGGGTCCCGGGTTCGATACCCGGTGGAGGCACAAGTGGTTCGGATCCCACTTTAAACTGTAGGTCCAGTCCGAATTAGCCTTATTGTGCATAAAGTGGACTTAAAACACCAACTCAAAACTTTGCGTGTGTGTAGCTGAAAACAACAGAACCTATTACCATAAAGACCATCTACAACAATTAATATATCGTAACAACACTGCAATTAAATTGGAGAATGGCATTTTCCAATAGCTACTCTGATGTGGTTCACATTCATAGTATATTTATGGAAATGGAAATGGTGTAGGGGCATTCTATTGTCACACCTGGAACGCGCAGGCTACATTTCTGGCATTAAAGTAACTATTCTACGGATAGTTAAGCAACCTTTTTCTTCCAGTTTCTGTGCGATGAATTACGAAACTAAACACTGTTGATTAAACCCTTAAAATACTTTACCTGATGTATAGCTGAAAGTGAACAATTCTTTGTCTGGGACAGATAAAACACTGTTCTGTACTTAATAAGAAATTTATTTTAATTTCTGTGACTTTTCGAATTATGATAAATAAGTTATTTAAGACAAAGAGAGAAGGTAATTGACCTTTGAATATTCTAGTGAAGTTGAAGGGGAAATGTAAAGTTAAAAGAGCAAAATTAATTGTTTTTGTGTGCGTGTCACGGGTGGGAAAGAATAGAAAACAAAAGTAATTCAAAAAGATAAAATAAACGAACAATATGTAAAATACCTTCTACCATCTAACTTAATTATATACAGCGTGTCCCGCTTATACATATAATAAAAGAAAAATTCATAACTTCTAAACAAACTGTCAGAATGATGTGATTGTTGTTTCATTTTAAAGAATGGCTCAGAAATTTGTTTTAGCAACACATTCAGTGGTAGTTGCGCATGCGCAGTATCCAGAATGTCTTGAAAACTGATATTATCAGTTTCTCAGTAGCCAATCGTCATGTGGTCGCCACATGAAAAGGTGTTTTGTGTTTTAACGTTGTCTGAAGTGAAGTCTGTGACACTTGTGCAGATACGATTTAGTGCACGTTATGATTTGGGTGCTAAAGAAGTAGTTCCATCGTACATTTCAATAAAGAAATTGGAAAAAAACAGTTACGCGAAACCGGTTCATTTCTCAAATCTCGTTAGAGACTTCCTGGACGAGCATTTCAATGGAAAATGGATAGGAAGAGGTTCGGATTTTATTGAATGGCCCCCACGGTCACCAGACCTCACTGTGTGTGATTTTTTGTTGTGGGGGTGTGTTAAGGACAAAGTTTACTATACTTGCGTGAAAGAATTGTGGATGCAGTAAGCAACATTACCCCGAACATGCTTCAAAACGTGTGGCTTGAGGTTGACAACCGGTTTGACATTTGCCGTGCCACTAACGGTTCACATGTGGAAATGCGCTAGTTTTCTTGATTTGTAAAAAAAAAAAAAAAAATTGAGTTGTTACATGTTTGTACAAAGTTTGGACAAAAAATATTGGTAGATAAAAAAGTTGTGATTTTTCCTTTTATTATACGTATAAGCGGGACACGCTGTATAACACTTGATTTTTTATCCAAATGAGAAATCTAGATTGTTGACTCACAAGATAGAATAAAGTTACAGCAGTTAATTTCAGGGGCACTTTGATATGGAATATCCCATATAGTGCGATTACTTCCGTAAAGCCAAGACTTTTCTCCATTACCAACTTGAGAGCAATCCGTCTTCCACTCACCTTTCCTACTTTCCACTAGGCTATAGAGACATTCAACTAACACCTAACCCTCGTTCCCTTCCAAGCAGTCATGCCAGTTCTAGACACTAGCTGGCTTCGAGCTTTTACCCAGAGGCTCTTGTGGATGTAACCTTACGCTACCTATTCCACAATAACAAAACAAACGCCAAGAGTAAAAACCCTCCAGTAAAAAAGCACCAGAGGATTAAAAAAGAAAATCCTTATTGCATATGTGGTCTGTATTGCATACAGCTCCGGGAAACGTGAAATATTTTAAGATCAAAGGTGGACACACAACGCACTGTTTGCTCTTCTCGTTTTCAACGGACGAAAGAGATGAAAGAATTGTACCGCAAGCCGGATAGAAAATAACATTGCAAAGCTCATGCCGATGTGGGATAGAGGGAGTGAAGCCTTTGATGCTGGAATTTAGGGGCTAGAAAGAGGGTTTTTTCTATGTTCCAAATTGAAGTATCGCTTGACCTCTTAAAAACTGCATATCCGTTAACATTAATCCTTCCGTTACCAGACAACGACATTTGTTTCGATCTTCGCTATCCCTTTGTCACAGCATTGATGGAGGACCTGGTCTGTTGCTTCCCTGGCAACTCTGACTGCTGACTCGTGGAAACAGAGGCGTCACCGTGGGAGGAAGGGTTCGACTGTGGGCTCTAGCCCACAGGGAAATAACGTGAGCCCACCGTCAAGCATATTCTATTAGCATACTTGAACATTTTCAGAATCAGCAGGCCTCCGTAACGGAGTGGTTAGCTCAGCGCGCTATGACGCGAGGGGTCTCTGGTTCAAATCACCTGGGCCCCTTCAGAAATGCCATTATACCATCACTCATCCTCATCTTCGTGGTTATACAAAAGTTGCAGAAATGCAAAGTAAAATAAACCAAATCAATCGATCAATTTTCAGCAAGCAACACACGCGCGCACACACACACACACACACACACAGAGAGAGAGAGAGAGAGAGAGAGAGAGAGAGAGAGAGAGAGAGAGAGAGAGATGAATGACAGGCTGCAATAAGATAGAGAAAATGGTAGAAGGAGGTGGAGGAAAGAGCAAGGTAAGGAAACTAGCAGAAAGGTAATGAAAGTTAGAGGTAAAAGGACATATACAGTAAAACCTCGTTAATCCGGACTAATGGGGGATAAGTTGACCTGTTTCACGAAAGTCCGGATTAACTGAAATAACCTAAAAGAACAGTAGAAAGTGCATTAAGACTCCGTTTATAGCAACAAAACACGTTTATTATGGTGTATTTAAAGGGCATAGGCCTAAATACACTATACAGTACAATACAAAGTCTGCGGGGAACAGAATTCCATTAGTGGTTGACTGCCTTTTCTTTGGGAAGTTCTTTTGTTGACTTCTAGCCATATTCAAAACCTTGCATTCTGCTCTCTTTTTTTGCCTGTCCGGATTAAGCGAAATCAGGCTTATCGGTGTCCGGATTAACGAGATTTTACTGTATATATAGACAAACGAACGAAGAAATAGGAATGGAAGAAAGAAATATATAGAATCGAAACCATGAAGATTGAAAAATGGAGAAACAGAGAAAGAAAGAAACCTTATTGTGGAACGATTCAAGGGAGACTGTAAAAAAAGTAAAATCTCTCGCCAGACATTAGTGTTCTTTCAAGCGACAATTTACAACAGAAGGTAACATTCCACAAATAGCAGAAACACATGACGTCACGAGACACGGCATTCTTCGATACTACCGGGTTCAAGCCCGACATCGGCTGGCAAATGCGGAAGTGCTGTCCAAGCAGCGAGGAAGTATTTGCCAGTAAAGGCCTGCACAAGACCTGGAGCAGACCCGTTCGCGAGACATCGCTCCTGAAATGCCATGCAACGTGCGCAACACCCTCGCTTGAGCAGCTTGTATGCCCACCTGCACAGATCGTTCCTGGCAGGCATTGTAGACCCGCCGGGTACCCGCAGTCTTACAATACCTAGTAGGTCTCAGTTCGTTCTTTCCATCAACTGCAGACCCCTCCCTCTGCATGACGTAGTTGCTTCGAGTAGAAACTGTACCTGGCCCACACCGTTCTGCAGTGTTGCCAACTGCAATAAATTTTCACTACTTAAAAAAGGGAACTCGAAGCTTCGTAAGCCACATCACCAATGAAATTAGATTTACGAATGTTGCTACCCCTCCCCCACACACATTGAAATAGGTTTTCCGTGGCACAGGATCCATAAGTATATGTCATAAACAACCAATATACGTATATATAGTGATTATATATAGTGATATAGGACAGGACTGAAACATGTCACGTTCGACGCTGAGGTCGCGAGTCGAACAACACACTGTTCTACTGCAAACACCAGGGCCGTAGCCAGCCAGGGCCATTGCCGTTACCCTCGTTTGGGGGGTAGGGCCAAGTACTTGGATAAACGTGCCAACAAGAACAATCACAATAATAGTAATAAAGTAGCATGAAAGGCATTATAATCCTCATAAATCACGCAAAAAGGGGGTAGAAGTCGGTTCTCACGCGCATTTGTGTTGAAACAGAGGATTAGAAATATTTTTTTTCAACACGTCAATTTCACATTAGCTAATAATGGAAAACAAGCACACAAACTGTTTTTGAAAGAAAGAAAGTGCATGATAAATGCATTCCGAATGTACAGACATATGGCATGTAAAATTTCCATCTACAATATTTTCTTTTCACATGGAGCGACGTATTACATAATCAATTCATCCAACTCGTAACAAACCAACATTAATAGCAAATAATATCACGGGCCGCCATAGCATTCTCTGTTTTAAAACTTTTCTCACTTAGATCGTTCGGCGCTCAGGGCCGACTCCCGCTACCCCTTTGCTACGGCATTGAACTTGATGAGACTGGATAATATTTTATAATATATTTCTACTTTCATAAAATTTGAAATCAAGGAGTTGCAATTACCCCTCCATTTCCCCTCTGCAGGTGCCCTTGGCCGTCTGGAAGGAAAATGCAAGAAAAATATGAAAATTAATTCCATCTTGAGTACCCTTTAGCCCTGCTACTCTTAAATTCTGCTACTCTGTTTTTTCTTGTACTTTAATGTTTGACCCCCACCCTGACCCTTCCGCTAGACTTAATTTCCGTCCAAGCTTGTGAGCAATGCACCCTACCCCCTCTGGTTGCGCCACTGCGTGCCTGGTTAAGGCACCATGCAATGAAAAGCAATTAGTTTTCAGTGAGGAGATTTTTGTTTGCTCGATCATTCATTTAAATAAATGAAGCTGTAATACTGCGTGCATTTCCTGGCAATAAGATAAAAACTGCTTACGCTGAACTGAAATCGCTAAGTATATAAATTCTCCTTGGAGGAGAGAGCTCCTCCTAGGACCTCGTAGGATTTACGAGCTACGTAAGTAGGCAACACTGGCTGAAGCTGTCCACGTGGTGATGAAACACCTGGAGCGACACGCTGCCGGAGGGCTGTTTCCTTCCAGCAGGTTTTGCAGGCGCCCGGGTCTTGTTGAATGCCCAGTTACCTTGTAAGCGCAGAGCGCCTGGAAGACGAAGAACCCGGGTAAAGACGCAAGTCGACTCGTTGCCGTGGGCAGGCTAGCAGGTATACCTGTCCTCACGGGCAAGCGGGCAGTGGGTAGGTAAAATGCAGACTATGCTGGCCTCTATTTGCCAGCAGCTTAAAAGAGCTAAGCACCAGAATTCAGTCAAGTCTCAGAATTCAAAGGACCTCCAGAAGAATACCAGCTACCAGGCGTAGACCTATTCAGTCTATCAGGTCTTAAGCCCGGCTCGGGAAACCGAACGGTAGCTAGCGCCAAGGCAATCGCTGACACACATGCGAGTTGGCCACCTTCGGTACCACAGCTTGTGTAAGTCGCAGCCGTAGGTCAGACCGTCATTCCAATAGCCTTCTCAAGGGCTACCTCACCAAGACCAGCGTGTGCTTCCTCGCCAGCCACGAGCAAGAAGACCGTGGGCCGTCGAACTCAAGGCTCCGTGCTCTGTCGCCTGACGTCCACACTCAATCGCTTGGCCGAGAGGTAAGATGTACGTCGTCTACATCCCTTGAAATCATTCCACTCCCTGCCAGAAGCCTGTCAGCGAGATTGTATTTGAACCATAAACGTAACCTAGCTCTAACATCTGACCCCTAAAGCGTTCACAGTAACGGTCCCCGTAGTTTAAGTAATAGAAACCAGTGAACGCATCAATATATATATATATATATATATATATATATATATATATATATATATATAATGTGTGTGTGTGTATGCATATATGTAGATAGGTAAAGAACGAATGAGATATAAATAGATAAACTGATACAGAAATATAGAAGTAAGGATAAAGAAAAGGAGGAAGAAACAGAGAAATAAAGAAATTGAAGCGTGGCTCGTGTTCAATGACTCAAACAGGGATGTAACGACAGATGGGGGAGATTTTGTTATTAGGGTCTCTTTTTTTCCATCACTTTTGTCAAAACGCGACGAAAACAATGGACGATGATTTGATTAAATCTATGGACTAACACTAACTAACTCACTAACAATACCCAAGCCCAGGCCGGAACTCGAACTCGGGATCTTCGTTAGATAGATCGAAAGTTGAGCGCTCGGGAACCGAGGTTGCATTGACCTGACCCAATCCGTCGCAGTAGATAGCTCGACTCGTCCTTCGGCGGCGGTGATGGTGGGACTCTGGCTTCCTGCGGCGTGGCTGTATGGGAGCTCTAGACTCAGAAGGGCGAGGACTGTGTACATATGATGGTTCTCGTCCTGGCGTTCCGTCGGAGAGCCTTTACGGTCTCGGCCAGCGGCACTTCTTTCGACCGTAGGTTTGGTCAGGCTCCGATTTTCATGGTCGTTGAGACTCCCTCTGCGCCCCAGGCGTTTTTGTCCCCCAGAAATGCAAACTCTTGTCTCTTTGCTCTCTTTGCTCCAATACCGAGGGTGTTTATCAACTTCCTGCCGACATCGCGTTTCACGTTTGCCGAAGACGAGACCCGGCTGTGATGAGGAGTGTCTTCCTGCTACCGCAGGGGAATGCCGTTCTACTGTATGCTTGATTCAGTCACTGCGGTACAAATGAATAGCGATTTTCTGTTTGGTTTAATTGAGTTTTTATTTTAAGTGAATTTTATGCACACACAGACTAATCAGGACTGGACATACTGTTACGTTTAGGCCGTTCGCCGGCGTAAACTGCTTGGCTGCAAGAGGTTGTGTGTATGAAGAATGGAATAAATTACTCTCATTGCTCTTTACCAATATTTAATAGAATCGCACAAGCGAGAGGGGGGGGGGAGATCACGCACGAGCCAGCAAGATATCTAAACACTGACAATAATAAACCCAAAGTGTCACTCACCACTGTACCTGATTTCCTTCGAGGTTCCTCGGGTTAGTCACGACGTGGCGCTCTATCGGTCCATTGAAGGTGTCCTCAGTGGGTTCGCCCAAACCTTTTAAATGGACCGACTTAACACTGTCACTCGCAACACACTTCCCGCTTCGCTCCCTCGACCAAGACTCTCTCGGCGACCTCTCGTCACCCGGGGACTGCTGGCGTTTTTGATTACACAGCATTTTATTTCCGGCTCGTGACATGCCACCTCCCCCTGAAAAGAAATGGGATTGGCCAGGGGACAATCACATTTCTTTATTGACAAAAAATATTAAGATATGATTAAATATGTACAAAGACCAGTCCCTGAATAAATGATTACACCCCGTATATAACATGATTCGTCGTAGGGCAGTAGGCAAGTAGCCTATGTAGTGCACTGTAGAACGTAACAAATAATAATACACTAATTGAAGTGTAACACTTTTCTGTCATGTATTCCGAAGCGGATGGAACCAAAATTGGGAATTAAGGTAGTCTCAGCGGCATCTCATCGCACGACGTACATGTACGTGACACTGTGAAAACACTTGAATAAATATATCACTGGTAACACTGAACCGAAGATAAGTTAGTAGGTCTCAAATGTTGAAAAGAATACACAAATAAGTTGATTGTAGACAAAATATGTTCGCAAGAAAAGTTCAGGAACAATATTAATTCGATGCGAAATCTGCTTGCCACTTATGGATGACTTCTGGATGTACTCTGGAGAAAAGACTTCACCTTATATCTATGAGAAGGTACATTAGTGATGACACAGCAAATGATGATTACTACCAGTGTTTAGTTTGTCATAAAATAAAATTTTGAGCGTGAACAGGAGCAAATGGTAAATTTAATCAGGGTGTAAATAATAAGATTAGATACATAGTATGCATTCGATTATAGCAAAACACAATGAAAAGTCTTCAGAAAAAATAAATGGAGTGAGAGTATCAAATATGTAATACCAGTTAATGTAAATATGTGTCATAAAAATGGCAGATGTAACAATAAGAGGTAGGGACTTCATTTGGTATTTCTGTCCAAATCGTGTGAGTTGTGTGTCGTATCAGTAAAAAAAATGTGTTTCTGTGTGAGAGTTTGGTCGGTTTTTAACGATGCAGCGCTCTCAGTTCGCTTCATCGATAGCTGGGACACATCTGCACGATAAAAATTTAGAAGTTAACATGCTGTCATATATTAATTAGATTGGTAATATTGCCGTTTATATGTAAGAAGTTATATGAATTGAAGAAATATGAAGAGAAAAGGTGGAGAAGGCGTCGGCCCGTACATGCTCTGTAAAGGCATTTTGGCGTGTTGAAGGTAGTTATGAATTATTGAAAAGTCACAAAATGAGAATTTTACAGCGTTGGTGCATAGCGTATTGTCTCCGCCAACAGTGAGAACACGTGAGCTCTCTCCCATATGCAGTAGCTATATTCATCGCGTTCGTGCGCTTTGTTTACGTACACAAAATGCTGCCGAAGCAGAAGGTCGTGTTGCTACGGTATCGTCTTCAGAATTCCATCCTACTCTGTGTAAAATCACATCATAAAGTGACGTCACGGTGACAAAGGGTCGGCACAATCTTGTATGAGAAAGAAAAAAAAATGTTGCGGCGAGTGCTGTCGCGTGTACGAGATATATTTAATTTTCTTCTTGTTCTGCGAGTTATTGGTGCAGAGAAAAAATAGCAGAATTTATAAGAAGAAGCATAATTTATACGCGTTATTCAGCGAGGTAAAATATATAGTTGAGGAGTTGTTACTCTTTCTGTTCGAATTTTCGTCGCGGCGAGGAACTATGAAGGATGATGATGATGATGATCGTCTTCGTTAGGAAGTAGCTGTTTTATACTGCCAGTGTTTCAATGTTTCTTGCATTGTTGTCAACTTCTGATATATAAAGTTCACTAGTTGCGAATTCTTCCAGATAAAGTCCCTCTAGAGTACGAGGGATATAAGCTTGCACTCCTGAATGTAACTTTAAGGCATTCACATTATCTTCCTCTGTACGTGGTTGATCGAGAGTTACCATTTGTGGTGTGTAAAGTTTCATCCTGACCGATGCTGCCTTTTGTTCAAACCGTTTTCCTTGCTTGATCCCTTCAATTCTGTAATGGTTTTTGTCAAGTCGCTCGATTACTGTGAACGGGCCTTCGTACTTGCCTGAAAACGCTTTGGACGTCTTTGATAAGCGTCGATCGTTCCACAAAAGTATTTGATCGCCAGATTTAAACGCTGCTTGAGAATAGTGAGGATCAAGCCGTGCCTTGTCCGTTCTGTGGCGTTTGAGGAGATTATCTTGTGCAAATCGACGCGAAAGCTTCATGTGTTCCAGTCGTTCATAATTGCTCACATGCTGCGGCGGGGTTTGAAAAATCGCATCCGGTAAGGTGCGGGGATGATAACCCATCAGTAAATAAGTAGGTGAGTACCGTGCAGATGAATGCGGCGTGTTGTTGATAGCTGAGACCGCTGTTGGTAAGAAATTGGACCAATTATTGTGTTTGGCATTGACATAAAATTTGATCATTCCTTCCAGCGTTTGTTGCGTTTTTTCAACTAAGCCAAGGCTCTGATGAAATCCTGGGCTGACAAAGCTTAGTTCAATTTGGAATTTGTTGGCCAATTCTTTGAATAAATCTGAAGTTTGACCTGGAAGTTGGTCCACTATGATTTTTTCTGGAAAGCCAAATTGTAATATGATTTTCGTGTACAAAAAATCCGCCAGAACTTCAGCAGTGAGAGAACAGTCCATGCGACAGTGATGGTGCTCACGGATTTGCTGTAAAACTCTGACAATAAAGCTGGCCATAATAGTTGCTCTAGTCACGAATTGATGACCTCTGTCTCGGCAGCCGGGGGGACTCCCCATCAAATGGTAGACAATTGGTGTTGCTCCAATGCACAGTGGATATGTGCTAACTGTAATAATAGAAACACCGAAGTTGGGAGCGTGTGTGCATCCTGCGGTCAAGATGATCAAAATAAATGGTCCGGTCACTACTCACATTGCATATCTGGTAACATTGAGAATCTTCCTCCCGTCGAAGAAACTAATTTTATTCGCTCAAAAATACAACCGTTTGATACTTCAGTTCAGAATAAACTAAATGCTAAGAATTCCTCTTTGTCTCACGTAGATTACCAAGAAGTGCCTCAGAATCGTTCTCCGAAAAGACAAAACCCTTCTGTGTACGAACGGGTCAAATCAAAAGTGAGCAGATCTCTGTCAAATGGATCTGTGGTGCAACGGTTGTGGTTGGATAATACGAATTCTCTCATTCCCAAATATTTTCCTGGTGGCATATTTCGTAGGCCGACCAGCGTACCGGACGATAATTTGAAATTGCAAAGGAGTCCTTACAATGGTACTGGGGGTAAATGTAAGTCCAATAATGGGTTGTCGTGGACTTGCGATAGGTGTACTTTGGATAATCCAATGAACAGAGATAGTTTTGAGGTATGCGATACGCCATGCAAGACGTCTGGTATTCCTTCCATCAATGCTCCACTGCCAACAACTCTTCCAAGGAATGGTATTGTAATAACTGTACCAAAATGGGGAAACACAGAAGTAAAAACAAAACCTTTGACGCAAGATCTTGATTCTAAAACACCGAAAACACCTACTTTGTCTCAGTTTAAGACGTTAGAAGAAAGTTCAAACATTCACAAGTCATCGTCACCTTCTGTCGAACCAAGGCCAATCTATCGGCGTTCACTTTCTGAAATAGCCCCTTCGCGTAGTGACCTATCTCCAGAAACAGATTCTACTGCCATTAACAAAAAGAGACGAAGTCTTATTGAAGTAAGTCAATCGCATAATTGCAACGTAAACTCCCAGTTAACATCTAATGATATAGATGGGTTAAGATATTCTTACGTTGGCATTTCAGATCCAGGTGAATTTAAACTGCCTCTTCCACTGAAACAATTTGGAAAGAAAGTTCAACCAGGCGATCATGCAAATTTAAATTATAGTCAAGATTACCTATCGGTTAATTCATCAAAACACCACAATGGTGACTCAAATTCAACAATTGATCGAATGTGGACGTGTCTGAACTGTTCTTACGCATATAACCCCTTATGGTCAGACCATTGTGACATTTGTAATTCTGCCCGGCGCCTCCACCATGTTACGTTTAGGCCGTTCGCCGGCGTAAACTGCTTGGCTGCAAGAGGTTGTGTGTATGAAGAATGGAATAAATTACTCTCATTGCTCTTTCACGAGCCAGCAAGATATCTAAACACTGACAATAATAAACCCAAAGTGTCACTCACCACTGTACCTGATTTCCTTCGAGGTTCCTCGGGTGAGTCACGACGTGGCGCTCTATCGGTCCATTGAAGGTGTCCTCAGTGGGTTCGCCCAAACCTTTTAAATGGACCGACTTAACACTGTCACTCGCAACACACTTCGCGCTTCGCTCCCTCGACCAAGACTCTCTCGGCGACCTCTCGTCACCCGGGGACTGCTGGCGTTTTTGATTACACAGCATTTTATTTCCGGCTCGTGACAATACAGTTCAAAGTGGGATCCGAAGCACTACGTGCCTGCACTCGGTGTTCCTTTTGGGAGTGTCCTTTCATCAATTTAATGTAATAACCATTTCATCGTCATCATTGAGACTAGCCGGAATTAGAAATACACACTTAACACCCTCCACGCGACAAATGGGTGGTTAACGGGCTTCGCGAGTCGCCATGGCAAATGTTGAAAATTTTCGTTACTATTAACGTACAATAAAATTATCTGATGTCACTAAAATTGCATATGGGTAATTGAACCCAATAGGAATGCATTATCACGCATGCGGGATCGAGATGAAAAGAAGTTTCCAACAATGGTCTTCTTGTAGAAGAATCAAGTGCAATCTTTCACACATCACCGCACTAAGGTGGTTGTGTGGTCGACTCACGACCTCTTCACCAAAGATCATGTCTTCGAGCCGGATGTTCCATTTTTGAGTGCTTCTTTATCAATTTCATTAATCTTTATTCATCTTAATCGTTACGATCAGCAGGATGTGGTCCCAAAAGAGACAAAAAATCACAAAAATACAGGTAGATTTCGCACGGAAAGTTGCATGTTGCATACTGTATGGCACGCTGCAGTGCATATCCCTACATACATGGTGGCGTGCCACATGCGACATGACACTTCAGCACGAAAGATGCCCATGACGAATGATAACATGGATTTTACTGTTCTCATTTTTGAGACTCCTTTTATGTGAATTCTGATTCTAAAATTAAAGCGATCTATTTTCCCTTCGGATACTTTTTTTTAGTACTTATCTTCTTGCAATTCTTTAGTCTTTGTGTAATAAAGCTTTTCGTTGTTCTTTTGTTTCTTAGCATCGCTTTTCTGCCACTTTTGGCTAAACGCAAAGATAAGGATGTGTGATGATATTATGAAATTGATTAAGGGCCATTCACGAAGAAAACCCATGAACGGTCCATGATTCATACCTGGGACCCCTGGTGCTGTTGCAGGCTGTGCTAACCACTCCGTCACGGAGGTCGTCAATAAACCTATTATTGAAAGAAAAAATAGAAGGAAAGAAAGATAGAAACAACGAAACAAATGGATGCTACAAAATTATTTAAAAAATTTAGTATTGAAAATGCAGTTTACCGTTTTTCTGCTTGAATTCGTTTCACAGAAATGTTAGTGAAGACGAGAATGGAAAATATTAAAGAGGTGGTAATGTGATACCAGTGGAGAATGGAGCGTGTCCAAAATGATAGCCTACTGCTGGATGCCGAAATGTGATGGATGTGACGGATCTCCAAAGCACGCGACAAAAGTTTTATTGACTGAGCCAAATAAAAAGAAGCTTCAACTTAATGTTAAGTTTTAGTTGGGACCATTTCTTTCTTTCCCTTACCTTTAAAGAAAAACAAAAGTTTAATGTTGCCTATTTTGCCAAAGGGTCTCCAATACTAACGCTTCTTTTGTTAGTTGAAAAGTATAAATGAAATGAAATAACCTTTTAAGACAAAATCATATTATCCGTATTTTATACCGTTAATGGTTTCAGTTAGTTTAATGAGTTTAGTGACTGTTTTAATTTATTCGGTGAAATAGTTCAAATGCAATGCAGAATCATGCATTCAATATATTTCAATAATAATAAAATTGCAAAATTGATTATTTTTTCAAATCGTTCCAATTTTGTATTATTTTTATTGCACTGTGATATTGTAATTTAAATGATTTCTCGAAAAATATTTACTTTGAATTTGTGCAAAAAATGTGTGCGATGCAAAAACTATTTAATCAGTATGTTTCAATTATGAAAACATTCGGTGATCAAAACCAAACAGCTGTCACAAAGTTTGAACACTCGAGTTCTGAAACGAGAAGTTGTTGCAGCATCTGGAAGCTGATAAACTTCGAAGTTTGTTGACTGCACTTGGCAAAAAGAGGGTGGGCGTAGGCGTGAGAGAGATTCTGGAACTCTCCCAGATATCTGAAAGTCTTCCTTAATTCGGTCAGCCACAATGCTCTGAGATATCCGGGTGCCAGACTCTCCGCCCCCAACACGTCCCATCCAATCGGCTGTAGTAGTTTACGAACTTAGCTTTGATGACAAGAAAAGACACTTTACTTCGTACAAGATTTATCCAATCGCCTTGGATCAAATTTCGCACAGTGCGACTTTCGCGATGTTAAAACCTTCGTGTTTGTTGTAAGTGGCATTGTCCTCGCATCTAACAGTAGATGTGGCAGATCTAGTACGAAAAAGTTACTTTATACAAGTATATAGCGTTTTTCTGGACTGGATTTTCCATCTTACATTGGCGACCCAGCAGACACATTTTAAGAGCAGTCTGCTCCATAATTTAGCAGATATGTTCAACATTGTGAATGTGCGCATCATGGGCAGTGACCACATTAGATTTTGGCTGCCATCTTAGTTTGTCACCGCCAGTGACCTTGAAGTTATGTGATTGATCTGCTCCGGTAAGATATACCGACTCTAAATAAACATGTCAGCAAACCCATGTTTATAGATATTTTACCTCTTCATTGCATGCTGAGCTCAAATGACTCGATAATATCTGTTTCTTACCAACAAACCACCTTTGATTGTGACTGTTCAGTTAATGTTAGATGTAGCTTATTTGCAGTTCCTTAAAAGGCATGCACTCGGGTATAGCGTTATAAAATTTGGATTGCATTACTCTTAGCGAGTTTTCAGACCGAAGCAACCAGCAACATGTCGCTTGGAAACGAGACAATCAGCAAGAACCGTAGCGGCATGACAGGCCACACAAATCTGCGTTCGATTGGTGAAATCCTAAAGCGATAGCTGTCGCTTGTCGCTTCGGTGTGAATTCTCCTTTAGGTTACACACTTTTCTCAGTGGTACGCCCTGAAAACAGTATATCGGTAGGGTAACCACAATCTGTAGCCTGGACACGTGTAAATATGAGCTTATTTGAACATGAGCTTCATTTGAGCATGTCCCTCACGTTTCATCATATACTCTGTCCCAGGAATCTCTGGAGCAAGGCCGCGCATAGCGTCAGAGAAGGGGAGGAAAACGAGTCGGCAGAGCGAAGCAGTACACGCTGCTGCGAAAGCTAGTAACCGCAGTTGCTTTCGCCACCCTCCACGCAATCCTGTTCCCTCTCACGTGTTCATTGGTGAAGCCGTTTCGCGTCACTACTTGCGCAGAGGCATGTTTTCATTCGCTGCTCCAGAGACAGCCGGGACAGGGTATAGGTGTGATAATTTTATTCCTCGCATGAATCTAATGTTTCATGTATTGATAAATTAGTAGTTATTATCCTCATGTGTTATATTCAAGGCACTTGTTAAAACTCCTGATATTTGCTCTGTGTTTTGTTTTATTTGAGGACTTTATCACCTTATATTGTTTCGGGTGTGAATAAAAAACCCGCAAACGTATCAATGATTTAATTTCACTGAAATAATTTGGCGCTTTGTTAGTTCAATTGCAGAAAAGGAGAGGAAGAAAGAAGGAGAGGGAGTGAGAGAATGAAATAATGAAAGAGGAAGGGAGGGATATAAATAATAAATAGAGGAAGAAAGAAGAGAGAACTAAAATATAGAGAGAAGCAGGAAGATAGAAAATACATAGATGAACAAAGAAAAGGTTCTTCCTCCATTAAGGGGAAGTGAAGAAAAGAAGGAGAAGGGAAATGAGGAAGAAAAAGAGATTCAAGGAAATAGAGAGCGACAGAAAAAGAAAGAAGGAAGAAATATATAGAGGTAAAGAGAAAAATAAAAATAAATATGAATTGGTATAGAAAGAAAAACAAAGGAATATGAGGTATAGATAGAAAAAGGAATATAAAGAAGTAAAGAAACGAACAAAGGAATATAAAGCGGTAAAGAAATAACAAACAAAGGAATATAAAGAAGTATACAATGGAACAAACAAGGAATATAAGAGGTAAAGAAAGGAACAAAGGAATATAGAGGAAAAGAAAGAAAGAAAAAGGAAAATAAAGAGTTAAAGAAAGAGAAAGGAAAATAAAGAGTTAAAGAAAGAAAAAGGAAAATAAGGAGGTAAAGAAAGGAGCAAAGGAATATGTAGAGGTTAAAAAATAAACAAACAAAGGAATATAGGGAGAGTAATAAAGAAACAAATAAAATATAATGAGGGGTGTAAGGGGTGACCTTCCACGTAGTACACCCAAATGTCAACTTCACTTCCACGTTAGTACACCCTGGACTGAAGACTAACGAGGCTCTGGCGACTGGCCCCATGGCCAGTATAATTTTGTTTGTATTGTCCTGTTCTTTTGTCCTTATGTGTGCTGAGTGGCCCTTTACAGCCTCAGCTTTTAACAGAAGTCAGAACATTTTAATTTTTTTAGTTATGCAACGTTAGAGTTGTTATTTGTAATGGTAAGGGGCTGGCTCCCGCATAATGTGACGGGAGCAAAATAGCCTAAGTGCGGACGCTCCCAAAATTTTAAATTCAAATCAAATCAAATAAAATATAATGAAAAGGTAAAGAAAGGAATAAAGGAATATAAAGAGGTAAAGAAAGAAAGAAATAAACAAAGGAATATAGAGAGATGAATAAGGAAACTAACAAATGATTATGAAAAGGTCAAGTAGGAACATACAAGGAAATATAAAACGGTGAGAAAGGTAATAAATGAATAAGAGAGGTAACAAAAGTAATAAAGGAATATGAAGAGACAAAGAAAGGAATAAAAAATATAAAGATGTTAATAAAGGAACAAACAAGGAATATAAAGAGTTAAAGAAAGGAACAAACAAGGAATATAAAGAGGTAAAATAGGGAACAAACAAGGAATATAAAGTGGTAATGAAATAAACAAAGATACAAAGAAGTAAAGAAATAAACTGAAAAAGTACTATAAAGAGATAATGAAATAAACAAAAACGGATCAAGAGGTAAATAAATATACAAACAAATGAAGATGAAGATAAACAAAGATGGCAAAGAGACTTATTGAATGTAAGTTACATGAAGGAAAGGAGTAACAGAGAAGGAATAGAAGAATATAGAAAGAGAGGAAAAAGAGATTGGATAAAGAGAAATTAGGGGAGAAAGAGATATAATCCAATGATGATATTTATTTTGACCTTAGGACATTCTGCTCCTATCATAAGGTAAAGACGAACGCGCAATGACAACGAGAACAGTCATTTTTTTTGACATAATGTAACGTCAGTTCTTCATATTTCTCACGATCTCATTGTCCAAGAGCGACAGAACTGCATGGTTTACATCGTATGATAAATTTGCAAAAATTTGTAGGTAAATTTCTTTGTCGTATGAACGACGTAATATGCTTAATTGGAACAGAACTGCGAATTTTTTAGTTCCCTTGCAACAGCTCTAAACATACACATGAAATAAGTGATAAGGAGGATTGACATATGGAGAAAAGTGAGAAAAAATAAAATTACAGGCTGTCAAAGGAAAGGACTAGGAAGATAAACTTGAAATCTTTTATCGAATTGGGTTCTACTGAAAAAAGTAAAGGCCAAGTCGTTATGCCAATTTTCGCGAAGAAAATTAAAAAAAAAAACACGCGAATCAATATCATAGGAGATTTTCTTTGAAGGTGGCCAATTTGCTGTGTCCTTTCCTCGTTCGACTGTGAAATTCCCCAATCGACGGATCGAAAATCTATATTTAGTTATCGATTTTAGCGCACGGTTCATATTGGTTATGGCAGTTGCACTACTTCAACTAGGGTCTTTTTTTCACATCTTGAAGTGCTCCGTGGAGAAATAGTAAATTTATATTACTCTGGGTTTTAATGCGGAAAGGGGTAGTGGGGAGTTGAACCTTCAGTCTAATATGTCCTGCAGGAAAAGTTGGAAAAAATTTCAACTACAAATAAATTTGTTTCCTCCACACTAGGGAGAGAGAGACACACACACACACTCTCTCTCTCTATCACCCCCTTGTTCACACACACAGACTGATTTGGGGGTACTTTTCAAAATTATACTGTGAATTGTAAAGGAGATTTCAGATCGAAGTATGTGTACTTTTGCACTCGTAATTCTATTATCTAGCGTCTCTTTTCTGCCACCTTTGATAATCGCGACGATTAGGGTGAGTGATGACGTGATGAAATTGATGACGGAACTCTCCCAAGGAATACCAATGTCCAGGCCAGGATTCGAACCCGGGACCTCTGGCGTCTGCCGCGCTGTGCTAACCACTCCGATGACATTGAAACGACAAGTTGCAAGTGACACTGGAGTTTCACACCAAAATGAGAAGCTAGAAGTATAGACTGGATAAATCAAAGAACATAACCACAAGAGTAGCCGTAATGAGACGTTAACGTACCTCCTAGAGGCAACCCTGAACAGCAACTAGTCCTGTCCCAAATGGCCAAAGCATAGACCCTTTATATTATATCGAAGCGACAGCTTTTCAACCAGATTTGATAAGTCCAGAAGAAAATACAATTTAGATTTTCAACCATTGGCATAATGACACTTTATTGAACTATAGGTTCACAATATTTCAGTTGGCCTCTCTTCTGAAGTTTATAAAAGGGAGCTTTCAGACCGAAGAGACAACACAACAAGCCACACGGGACTGGAGCATTTTTTTCAGTAGTCTCCTCCTAGATCTGTTGGTCACGGATAAGAAGTCAATTGTTTTTCTTTGTAGACTAGATAAGGACGTGCCTAGTCTGGTGCGTGTAATCTGTGATCATGCTGCTTCTTGCATTTTTAAATCTTTGCTTCCCTTGTCATTTTTGGATAATCGAGACCATAAAGATGAATTATTATTGGAAAAAATTATGAACGAACACAAAGAAGTCTACTTATGCCCAGGTCGGTATTAGGACCAGAAACTTTCGGTGACTTGATGGTCATTCGACCACTCACTGCACTGAATCACCGGGGCGGATACGAAGAACTAAAATAAAGCATCGCGTAACCACTACATTAACGTGGACCAGGAGGGTTCATAATAAACTAGTTACTAAATAAACATTTTTCACCGAAATATATAAGTTGGACTATAATTTAAGATACTTTCTTGGTGTAGAGAAATAATTTAGTTATTAAAGTGCTACATTCCATGATACTTCTGTCCTTATGTATTCCCGCAATTTATCTCATTTTGTAGTCCATTGTAGCCTCAGTTTAAATACGGTCCAAGTTTCGTATTGAAATGAAACAATACGCAACTGGACCGAATTTAAATTGTGCTAAAAAAATGGTTCCGATCCTGTTTCGGAACACAATAAAGCCCATTAGAATTTGTGAATTTCTGAATCTTTAACAACCTTGGGTAAACCAAATTTATTTCAATGTGTCACTTCTTGGCACATACCAATAGTAATTAGCGGTAATTGTGAACATGTGATGCGTGGTTGCATACATTCAGGATACATTTACGTTCTTCGAGGATTCGTAGCGTCGAAACGAGGCGTCAAATAGATAAAAATGTTGCAGTGACACTTCTTTATATGTTGTTTACACTATATATTTCTAGAAGCGAGATACCACGAGACCGAGACGAAAACGAGAAGAATGTTTAGAAATTGAGACAAGACGAAAAATGAAGTATGCATTACAACTTGAGATGAGACCAAAGCTCTGTCATTTCTCGTCTCATCTCGATATCATCATAGCATCACCATCATATGTACCCTATATTTTCTGATAGAATGACGTCAGACATCTAGATCTGTCTTCCTTTCTTGAGACGTACCTGGAAGATGTAGCCTTCAAGAGGCAATTTTAATCTATATTTTTACCCATCATTCAGCGAATACAAAATAACGTCCACAAGAGAATTCCAAGAAGCAGGCTAACCAAAAGAAGATATTGAAATTTATGTCTAAACCCAGGAAAAGGAGGTAAACCCGTATTCTTCCTTGAAAATTATTTTGCCTTGGAGGGGTCAAGGGATGAGAAATAGAAGGGAAACTTCTTCTGGATGTTCTCGTTGATTTTTCTAATATATATTCCATAAGGCACGTCCCTGGCTTTTCCTTCCTTTATGGCTCTTCCGTAAGGTACAATAGCACGGTTAGTTTTGAATGTCGGCTTCTTTTATTATCTTTTTCTCATTCGTTGGGCCAGAACTTCCAGCTCGCTGACGTCATGTTCCAGTTTGACGCTTTCCTCCGAGAGCCTTTTCTTCCCTTCGTTTGCTATCTCTGTTTTTCACCGAATAATATTGAATCGTTCTACGCCTGCCAATCGGATGTAAGCAGAGTTTGTTCATTTTCAACCGGGGAGTAGTGTGTTTACATAACAATCCGACATTTTCCCGAAAAAAATATGCGATAACAAAGTCCAACGAAACGAAACACATGCTTCACGATGCGTATATTGAAATCCAGTTCTCACTGGTGAAATCCAGAATTATCACGAAGACCGGCTCGGTAGTTCTGGTAGAGAAATAATGTCACGGTATGCTGGAGACCCTGATTTGAGTCATGATCAAACTTGTATTTTTCCGCTTAACAGGACACCAACTTGTACATATTTTCTTCGGAGTTTATCTACATAGTTGCAACGTGATGCTGATCACATCGTCCACTATGTCCCAGATCGAGAACGTGTGAAGCTCTAACTACATACCCAAAGGTATCTTCGTGAGAGTGAAAAAATTTCCAGGGGGAAGGGACCATCATTTTTCAGCAGCACAAATAACACTTTTTCCGTTGAGGGCGAAAACAAACAAACGTTTGTTAAAATTTCTTCACGTAGATGCTACAGTACCACTGAGCCTAAAAAGGTACAAGAAAAACAACACTACAAAACAGAGAGAAACACCAGAATTTTCCACTATTTTTCAGTCGACTGGCGAAAACCCTTTTTCGAAAATACAGCATTTTGGCGGTTACGTAGAGTAACCGAACTGGTTGTTTACAGACCTTCCCCCATAGCAACCAAAAAGAGAGAAGGGTAGGGGTCAATCGGATCCCTTGATCTATTGAACCAATTAAAACACAACACTCTCGAGACCATCGACAATGGAAGATTTATTGTTGGCAGCCCATTGTTTTGCTCTGAACGAGCGGTGTCAAACCAATTAAAGGTTGGATTTTTGCCTCCCTCCTTAAATTGATGGGAAATAATTTGCTGGAGTGTCAGTGGTTTTTTAAGCGTTTTGTGAGCATTCATTTTTTTCGGGACACTGTGGCTGCTAAAATGATATTTGGATTTTTTTAATGTTCTTGCGAAAGGAAACAAATTACTTCCTGTTTCAAACAATATATACGTTCACAGGGATGATATTAGAATCTCAGTTTACCAGATATCTTTTGCAGGAGGACAATAATTGCATTTTTCATATGCCATGTGTTCTGTCTTGTCCGTATGCCTGTTATTTGCCCTTCTCAGGGACAGATTTATGGGCCATAAGGCTTATTCTGGTTCTGCTCCCGCTAAAAACAACAGAGTTTTTGGCGGGAACCAAAACACGTTAAACCTTCTGCTCTATATGTTTAGACCCGGCCCTAAACGCGCATGAATTCTGGCGCCAAAATTGTCTTATTTTTGTGTAATCTCTGCAGTTTAGGGACTGTCATTCTTTATAGGTTCGCAATTTTATTGTAATGATAAAAATCTTTGATAAGAAGCAGGACATTTCTTTATCCCTATCACTGTTTTAGCTGTAGTATTATGGAATATAGTGGAACACATGAAAACTCGTAAGTTGATTTCTGTGCTTTATTTATCACAAAAAAATTATAGATTTTGTCTTGGTTGCTAACGTAAAATCCAACAGTAACAAGTTCTATTTGTTTATTTTCGTGAACAGTTGTAGTGACTAGTGTGTTTCGAATTTGATGTGGGACTAATATGGTTCAAGACGACGAAATCAAAGAGTGATTGTGTCATCTAAGACTTTATTGCTAAATGTGTGAACAGATCGACCAAGAAGAGAAAATCCCCTATGGCGCTGCAGTGAATACAAAGAAAGAAAGAAAAAAAGGACATTGATCATGATAATACAATAAAGATAATATAATTATTATACAATGATAGAATATTACATTGAATAGATTAGTACATATATACTATGAAGTAAAGATAAGTAATATGTCTTCAGTAGTTTATTGTGTGTGCGGGGGGGTGGGGGTAGATTAGGTATGCATTGTATGATTGCAGGTGCAATTGTTAACATGTGAAGGTTAATGTAGTTGTTGGGACAATAGTAAGTTCTTTAGTTTTTTTCTTGAAACTTTGATGGCAAATAACGTTAGCCAATGGTGCAGGCAGTTTGTTCCATTCCATAATCCCTGTGAGAATGAAGGACTTGTTATATGTGGCGGTTTTATGTTTGGGGCTTTTTAGATTGTGCTTCTTGCGGATATTATGTTCGTCTGATGTTCTACGAGAACAGATCTTATTGGATAAGTATTTTGGGGAGCCACTCTTAAGAATTTTGTGCATCAATGTGAGTATTAAGTATTTTCTTCTCTTCTTTAAATAGGAGGATACATGTTCCTTTCTTTTTAGGTTAAATGTGAAACGTATACAACAGTTCTGATTTTTTTTAGTTTATAGTTTTGGCTCTGGGAGATATTACTGCATACTGGAGCGTAATAGTCTAATGTGGATAGGACGAGTGCTTGCTTAAGGCTATCTTTAACATTAGCGTCTAGAGTATGTCTTAAATGATACAAAGATTTAAGATTCCCCCATACAGTTTTTCACAATAAATTCGACTTGTGACTCCCAATTTTAGTTCATATCGAACAAAATCCCAAAGTTTTTGCTTGTATCCACATCGCTTAGCGGTATACTGCCGAGAGTTGGAGGAGAAGGCGCGTTTTTATGAAGTTTTTTTAAGGGTACCATGAGTTCCTATGATCATGAAGCAAGCTTTTGTTGGATTTAATTGAAGGGAGTTTCTCCGTGATCAATTTCTTATAGCATCAAATTCGAATTGAAGTT
This sequence comes from Lepisma saccharinum, assembly GCF_977018435.1. Lineage (NCBI taxonomy): Eukaryota > Metazoa > Arthropoda > Insecta > Zygentoma > Lepismatidae > Lepisma > Lepisma saccharinum. Next base: position 137,210,601 of record NC_139229.1, read on the forward strand.
TGGTCATCGCATTATCGTAGTTTTCTGTATTTCACTGAATATAGATTTGCGAATCGTCAGCGTACTGATGGTAGTGGCAATATTGGACAGCACGGTCGACATCAGCTACGTAAATCATATATAGTAGTGGATCTAATATACTTCCCTGAGGGACAGATAACCATTTAGAGTATGTAACTTCCGGTTTCCGATATTTCACACGTTGTTTTCTGTTGCCTAAATATGAACGAAACCAATTTAACGCGTTTCCGATAACACCATAGTGATACAGTTGGCCAGTTGATACGATTGATCGAGTCGAACGCTCTTGAATAGTCTAACAAGACTAAAAGGGTAACTTAATTTTACTCTATCCCTTTACTTATATTGTCTACGATATGTACCAGCGCAGTGCAAGTACTATGCATTTTTCTAAAACCAAATTGAAAGTGTGGTAGGAAACCTTGAATATGTGGAAGTATTTGTACATAAATTACTTTTTCAAGTATTTTGGACATTGTGGATGGAATGCTAATAGGTCTTAGATCTGTAACTTCTGTGGGGTTGGATTTTTTAGGTATAGGTGTTACTTCACACTTTTTCCACTCTTGAGGGAACCAACCTTTGGAAAGGGAAAGATTAGTAATGTGCGTAAGAGCTTCTAAGCAAAAGGAGATGCAATATTACCGAACAGTTAGGTTTATGACATCATAACCGCACGCTTTTGATATAATTTTGTTTATTATTTTACGTACTTGTTCACTACTTACTGGGATAAAAAGGAACGTTCCATTGTTTGGTTGCTGGAAATAAGTGTTAGCTTCATCACTCACCGCTGCATTATTATCTGAGGGTGCACTCGGGTTAACAAAGAACTCGTTTACTGCATCCGGCCGAAATTTATCTGAGTAGAGCGCATTACTCTTTTCATTTGGTAAAAGTCCCTGGCCTCCGAGGTTAGACCATAAGTTTTTAGCATTTTTACGTTCAGATTTACCGTTTCGTTATAGTGTTTAAATTTTTCGTTTCTGACTGCTTTTTTGGCTCCGTTTCTAAAGTATTTGTATGATAGAAAAGCGTCTGGGTCTCCTGTATTTACAATATTTATAGTTGTATTTTTCATAGAAGCCTACTGAAAGTTGATTGGTGTTTAATGTGGTGATGTTTCATGATTTCTCTATTTTCAACATCGTATTCCCAAAATTTCATTCCGCACCATCTCAGCACCCCTAGATAATTAATCCTAATTCCGCCGCTGAATCAAAATATGGTGAAAACACTACACGCAGGTTCGACACAATCAAGGCTTACCTGCAGGCATAAAACCAGTTTCTGAATAAATGTGTAAATGTAATTATTTGCGACCACCTCACCAATATGCAGATTTCTAAAATGTCTATGAAATGTCCCCGCCTGAGCGACTCATTGGGTTTGTCTCTCATGAAATTTTACCGCGTGTTGATTAACATGGGGGAAGGGGCATCATTTCCGTCCCTTGCTCCTTCGCCTGTGAAATGAAGCGAATTTGAATTTCTAATGAAACTGTTGGTTAATGGCGAAACAGGATGAAACCCGAGCGACAGCCAAGGGATCAGTTACTCTGTGTTCTCTCGTTGCATCACGTGTTGCATCAAGGGTGTTGCACATACACACACGCTTTATCTTATCTCTTATTCTCTCCCCCTCTCATCTTCTCTACCATTTTTATTCTAAGTATCTTTCTTCAGTCGCTTCATTATCTCTCACATACGACCTGTAGCTCTTTTTCCTCTTTCCCTTCCCTCCTTTTACATCTCTCTCTCTATCTTTCTCCACTTTCTTTATCTCTTTCTCCTCTTTTCTCACATTTTGTTTTTCTCTTTCTTTCTGTTACTGCATTCTACTTCCATTTCTTCTTTGTTTCACTTCTCTCTTTTTCTCCCTACCTTCACTTCTTATCTTTTCATCTTTTTTCTGTATATTATTGTATTTTCTTCTCTCTTTGTTGTGCTCTGTGTCGTGTTTTTCTCGTTCTCTCTATTACTGCATTTCGCTTTCTATCCTTGATTTTATCTTTCACTCTTCTACATTCTCCCTATTCTCTATCTACCCCTCCGTCGCAAACTTCTTTCTCTCGTTCATTCTATTACTGTCTTTCTCCTTAGTCTCTGCCCTAGTTTTATTCCTCTTGGACCTCCCCGATGGCGCAGTGGAAGCGTCATTGCCTTGTAATCAAGGGTTGTCGGCTTCGATACCCGGTGGTGGCACATAGTGGTTCGGATCCCACTTTAAACTATAGGTCCAGTCCCAATTAGCCTTACTGTGCATAAAGTGGACTTAAAACACCAAATTAATCAATCAATCAATCAATTTGTGAAAATCAGGCACGTTTTAGAAAGTTGTTGTGTAAAAATGTGTAAGTCACTTAACTGCGTTTAATTTTACTTTATTTTCTGTTGTTATTTTCATACTTTAAACCACACACACACTCTCAAACACCTGCTCTAATTTCTTAAAATATCATGCCGATATTAGTATCTACTAATATTGAAGTAAAGGTTTGGGGGGGGGGAAAATGCATCCCCCTGGCGTCTTCTATAGTAAAATACCATTAAATCTGTGTTGTACAGTCATGGGAAAATATCCGTTGTTATGGCATCATTTAAAAATGACCAAATATCCCCATAATTTATATTCCTTTTAGCAGAGAAGGAAGACAGAGGTAAAAATATAGGTGAATTACACGACGCATGGTTATTTTTGAGGATGGGGAATATGTTCCAGAAGTTCCAACTTCTTTTTTCAATAATTACTTAACAGCTGTAGTTTTCTTCCTACTGTACAAGTAATTATGTAATACATAAGAGCAGTTCTCGAAGTGAGGAGGACGCGGGGAATGGTATCCCTCAAGCTAGAAAATTTTTCGCAAAGCTGTCTTATTGCAACGGGTAGGGGACATAAGCTCATCGGTAAAAAGTTCACCACAAACAATGCAATTGTATTATAAATACTACAATAATTTTAATACACTTTTTTAAAAATACACTATTGCAGCATAGCTTTGTCGAAATATTACACAGAATGGTCATACACAAATTGCAATAACAATAATTTGTATTACACAATTTGTACTTCGGAAATTAAAACCTGATAGTATGGCCAATAGCTTGCAAGAAGCTGTGGACAACTCTTTTACCATCTCTGATTTCTGTACAGAAAACAAATAACTTTTTACGTAGGATTCTATGTTCCCTTTTCTGACGTTTTGCAGGAAGAGTTCCTGATTGATGCTGCATAATGATTGTTCTCCAGTCTTTCCCTTTTTTTTTCACTATATATTCGTAACCATCAAAGACCAATTTCTTTTTTCCCTTTTGCGTACTTATTACTTCCATTCTTTTGTCCTGCACTTCCTAACGCAAAGCCTCTTGGAATTTTAATGTTCTTAATCAGTTATACTTTCATAATGTTGGTCTAAAGTGAAAGGAACAAACAGCCAATGACGATAGGGAAGGGGATATTATAATCTTGGTCTAAAGTGAAAGGAACAAACAGCCAATGACGATAGGGAGGGGATATTACAATGTTGGTCTAAAGTGAAAGGAACAAAGAGCCAATGACGATAGGAAGGGGATATTATAATCTTTGTCTAAAGTGAAAGGAACAAACAGCCAATGACGATAGGAAGGGGATATTATAATGTTGGTCTAAAGTGAAAGGAACAAACAGCCAATGACGATAGGAAGGGGATATTATAATCTTGGTCTAAAGTGAAAGGAACAAACAGCCAATGACGATAGGGAGGGGATATTATAATGTTGGTCTAAAGTGAAAGGAACAAACAGCCAATGACGATAGGAAGGGGATATTATAATCTTGGTCTAAAGTGAAAGGAACAAAGAGCCAATGACGATAGGGAGGGGATATTATAATGTTGGTCTAAAGTGAAAGGAACAAACAGCCAATGACGATAGGAAGGGGATATTATAATGTTGGTCTAAAGTGAAAGGAACAAACAGCCAATGACGATAGGGAGGGGATATTATAATGTTGGTCTAAAGTGAAAGGAACAAACAGCCAATGACGATAGGAAGGGGATATTATAATCTTGGTCTAAAGTGAAAGGAACAAAGAGCCAATGACGATAGGGAGGGGGATATTGTAATGCTGGTCTAAAGTGAAAGGAACAAACAGCCAATGACGATTAGGGAGGGGATATTATAATGTTGGTCTAAAGTGAGAGGAGCAAACAGCCAATGACGATAGGGAGGGGATATTATAATGCTAGTCTAAAGTGAAAGGAACAAAGAGCCAATGACGATAGGGAGGGGGATATTATAATGTTGGTCTAAAGTGAAAGGAACAAACAGCCAATGACGATAGGGAGTGGGATATTATAATGTTGGTCTAAAGTGAAAGGAACAAACAGCCAATGACGATAGGGAATGGGATATTATAATGTTGGTCTAAAGTGAAAGGAACAAACTGCCAATGACGATAGTGAGGGGGATATTATAATGTTGGTCTAAAGTGAAAGGAACAAACAGCCAATGACGATAGGAAGGGGGATATCGGAATCGTGTAAATATATAATTTTATATAAAAAATATAAAGAAAATAATTATAAATAAAATTATATGTTTTATATGTAAGTGAACTTATATCCGCTATCGGTGAACTTTTGTCCGCACTTGTAATATAAGACTGGCAGTGAGCTTATCTCCGGTGAGCTTTTTGCGGGCAAGCTTATGTCCGACACTCCATTGCAACACATTAGCATCCTCCCAGTTGGTTATACGTCAAAACATCGACGCAAAAACATCGTCAACAAAAACATCGACAGTACAAAACATCGATGTTTTGTACTGTCGATGTTTTGTACCGTCGATGTTTTGTCGGCGATGATTTGACGCTACACCATCCCAGTTAACCCCAAAGCCCCTCCCCCCCACCCCTACCCAGCTAACATTTCCCACTTCAAGCGCTTCATAAAAGTATATTCGTGTTGTAATATTATCATGTTCTGTATTGTCAAAATGAAACGATCACATTATTATTAATAGGTCTTGTGCGCTGCGGGTCACACCCAATTTCTACGAAACCCAAAAACTAAATGCTATGAGCTCTAAGCCTGGCTCTCCTAGCGTAACAATTTCTAACTTACAATTCCGCTTAGGTCTAATAATGCATATGTGGTTAGGTTAGGAGGGCCAGGATTTGATTCCTCAGCATTTAGTTTTGAGTTTTGGTAAAAGCTGGGTGTGCCCCGCACCAGACCTACTATTAGAGAAAAAGGGCTAAATATGGGCCCCCTTTTTATGTTGTCATTTTCGGAGGAAAAAAATAATATATCAAGCACCTGCCTATCATGCATATCTATGAAATATGTACTTAAATATAATAGCATGCTAAAGTATAGAAGGTCTCCATTTCTTAAAAAATAAAAGCAATTTCCAAAAAAAAAATGGTAAAATGATGTATTTCAAAATTGTGGGCTAAATATGGGCTACTAGTGGCAATATCACAAAAGCAATTAAAATTTAAAAAACAGTCATTTATCGCTAAAACATTATAAAATTCATATTTATGAATAATCTGTGGTTTTGAAAATCACGCGGAATGGGAAAAATCTAAATTAAGAAAAACATTCAAATATTTGTTGAAAATGTGATCTCAACATTAGACCTCATGTCATAGCCCATATTTAGACCATCACGCTATTTTTCTTCTAAAATTTATTTTCGCTCCCTGTGGTACATATTTCACAAACAAATCATAGCATTATAAAAGCCCACATTTGTTTTATGTGCCGCTAATATCATAACCTAAACAAAGCAAATGAGAATTCAGAAAACGCCGAGCTAAAACATACTTACAAAACGTTTTCGGAGGTCCCAATTCTATAACAGAGTCCAAGGCTGAAACTAACCACCACTTTCTGTTGCGAATTGGCGCCGCAACCTTTGTCCTTGACAGATAACCAGTTCCTATAGCCTCTGCCAGGCTGCTGCGCCCGGGAGCGCTGATAACTCCAAAACCCATATTTAAACCTTCGCCCATATTTAGACCTTCTCCTCTAATAATATAGGGCATTCTATTGTCACAGGTGGGACACACACACTACATTTTTTATATTAAAGTAACTATTTTACTGATAGTTAAGAAACATTTTTCTAGCAGTTTCCTAGGGGTCCCGGGTTCGAATCCCGGCCTGGGCATTGATGTTTGTAAGCGTCCATTCATCAATTTCATCATATCATCACTCATCCGCATCTTCGCAAATTAGCCAAAAAGTGGCGCAAAAGCGAAGTAAAATAAAGCAAATCAATCAATCTTACAGTTTATATTCAATGAAATATGAAACTTACATAACTATCCTTAAAATACTTCCCCAGATTTATAGTTTGTGTCACGTGTGGGACAAAGAAAACACTTACTAAGTAAAGAATTTGGAAATAAGAAATATCTGGGAATATTCAAATTATGAAAATAAATTATTCAGGACAAAGAGAGAAGGTAATTGACCTTTGAATGTTCTAGTGGAGTTGAAGGGGAAATGTAGCAGTTAAAGGAGAAATTAATTCCTTTTTGGTTTCACTGGTGGGACACAATGGAAGTAAATCAAAAAGTTAAAAAAACTAACAATATGTAAATAAAAAACTTCTATCTTCTAACTTAATTATGTATTATACTTGGATTTTTATGCATATTTGTTTTCGATTCCATGGCTATGTTTCTTGTACTGCTCCAGCTTGTTTCAAAGCATAATTTAATTCTCCTCTCTTTTGCTTTCCAGGTAGGTGAAAGTCTTTCACGCGATTGTAGAAGCCCAGATGTAATACCTGTGTTTATACCGGCCTCAAAAGAGGTAAGATAAACATCACCTTTCGCGAGCTAACTTGAAATTGCGTGACGTAGTGTATATGTCGCCTGTCATGTATCACTACGTCATGCTAAAAATCCCAAAGCATGACGGGAGAACGAGATAACGCCCAGTAAATACACTTGGGGCGCAAGTGAAGTGATTGTTTTTTGTTAGAAACCAATAGCATGTTAAAGCGGAAAGGACCATATCTTATGTGCGTTTTCTAGAATTATTTAACATTTTTACACACTCTCTCTTGGGTTTATAATCGGTGAGTTTTTGTTTTCGTTTTATATGCCTTTTTAAAACTTCATTTCCTGTTCCGAAATGCCTGGTATAATAGTTTAACGAGGTAATTTACATTCATTAAATTTCACTTTGAACCCGTAAATTAGCATAGTTTCGCAATTTGCTGCGAAAAATTGATTCATGAAATTTTACTGGTTGAACTTACATTCTGTGCAGTCTAATTCAAATCTTGCAAATTACATAACCATGATTACTGAAAGTTACCGTCGTTGTTACTCTGTAGTTTCCAGTGCAAATTGGATTACTTGACCTAGATTTGAGTCACTTTATACATTGTAAGGAATTATGTTACGTTAGGCAAGTTGAACTAATGGGAGTGATATTGAATTAATTGATTTTACTGATCACTTGTGTTGATCAATTTTTATTGTACTTACGAGTTCCAATTGACTGTACTGATCGGGGCGAAATTGCTTTTACCGATTGTACTGATTGGGATGAAACTGAATTTACTAATCGAAACTAAATTGACTCGGTTATTGCACAGATTGAGGTCAATGTTTTTTACTCGTCAGGATGAAATTAAATTAATTGGCTGCACTGATCGGGATGAAATTAAATTAATTCAATGTACCGATCGAAATTAAATTTATTGATTGTACTGGTCGGAACAATTATACTGATCGAGGCGAAATTGAATTAATTCATTGTACTGATCGAGGCGAAATTAAATTAATTGATTATACTGATCGGGGCAAAATTAAATTAATTGATTATACTGATTGAGGTGAAATCAAATTAATTCATCGCTGATCAAGGTGAAATTACATTCATACTGATCATGACCTGATTGAAGTAAAATTGTACTAATTTATTATATTGAAATGATTGAAATTATATTAATTATTCTTGTTGAATATAGTGTAATATAATTAGTTGATTCTTTAAAATGGATCGAAATTGTATAATATGACTATTAAACGGATTGAATATCCATTCCTTGATCACCCTCAGCACGATGAAATTATTTCGCTGGTTCACACCGACTGAAATCGAATTACTTGTTGCAGCTTTGGATGGAAATGTATTATACGAATGAAATTAAATATTTCTTCATTACAATGCAGTGTGAAATCGAGTTGCTTGCTGGGTCCCTTTCTTTGCTCCAGACGACATTCGTATCAACCGAAAGGCAGTCCCATTTGATTCCTGACGAGGGTTGCGTCAGAATTTCATTACCTACCGCGGAGAAAGGGGAGGCGGGGGGAACAGCCTCCGAAGACCTCCGCATGCAAATTCTCATCACGTTCTGCCAACTCCAGCGAGAAATTTCCGACGGCATCGCCGAAACTGCCCGCCGGAGGATGAGGTCGGCCTTTAACTCCTTGTTTGGGGGAACGGCCGGGCCGGGAAGTTGACGGCCTCTCGGGAGTTGTTCCCTCGGCATCGGAATCAAAACCTCGTCGCCGACCCTTCCTTGTTGGGGGGCGGACAGAAACGCGGAATTCCAGAAGTTGTCTTGTTTCTTAGACCTCTAGGGGTCACTTTCAAGGCTTCGCGCCACGAAAATTGTTGCTGGTGAAATTAGGGATTGTAAGAACGGGACGGCCCTTTAGAAATCGAGAGGATACCGACCGAGGCTTCATAAACAAGTTTGTAGATCAATTTGTATTTCTGTTGTTACGTCGCTTTTCTGTTTCAATACTTCGCTAATCGCGACGATGAGGATGAACTTGATGAAGAGACACTGGCAAGGATCGCCAATGACCGGGAAAGAAACAGGTTATTTTAGGTCTCTTTTCTGCACCTTTTGGTTAATCACAACGATGATCGATCTGAAGTCGCCTGTCGACATCTATACTTACAACTGTGAAGATATAAAATTTACCAAAACTGGCCCTTCAAGTCGGTCGGACTGTCTTTGATACCAAAACAATCGAACGTTAACAATCTATCGATTTTTAGTATTGCAATATATTCATAATTGTTGAAGCTAAAAAATAATAAATGCTCGTGTGCAAAAGTAACTTAAATTTTCAACTTAATCTGATATTCATCATTTTACATCCATTTCCCTGTTCCAATCCTAGAACATATTTTGTAACGAACGCTACCGAAGATTCTGGGTTCAAGTCGTGGCGTAGTCATGGGTGTTGCTTTGCAAGTTTCCTTATCAATTCCACCTAAGATATAATCATCCTTCATCTTCATGCCGACCTTCGTGGCGTAGTTGTTAACACAGCGTGCACAACTCCAGGGGTCCTCGGTTCGAATCTCGGCCTTGGCATAGGTTTTCCTTTTTAGAATATCTTCATCAATCATTCTCATCTTCGGCTAAAAGTGGCAGACAAGATTAGTAAAATAGGCAAAACCAATCAATCAAAGTCCCGCACCGTGGACGTGCGGTGCAGGTTCGGGTCTCGTGGGGGAAGCGTAACAGCTTGTCTCCTTAGAGTTCGGCCTCTGTATAGGACCGGTGACCACCCACCATCGTCAGGAAATTGGGGAGCTCCGAATGAGTAGCGTAACCTATTCACGGAAACCTACAACGACGACTGGGGTTAAGTCGTGCTGACCACACGTCGTCCAGTTACTGGGTGGATGACCTCCTTCCTACCTCGGTGACGCCGGGGGTTGGTAGGTAGGCCCTGGCGGGCTGTTACGCTGTTACGGGTTATTTTATTATAACAATCAAAAACCTTCATCTTCATGGTCGGAATTGCCGAAATTAATCAGAAAGTGCAACGTATACTAAGCAAAATACGTAAGCATAACGACATAATCTCATTTCAGAGGATTTTGACCCCCTCCATCCTCTCTCTCTCTCCCTCTACAAGATCGCCTGGCCCTTTATATAAAGCAGCTGGGGGGGGGGGGGGTAGCTTTAATTTTTATATCTGAATATGCTAGTATTTTATTTACAAGTGTTTTATTTAGAATTTTATTGTATTGGGTTGAATGGTGAATTTCCTTTTGGTGGTCATATTATTCCTAGCTCAATTGTTGGGGATTAACTTCTGTGGAAAAATGATGCGAAAAATAATACTTTTGAAACAATAAATAGAATTATGCCTCATCGTAGGCCTATTATAACTTGATTTGTATGTATACCTTGGTATTCCTTCTCGTGAGCAAATTTGGAGGAGTGCTGGTTGGAGGTGTGTAAAACCAAGAGATGCAAAATGGAGGAAATAAAAAGAAAATGTTTCGAGTCACAACATTTCATCTCCATCCTCACCTTCGTCCTCCTGTATTCATTTCACAACTTTCTGACGCTCGTTCTTTTCCACCACATTCTCTTTGCTGCTTTTTCCTTTCATCTCACCATCCGCTGCGGTTTCACACGGCTATCCAAACCTCATGAAACCCCAAAATATTATTAAGAAATCACGCTCCCCATAGAAGAAAAAAAAAATCTCCCACGGGACCTCGTTAATTTCGTACACTTTTGAACTTGTAAGTACATATGTACTCAAAGCAAGAGTAGTTTTATCTGCGAATGCTGATGGATGCTTTGGAGATAAATCTTGCGGTGTGCGTCCTCTTGCAACAAAAGATGCTTGGAGAATTCGCAAAGAGAGAAATGATAAAAGAACAGAAGTTTGCGTAGCGAGATTAAAATCTTTTCTAGTCCGAAGTTCCAGGCAGCCTACCTCTAAAGCCTTGTTGCATCAGAAGCAAGTTTGGGGGAGGGGTTAATAAGAGTCGTTTGCGAAACATAATTATCAGAATTCATTTATGAACCTCTTGGAGATGGAGGTGGCTTTGGCGACGTGGATATTTTTCGTCCTTCTTTCCATTTACGTACATCTTTTTTTATCTAGGTATTTTCCTCTAAGCGGAAAGAATGAACCTTTTTACCCATTTTACATCACTCAAACAATTCGTGCGTGATTGTGGGAAGCAACGAGAGGAAGATAATTATAAGGAACAAAGAGGAACGCTCTAATTCGAATCGCGGTTGGTTAAGAGGTGGTTTTTAATTTAGAGCCGAGTGCCTGGAGTCTGTCATGCGAGCTGATTTAACAGCAGCACGTTTGCTTCTCGTTGTTTGTGATTTGACGCCTGTATCGGTACCGAGATTATTTTTTCGTCCTCGTGCGATCTACTAGCTTCCGTCAATCGTCGATCCTATAAAGTCCGCAGGAAGAGCGTAGTGTGAAGTGGTTCTATTTCTCTCTCTTGCTTTTCTTACCTTCTTTTTCCATTCCCTTTTCTTCCTCTTTTCCTACTGTTCGTGCTCTCTTTTGAAATTTTCTTTCACTCTTCTTCCACTCTCCACATTTTTGGTCTCCTCTTTTCCCTTCTCTTGCTTCTTTCTCCTCCTTACTTCCTCTTGTTCCTCTTTCCATTTTCTTTTACCCTTCTATTATTTTCATCTCTCTTCTTTCTCCTATTTTACCTTTTCCCCTCTCTCTATTTCCCTGATAGCGAAGCGGTAACGTCTTCGCCTTGTAATCAAGGGGTCGATGATTCGATACCCGATGGAGGTACATAGTACTTCGGATTCCACTTCAACCTATCTAGTCCCGATTATCTTATCTGTGCATAAAGTGAACCTTGAAACATACTCAAACTCTATATTTTCGCTCTTTACCTCATTTCTCCATTCTACCTCGTTTTCCTTTCTCTACCTCTTTTCCTCTCCTCCACTTTCCCTTTTCTCTTTTTCCGTTTTCTTTCTTCAATCTTTCTCCTGTCATTCTCTTATTTTCACCTTGAGCTGAACATTGCGCCTACATATAACATCGGCAAATAAATTAGGCAGATAATAAAAAAAATGCATTCACATTACTGTTGCTTATGAAATGTAACCGTGTTCCAAAAGTCATGATCGGATATTATTTACAGTGCAAGAACGTATTTTTCGAAAGCGAAATTGATGTGAAAAGTTGTAGTTTGAGAGCATAGGCGTGCGCAGACCCTCTGAATTAGAAGGGGGAAGCCTTGATGAAAGTTCAGTCGGAAAAGAAAAGAAAAATGTCATTTTATCTCACTATTTTAGTTTCATTGCATATATACACCTTCGAAGGTAACATTTGGCTGGGCCATTTCCGGACCAGGGTTTCCTACCTCATTTTGTTGCGTTTGTTCTCTTCCATCATCCATGCAACACGGTCACAGAAACACCCTGTGTATATATAATGCAGCAACATAAAGCCACCATAACGAATAAATTAATTGTTTCTGAAACGTTCCGCGCTCCTTTCCCTCCAAACAGTGTTCATGCATTTAAGGCAAAACTGTTTAGCAGCAAGAGTTTGAAGTACTTAGTAGTTATAACTTCTGTCTCTGGCAATTTACAATGCATTACAGAAAACAATAAAATTGCGAACGAAGCGAGCAAGATAATTATTAGATCCAATTTTTTGCAAACTGAAAACAATATTGATTTAATATGGCACAAAAAATTTATCCTTTGCAATTTTTTCATTTAGATCGTTCGGCGCCCGGGGCCAACTCCCGTCGCTCCCTATCTACGGCTCTGAACTTGACATGACTGCAAGACAAGCAGAGATTGCGAACGAAGCGAGCATGAAAACTTTACGTTATATATTTTTATTTGTATAAAATTGATATCGAAGATGGTAATTGCCCCTTTGTGCCCCCTGCAGGTGCTTTTGGCCGTCTGGAAGAAATAATGCAAGAAATACGTGAAAATTAATTCCATCTTGAGTATCCTTTTGTCCTGCTACTCCTAGATTCTACGAGTACGTACGTGTCTTGCTTTCTTTACCTCAATGTTCGCCCTCCTTGACCTCCTGTACTTGCACCACTGCATCTCCTTCCCCCGCAGTTGCTTTGAACTTTAATCGGCTTGAAAATACTTGATTTTCTTTGAGTGTAATATCGTTTAATAACGGCGATAAGAATCCTCTAATGGGCATCTGGAAGGATTGTCCCCATCTCTCCCCCTTAGAAATCGAATGTCAACCTAGAAGTATATATTTCACAAGTATAATTTGATTTACGTCATACTAATTAACATTAATGTGATAATTTCAAATTCAAGTGGTGTTTTTTGAGGGGGCAACACTATTATCGGGGTAATATATCCCATTGAAAAATACCTAGCTTGTCCCTCTGTGAATAAAATCTGAGGACGTACATGATTAAGGAGAGCAATTGCCCCCCCTTGCTCCCCCCTCCCCCGTCCGCACGTCTATGTTTGAGAGGATAGTTTGTCCTCCTCACGTGCGGTGCGGTAATAATTCTTCTGTTTTCCGATAGAGGTCAGTCAGCCAAATACTGTGGTTAGGAGCCATGTTTTCCGATAGAGGTTAGTCTGAATACTGTAGTTAAATGTCGCGTTGTGGGCCTTGTGGCGGCTAGCGTTACTCATTAATTTGGTTTCCCGCCTTGTTTTTTCGAGACGACTGTTATTTTATGTGTTATGAACGATGCCGGATACAACCCAATTCACTATTGAGGAATGTCTTGTGTTATGCTCCATCGTAAAATATAAGATTAGCGGAATTCGTACGAACTCCATTGGGGATTTGAGAGGAGAAATTACCCGTCTTCAGAATACTCACCCCCGGACTGCTGAGAATGGCAATATGACGTACATGGCGGCGAATTCAGCTGTGCACAGAGACTGGTGGTCAACATAACGAGTAGTTCGACCATTGAGAGCCGCACTCACATTAATCTTACAGGCATTCCTGCCCCTCATTCACTCTTTAATGTACGAGGGGAAGTCAGTAAATAGGTCACAAACGGATGTGGGATATCTGAAAAAAAAGTATTAAGTAGTTTCTAAAGGTGTCGTTAGGTGGCAGAACAAACGAGCTTGATGATATTCAGTTAGCAGTTGTTTGACAGCGGACGCACGCATGAGCAGCTCAGTTTAAAAATGACGACCGCGCTCGAGGACTGTGGACATGATTCGAGCTGACAGGCGAGTGACGATAGACCGCATAGCAACTGCAATAAAGTATTCACATGATTTAGCCTGCAGCATATGCAGAATCGTTTGAATTTCCGAGAAGTGCACACAGTAGTGGCAAACGTTTCGTGGATGATGAAAATGTTGGAAGTGGGGCACGACTCTGGCTGGGACTGTAGCCCGAAAACATTTACGCAGTAGGTTTTGGGGGATTGATAAAGCAATGGGATAAGTATATAAATGTTGGTGGAGATTATGCTGAAATATAGAGACTGTTTTCAAGTAAGTATCTCACTTAGTATTACTTTAATAAACGTTTGTGACTTACTTACTAACTTACCTATGAATTTTGTTCAGTTCAATACAGTATCTGCCTTGATTACAGCAGTTTTACCAGTAATAATATTACATTCGTGACTTTTGCCCCATCCTGTACATTGTTTTACTGTACTGAACATTTCATGTGAAAATTGCGAAGTATTTGTATGGAATGAAATTGTTTCTAAGAAATATAGTTGTGACATCTTCGCACTTTATCCATTATTCTTTAACGGACGGTGGTTTCGTACGCAGATGAGTTTCGACATTGTGTCGCTTTTATTTCTCGTCTTCCCGATAGATTTTTCTGCCTTTTATGTCTCCGAAATCCCTACTGACCCTTAAACCAGTCGGTACGTCTAAGTTTTTTTTCAAGAAGCTTGACCCTCGAGTTCATTGTTTCGGTTTTATGACTGTAGGAGGTACGGTGGAGAAAATGGCAAGCAAGAACTGTAGTGGGATCCCATTGTAAAAGTCATTTTATGTGGAAAAACTAAAAGCTTTTGGACAGAGTAAGCATAAAAAAGCAGAAAACGGAGGAAGTAGTTTGAAAAATTTCTCGTATATTTTTTTTTTCTCTCCCGCGGAAATAAAACCGAAACTGAGTAAGTCTCCTAAGTGTTTTCGGCGATGGATTTGTATCCTAAAGGTCACTAGTTTGGACCAAGTAGTTGCCCATCACTATGTAATTACATATTTTTTACCTTGTGCGTAGATAAAAATGACAAAGGTTAACGAATTACTACCGTTTTGGAAACTATATACTGCGCAACGTTTCCGGATTTTACAATTTCCTACAATATATATTCAATCGTCATGATCTCAAGAAAGCAACATATTGAAAAAATTTAACGGATTTTATATTTTAGATATGTTGAGATATTTGCATATTTTTCGTTTATAGCACATATTTTTACATAGAGTGCGGAAATTGTGTCACTTCTTCGGTTTCGCTTAAGAGATAAAGATATATATGTATGTATGTATGTATTTATGTATATATATGTGATATTATATTATGTAGCGAGTTAGAACTTTGATGTCACCGGTAGTAGATTATGAAGCAATTTTAAATCATGAGCTCAACTAATTTGACTAATAGATTTTCCTTATAACTTATTTTGTCTGTGATACAATAAATATTTAAGGGCCCCGGTGGTCTAGTCGGTATATCGTCCGACTGCAACACGGAAGACCCGGGTTTGATTCTCGGAGTGGGTGATCTAAGGTTGGAATTTTTCTGGCCTTGGCCCCATAAAAAGTGGCTCCGGGGCTCGCCCAGCCTCAAATAAATCGGTACCTGGGGCAACCCTGGAGGGTAAAGGTGACAGGAGCGTGGTGCTGATTACATCACCTCCAAAATAACCAAGATCGAATGCTTGCTTTATTTTACATCACTTTTCTACCACTCTTGGATAATTTGCGAAGATGGGGATGAGTAATGATGTGATTAAATTGATGGATACTCACACACATTCATGCTAAGGTCGGGATTCGAACCCGGGACTCCTGGCAGGCCGAGATCGAGAATGTGTGCGGCTCTACCCTACATACCCTAAATGTACCTTCATGGCAAGATGCTATGTGCACGGGGAACTTTACCTTACCTTACCTTTTACAATAAATATTTTAAAGTAATGAACGTTGAATTATCACAACAAAACGAAACTGGTGTAATGCTGACTGCTGTGCAACCCTGTTCCGTTCAGAATCGTTAGTTTAAACTTACATTGTGACCGCTGTAACACTACAGCCTTGTATGAAGTTCCAAGTTACTTAAAGTTCTAATTTTTTGTGAGTACACAGCATTGGAATTTACCCTTGTTCAAGCATGAAAGAACGAAAACGTGAGAGGCAGAAGCACAAGAAAGCTTGAAAGTTTTTGAAATAGTAAGAAATCCCAGACAAGGACTGAAGCTAAGACAGTTTGTTTCCTTTCAACTTTCTTCAGAAATCGATAAACCATCGGGAAAAGAACCCTCTTCTTCCGAAACCAAAGTAAGTCTGTAGAAAACTTTCCGCCCGTGGAAGTTGTAAATTACGTTATGAATTGCGGCAGTTTCTGTGCTCCTTCAACTATTTTCATCATGCGTTCCGGAACTGGAAGCGGACCAAACCATATTTCTGGTATCAATGGTCCGACTGAAATGAAGCGAAAGTTTTGAATATCGATAGCAACAGTTCGCTGAGAATTCTGTCTCTATTTTGGAGTGAAGTTTTCTAAACTTGTGTGCAATCTTCCATCCCACTGAGCATTATTTACTTTTATTCATGCTTATGATTTTCGGCACGAGGTCCTCTGCTGCTGCACATGTTGCACAGCCTTGAAGGCGTGTAAAGATGGGTTCACACTGGAGACAAGGCACTGTGAAACGACAGACGCTGTGGGTACGTCATAATCAGGGGCAAGATCGTCTACTCAGGCAGAAGCACAGCAATTTTTTTTTCTGTCACCACCCTTAGAATTAATGCATATAATTTATATTTGGACGATTAATCAAGTCCTCTACAATTATATATACACTATGAGTCGACAAATAACTACCTTGTTGCATAGTGTATATTAGCACAGTTAGAGGCCTTTGTGGAATGTACGAAAGTAATTGTAATTTTCAATTATTTATTGATTAAGCTCAAAACGATTGTTTTTTTATTACATATAACATTCGAAATTCTCATAACAAGAAGTTTACAAAGAACAATTCAATTCATAAACTTTATAACAATTCATATATGAATCTAATTAACATCAACTTTAAACTTATACTTTATATCTTGCTGTCTTTCACTAATGTATCCTTCAGTTCTTATGTCGTTCCCTTCCGCTCTTGTTCTGTTCCCCCATTTGCTCTTGTTCACTCCATTTGCTCTTCTTCTTTACTCTATTCGCTCTTCTTCTTTATCCTATTCGCTCTTCTTCTTTACCCTATTCGCTCTTCTTCTCTGCCCCATTCGCTCTTCTTCTGTACCCTATTCGCTCTTCTTCATTACCCTATTCGCTCTTCTTCTCTGCCCCATTCGCTCTTCTTCTTTACCCTATTCGCTCTTCTGATCTGCACTCATTCGCTCTTCTTATTTACCCTATTCACTCTTCTTCTCTGCCCCCATTCGCTCTTCCTCTTAACCCTATTCCCTCTTCTTGTTCTGTACACCCCTCTCGCTCTTCTTCTTTACCCTATTCCCTCTTCTGATCTGCCCCATTCGCTCTTCTTCTTTACCCTATTCCCTCTTCTTCTCTGCCCCCATTCGCTCTTCTTCTTTACCCTATTCCCTCTTCTTGTTCTGTACACCCCTTTTGCTCTTCTTCTTTACCCTATTCCCCTTTCTTGTTCTGTACACCCCTCTCGCTCTTCTTCTTTACCATATTCCCTCTTCTTGTTCTGTACACCCCTTTCGCTCTTCTTCTTTACCCTATTCCCTCTTCTCCTCTGCCCCCTTTCGCTCTTCTTCTTTACCCTATTCCCTCTTCTTCTCTGCCCCCATTCGCTCTTCTTCTTTATCCTATTCCTTCTTCTTGTTCTGTACACCCCTTTCGCTCTTGTTATGTAGCACCTTTCGCTTTTGTTCTGTTTCCCGTCGCTCTTGCTCTGTCCCTTTTCGGTCTTTTTGTGTTCTTTTCGCATTTTTCAATAGGTAGTATACCTTTCTGCCCTTGTCCTGTTCTACTTGCTTCTGGTCTGTTTCATATGCTCTTTCTGTCTAGTTTATCTCTACTTCTGTTCTCTACCGTTCATTTATACATAGCCCCCTTTCACTCTTGTTCCGTTCATTTTGCTGTTTTCCCTTACGCTCTTGTTTTGTTCACTTTCCTCGTTTTTCAGTTCTCTTTCTCCCGTAGTCCGTTTCGCCACAAGTAAAGCCCATCAATGTTGTTCCGCCTCCATCTCCAAAGACCGCATCAGCAGCGAGAGGCGGTGGTAGGGGAGCGGAGGCAGAACGGGGCGAGCTGTAAATACAGGTAGGCACACGTATTGACAAACCCATTCGGAATTTAACCGAAAAGAAACACAAAAGCCATTTGACTCGTGGGATGGATGGAAAGAATTGTGTAATCCGAGAGTTGCTCTCCCAAACGCCCGCGGTAGGGGGTGATGATGAAAAGCGGCCGGAAGAGAAAAGTCGCTGCGAACAAAATGGTTTTTCCCTGTGCAAACGTAAAACAACAAGGCCGAGGCTCACAATAAGTGCATTGTTGGCTGATGCGATTGTCCTTCACAGATCAGTCAGGAGGAAGAATCCGTACTTCGTTTGCGTTGATGGTTTTTAAATTTCCCCAAGAAAAATAAAAACTGGGTGTTTTTCAAATGTTCAGCATCCAGTAATGACATCATCAAACAGTTGCGGAGGGGGGCTGGGAGATTCAAAGACAAGGACGTACATGTTAATATATTCATAAATATAAAAATGCATATTTGTTGTCTTTCAAGGGACAAGTTATACTGGAACCAGAGACGGGACATTCGCATTAGCTGCAGTGTTCACCATTAGTTATTTCCGCCGTAAAATAGATCAACGGGGCTTGAACCCAGGTCCGTCACAGGTATTCGTCAGAAGAGAGGGAGCTAAGGGGGAGCTATCCTCTCCGTAAGTTTTGACGCGGAATTTCCTTACCTTTGGCCTTTCGACGAAAATAAATAGTAGAGGATGTTCTGATAGCAGGAATTCGTTACACGTTTGGCAGTGAAATATCTTCTCGGTGAACAAATGTGATATCGTTATCTCCGCAGAGGTGTTTCCTTCCCAAAATTTCGTTTTAACATATTTATATTGCATTATCATAATCTAGTCCTCTTTGCCTGGATAATTGTCTCGTAAACTGAAATCTTTAGAACTATAGTGGGACCATACGCAAAAACACCTACGCAGAACCACGACTTCTGTGCATCGTGGAGTGGAGGGGTAGAGTGGATCAGGCTTCCTTATGGCCCGAGTTGAATTGATGGAGGGGAAGATGCGCGAAGGCTTCTGGCCGAATGTTCTTATTTTTGTGGTCGCTCTGTAGAAGTCATAATGTATTTTTTTTCTCTATGTAGTTAATTATGTTTTATCGGACAATTTTGGTACATATACATATAGTTCTGCGATTTTCGACAAAGTTTCGATCCTTAAGAATTTCGTTGCCCAATTTTGTTTCTAAGGTATGAGAATTTTCAGTTGGTAGATATTTTCTAAAGTTCCAGTCTGATTGCTGAAGATTTGTAATTGTAATGTATTACCCTCAGGCACTTCAGAATTACTTCGAAATTTTTCCAATCAAAAGTGTAAACATTTATTGGATTAGGTGGACACGTGGGCCTAGTCATCCACTCCTCCCTTCATCCCTAGCGTTCTCCAGGTCTTGACTTCCAGTGATCTTAGATCCTTAACATGCCGTATTCCATAACATAAACATAACATATAACATTTTAAATTAACAATATGGGAACCATTTAGTGAAAGTCAATTCATGATTATTAAAATTCAAATTATTGTTTTTTCTTATGCGCAAGGTAAATCGTCTCCACGTTCCCTTTCTCTTGAACTCTCCTAACATAATAATTGGACACCATCTATTCTCAAGGAAACCATTTTGGAAAACGGTTTTGTAAACCAAAAACCAGGATGTAAAAAGCAGGCTTGCTAAAACAGTTGTAATTGTGAAGGAGCGCTCTCTCTCATGCACGTGCGGATTGCAGAGCGAACAGCGTTACTGTAACATTGTAAAGGTGGAAAGGAAGGAGTGAGCGAGGCAGCAGGAGGCTTCGTCCGTCTCGTTCGTACAGTAGAAACCAACTCGATTCGATAGGAACAGTGCATCAGGGGTTCTGTGAAGAAGAAGACGCCTTCCCGCACCTTTTTACCTCTTCAACACAACGTCTCCCCAACTCGTTTGCTGCTTGCCGACCTTGAGATGCTGTGGGCAGTCGGGAAGCTCGGACGCCTACACAAGTGCACGCGATATGCTCAAGCCTGGAGTAAGGGAAGATTTCTTCGAAAGGCTAACTCTATTCCATTTCATACACTCTGGGAACTTCATTCGTGCAAGCTAAAGGGGGTGTCACGATTGGAACTACAGTCAGAATAATCCTATGTGTATACTTTCCTTTGTTTTGCACTTGCGTGTGCTGCGTACCCTTATACATTTATACAGCCACATATTTTATCAAATGTCTGGAGATTTTTCATCCTCGCATGTACGCCAATTGGTTTTTGGTGTGGTAAGTGTTTCATCTCTGTTGTATGATCTTCAGGGACTCTTTACGTTTGATTTAAATCTTCAGACCTGTTGAATATTTTATTCACGATAACGGACCTCCCCCAGGTTCATCTACACTTATCATTTCAGTCGGCCAGTCAGATAATCAGAAGAGTATGTTTTGAAAACCAAAAACAGTGAAATTATTTAGAAAACCAAGAACCGAAAAAAAATTGGAAAAATGAAATCCTCAAAAAGTTTAAAAAGAAAAAAAATTAAACCGAAACCGAAGATCAATTCTGAAAATCCAAATCGCAAAACGTTTTTAAGCCTAAGGAACTATTTTCTAAAAAAAAACATATTTTGGTAGTATTAGAAACTAATTTCCACATTTTCTGCATGGTGT
Source organism: Lepisma saccharinum (assembly GCF_977018435.1). Lineage (NCBI taxonomy): Eukaryota > Metazoa > Arthropoda > Insecta > Zygentoma > Lepismatidae > Lepisma > Lepisma saccharinum. Next base: position 137,231,461 of record NC_139229.1, read on the forward strand.
GGTTTGCCCCGGTGGTCTACTCGGTAGGTCGTCTGACTGACACGCGGGAATCCCGGGTTCGATTCCCGGGATGGGTGAACTAAAGTCGGAATTTTTCCGGCCTTGTCCCCGCATAAACCGGCTCTGGGCTCACTCAGCCTCAAATCAATGGGTACCTGGGGACAACCCTGGCCGGGGGGGTAAAGACGGCCGGAGCGTGGTGCTGATTACATCACCTCCAAAAAAATGGCCTACATCTAGAACGCGTTAGGCACTACCCCCACATCCCCTAAATGTTCCTTCATTACACGGTGCTATATGCACTACCTTTTTACCTTCTTTGTTCTTACCACTAAGCTACCAATCCAACTGCTACACTGAATGTTTCACCAGTGTCGGAAACTCAGTGGTATATCAAGTAGCACTGCATAGAGTTCGATTCCTGTGTACATGTTCCCACCAAAATATAATCAACAGTGATAATAAATATCCTTCCACACATCTACACCATCGATACTACATGATTATTACTAGTACCTAATTATAGAAAAACACAAAGTTTCTGTAGTCATTCATCAGTTTTGCATGATCACGCACGCTGCATTACGTATGTACACGATGCTGCATCCACATATCTTTACACTTTAACCAGGAAACCTACACTACATTATTTCGAAAGAGCCATGTGACACTTTCCACCATACGTTCAGACTACGTCTTCCATGAAATACGCCCGTTGCCAGGAGCTAACTGACAGTGACATGTGTGTGTGTGTGTGTGTGTGTGTGTGTGTGTGCAGGCTAGCTTGTTCATATGTGAACATGGATTCCTGGGACGACGTGTGTCAACAAAGGGTGGTGAATGATTAATGCTTCGGGTACGGTCCTGCTGCAGGAGTTCGACAGGAGCACCATGTAACTCGAAAGACAGGAGAATAACTTCAACATGATAACGTGCCTCCACACATATTGGTTATTGTACGTGAATGCTTTTAACCTGTTCAGCATGCTTACTTGGAGACAGAAGCGAAATATTCCAGAGGGAGGGTAATTTGGCAAGCACAGGAACTATAGTACGTAGAAATTTTAGCGGAATATGTAGAATCGCCAAGGACTCGAACCCGGGTCTCTGGAATACTAGTAAAACATTTGAAACGATGAATCAAGCGAAATTAAGACTGGCTTAGAAAAGCAGTGTCACGGTATATCAAAGATCCGGGTTCGAGTCCTTGTCGAGCCTGCATTTTCTGCTTAAATTTAAACGCAAGGTTTTATAGTTAACATTTGGCAATCTTGAGTGAAACCTCTTAGTCTAGAGAACCATTCGTCATAATGGTATAACATTTGAAGAACGTTGATCTTCCCATATCCATGCACACTACGAATGTACCATCTCTTGAAAAAGAGTGACTTATACAGAGCTGAGGACCTTTTCAGAACGAAGCGCCTAGATAAGACACGGTTTTACCTACTTGCGAAGTTTTATTTTTTATCTAACAACATATGGTATTTTTACCATATTTCCGCGATTGACCACTTGTGAAAATAAATGTAAAATTATGTTAGTAACACTCCAGACCTGTATTCATGATTAAAACAATCCCTTGGACGCTGTAAGAGATCGAGGTCTCGATATCTTTTATTGGTCGTAATCTTGAATTTTCAATACTTTTTATTCTTTAAAAACATATGAGAAGCTAAGTAGAACTACAACTTCCAATGCTTCGCCTTCATTTTAATCATGTAGTATTGTAATTTCGTTGTAAGATGTTCCAAGTGCGACGCTCGCAAGCAAAAAACAATAATGTCCATGAAAGGAAGCTTTTATTCAGACTCGGTCTCTAAGTTGAAAAGGGAGTTAAGGTAAACTAATTTTAAATTGAAGTTTTTAATATCAGAGCATATACTTTACAAACTAACTAACTAACTCTCTAGCCTTCTTAAACCCGAAGGTTCATGGCTGCAGCAACACAGGCCTTCCATCTGTCCCTATCCTGAGCAAGATCTATATACTCTTTTCCATCCCTACCGATTTCCCTTAGGTCCATCTCAACGTTGTCCCTCCATCTTCGTCTTGGCCTTCCTACAGGTCTCTTACCATCAGGTTTCCCAACAACAATCCTGTAAACTCTTAATTCCTCTCTCATTTGTGTCACATGGCCTGCCCACTAAGTCTTCTTGATTTAATCATTCTAATAATATCTGGACATGAATACAAATTATGTAGTTCTAAATTATGTAACCTTCTCCACTCATCTGTCTCCTCATCCCTTTTAGGTCCAAAGATTTTCCTAAGGATCTTATTTTCAAATACTCTCAATTTATGTTCCTCTATCAATGTAAGGGATCAAGTTTCATATCCATATAATACTACAGGCAATATTAGTGTTTTGTATATTTTAACTTTTAGTTTCTTAGATATTAAACGAGAAGACAAACGTTTTTGAAGGAAAAGTAATATGCATTTCCTGAAATAAGCCTTTTTTTTTATTTCCTCTTTAATATCATTTTCTTTTGTTAGTATTACTGCTAAGTACTTGAATTTCGAAACTGGTTCAAACGAGTTGTTATCAATAATTAGATTTTGATTATTACCTATAATTTAATATAATGAGAAATATTTTAATAAGCTCAATTTGTCTATATTTCTACTCTGTATGTTTTACAGGTCATTTCTACTCTTACGGCAGCCGGTCCTCATGCTGGCAAGGGGAGTGAGGAGCGGGGATTAAGCTGCAGTTAACCGCGGTGGCGCCGAGAGTTAGGGCGCGGCGGGAGGAAGTATTACGTGAACCTCGTTCTACAGGCTGCCGCGTTTCTTATCGGGCGGGATTGGTCGCTTCCCCGCTTCCCACTTCCCTTGACAGCATGAGGATCGGCCGCCGTAACAGTAGAAAATACCTATAGTAGCTAACGTAAAAATCTTGTATGATTTCGTACAGCTTGTTTCTAATTCTTCGTAAGTCATGCGCTTATTCCCTCGTCTCTTACGTCATCCCTCATCATGCTTCATCCAGAAAGGTCCTACAGACCAATGCATTGATTTGCTACTAACTTTACTTAGGTTGAAATCGATATTTCCACATTTAAACCTCCAAGTATTTAATGAAAACATGAAAAGTGTGTGTGTATATGGTGGTCGTAATACATTTACAACTTTTAGGTAATGTATTTGATCATTATTTATCATCAATAGCGATAAATTATAATGGAAGCTTTGATGAACTCCAATACTGCTTTTTTTTATTCAGATTTTAGTACTAGTTGGCAGCTCGCGCCGAGCAAAATCCAGATGGAGATTCAGAAATTTCTGTTCTTATATTCATATTTTTTAAGTGTTATATGAAGGTTTTATAACTCTTTAAAAAAATCTATATACAAATAAGTTCAAATTGTGTCATTAGAATTACAATAAAGTGAACAATTTCAAATTATGCTTATTAGCAAACATTTTTATTTTTAGAAATACAATTTCCCATAAATATAATTTAGAGTAGTGAGATTTCTATCGTTCTCAGGAAGATTTTATATGCTAGAAGTAATTATTGTTTTCTCACTTTCAAAGTATGTTCAATACTGAAATTTATTGATGAATAGTAAAATACAGCTAGGATAGTGCGTAATAGATTAGAAAGGCCTTTATTGAGCAGTCCTGTCTCGGTCACATGGGTCTCTCTTACAACAAATATGTAACCTGTTGCTCAACAGCCCATTGACTGCCTCACTCCCACCTGATTCTACTCACTTTCTCACCCGAGGTGGGCGATCATCTAACCAGTTACGGGGGTGACGTGTGGTCAGCACGACGAACCCCATTCGTTGTTGTAGGTTTTCATGGCCGGTGGTGGGTGGCTACCGGTCCCATACACAGGTCGAAATCTCAGGAGAAAAGTTGTTACGCTTCCCCCAGGAGACTGCGCGCGTCCCGTATCTGAAGCCCAAGGCATGACGCCGATGCGGGACCTTACAACAAATATTTGTCACAAATATTAAAAATCCATTCTAAGTATACAGTGAGATTATTGAATAAAAATAATACAATTATTGAAAAATATGGAACATATGAAGTGAAAACTATAAACCTTTACGTTCAATATACAAATTGATGAATTCTTATGTACATTAACATTTAGAGAAGCTAGTATGGGCCTCCCCCATGGCGCAGTGGTAGCGTATTTGCCTTGTAATCAAGGGGTCCTGGGTTCGATAGCCGGTGAAGGCCACTTTAAACTGTAGGTCCAGTCCCGATTAGCCTTACTGTGCATAAAGTGGACTTAAAACAGCAACTCAAACCAAGAGAAGCTAGTACACAGTTATGAACGATGGTTAGTTACGTTACAACTATAAATAATACTAGTAATTATGCTTGTTCGTAGAGTATTTAAAAGTATGTGGAATTTGTTAGTCATTGATGCAGGCAATTTGTTCCATTCGTTTATTGTTGCAGGAATGAATGATTTGTTGTAAATGGGGAATAAAAAATCCATAGCCGGACTGTGTTACCCAAGGACATTTTGTCGAGAGAGTTGAGAAACGTCCCTGTTAATTCTCATCTTGACAGACGTTGAATTACGCTTGTCAGGCGATGGTTAAGCTTGCTAGGAGATACGTCAGGTAGATTTCCACTTCATTATGTCCGGAATGTCCTAGATGACAGCGGGGTGGGAGGTTCTGTTTCTTTTTGCCAGGGGGATTCCTAACGACTCTATTTTTCATGTGTCTCTACCCTAGGCGTGAAATTTTGAGATTTAAAAATCACGCAAATGATATAAATATTCAATTCGATTCAATTCAATGGTCTTTATTCTTGGGCGAGGTTCAGCAAATGCTGATCTACCACCTAACCCGACAAAGAAAAATGTAGCAAAGTACCTAGGTACATTATTATACATGACGATTATAAGACACTACATAAGTAAAATAACATAAAAGAAACTATAAAAAAAACTACTACTACACAAAGAAAATCACAAAAAGAAAACAGATGACAAAATATATACAATGCGTGTGTGCTAATAAATGAAAAGATAATAATATACATGTATTAACTTAGTTTCGGTCCAGTTTTTTCAATAATTCACAGGAAACAGTTTTTAATCATATGTGGTCTTACTTTGCTTCTGATCATCAATCAGTGAATCATATGCGGCCCTACGAAAGTGTTTGTAGTTCAGTTGCTTTATTTCGTTCGGGAGTGCATTACAGATTTTAGGTGCCATGTAACTGAATAAAGATTGCGAAACAGAAGTTCTGCAGCGAGGTATATGGAGATTAGCGGCGCTTCTGGTGGAGCATGAGTGCGTTTCACTCCTAGCTTTAAGCTTTACACTCAGATAGTCCGGGATGTTTTTATTTATAACATTGCAAGTAATGCAGATCATGTGCAGTTCTCTCCGTCTTGCCATGTTGAGAATTTTGTGCTGATTAAGCACAGGTAGAACGTGTTCGTGATTTTTAAATCTATAGACATACCTCATGCATGCATTTTGGACTTTCTGAATTTTGCCTGAGAGCCTTTTTGTGATTCTTGGCCCGTAAACAACATCGCAATAATCGAAAAGAGGATATATTAAAGATTGGACCAAATTTAATTTAATTTTGGGTGAAAGGAAGTCAACAAGCGTGTAGAGGCTCTTTAGCACTGAATATCCTTTACCGCACTGTTTCAGTACATGTTCAGACCAGTCTAATTTTTGATCCATACTATTCAGTTCACGATGCGATATTATATAATGTGGATGTTATCAAGAGGACACTGCGTAGAAATCAAGACGAGTATGAGAACTCACAGTTTGAAACTTGTGGGGACGAGAACGAGACCAGACACTACGAGAATTGTCGAGGCGAGAACGAGAAAAAACACTTCGAACTTTATGGAGAAGAGAACAAGATTTCATGTCCAAGTGCCTCGTCTTGTTAGAGACGTCAGTAAGATAGAAGGTAGAGTGTATGCAAATGTCGCTAAAAAATGCGACGGTCGTGTCTGTCTGTGTTCGCCCGTCCGTCTCAAATATCGTTATTTCAGAAAATACCAGGACTATAGAAAAATCAATATTTTGTGAATTGATACACCTACCAAACAATAGCTCAACGCAGTATAAACTAATTGCCTGATCGTAAGAGCAGGCATGTAGCCAACGGGAGGGCTCGGGGGAGGGGGCTGATGCCCATCCCCGAAATCCTACAAATATCTAATTTAAATAGTGTATAGCGGCAACTAATTTTATGACTTGGAACTTCTTAAAGTAAATAAATTGTTAAGGAAATGCGTTCTGATTCCTCCCACCAACCTCATACCAAATATCGCAGCATGGTGTCAAGTTGTAATTTTTATGTATATTTAAGAGGCCTACATGCTGAATTTTAATTTGTTTTATGGAAAGAATCACCCTTAAATTTTGATGGTGGTTCGCGAAGTCACCTTTGCTACCAGGTACAACTTATTTAATCCGTTAGATGAAGAAAGAATGTAATTTAAGGGAGGCAGGTCAAGTAAAGTGTTCAGTAAGGCTTAAAAGAGTGACTTTCAATAAGAGGAAAGTAGTAGACACACTGTCGTAATTAAATACTTAAAGGGGTTATGATATGATTGGTCTTGGAAGAGGGACACCCCTGGAATTATTCTTTATTTATGAAATGAATGAGGAGGTACGAAACAATACTTTCATAAAAATTAAGGGGGGGGGGGCTTCTCCTTGTCAACTATAAATCTACACTCTGTCCTGACTATCTCTGGAGCAAGCGAACGAAAACAAGTCTCTGCGCAAGTTGCGACGCGAGACGGCTCCACCAATGAACACGTGAGAGAGAACGGGATTGCGTGGGGGGGATAAGCGACTGCGCTTATCAACCTGTGCAGCAGCGTGTACTGCTTTGCTCTGTCCACCCGATTTCCCCCTTCCCTGTTGCTATGCGGGGCCTTGCTTCAGAGATAGCCGGAACAGAGTATAGGCTGTTCGGGGAAAAAGTACTTAAATAAAAAAATACAATTTTACAGCAGATAGATATTTATGTTCATTCTTTTAATACATTACAGACGTGGTATACTAACTAACTAACTAACTTACTCTCTAGCCTTCTTAAACCCGAAGGTTCATGGCCGCAGCAACACAGCCGTTTCATCTGTCCCTATTCTGAGCAAGATCTATATACTCTTTTCCATCGCTACCGATTTCCTTTAGGTCCATCTCAACGTTGTCCCTCCATCTTCGTCTTGGCCTTCCTACAGGTCTCTTACCATCAGGTTTCCCAACAAGAATCCTGTAAACTCATCTTTCCTCTCTCATTCGTGTCACATGGCCTACCCATCTAAGTCTTCTTGATTTAATTATTCTAATAATATCTGGAGAGGAATACAAATTGTGCAGTTCTAAATTATGTAACCTTATCCACTCACCTGTCTCTTCATCTCTCTTAGGTCCAAATATTTTCCTAAGGATCTCATTTTCAAATACTCTCAATTTATGTTCCTCTTTCAATGTAAGAGACCAAGTTTCGCATCCATATAATACTACAGGCAAAATTACTGTTTTGTATATTTTAACTTTTAGTTTCTTACATATTAAACGAGAAGACAAAAGTTTATGAAAAGAAAAGTAGCATGCATTTCCTAAATTAAGCCTGCTTTTTATTTCCTCTTTAATATCATTTTCATTTGTTAGTATTACTCCTAAGTACTTGAATTTGGAAACTGGTTCAAACGAGTTGTCATCAATAATTAGATCTTGATTATTACCTAACACTTGGTTTCGGCCTGTAAGCATATGTTTAGTTTTCTCCTTGCTAACTTCCAAACTTATCTCTTTAGCTGCTTTGAAAAATATTTTAGCATTATTCTTAATTGTATTTATATCATCCCTACTAAGTCTATGTTATGTGCATATTCTAACAGACGTGGTATACATATCACTGATAATCACTGATTAGAATCTTTAGACAGCAAATATAAAATTATACATATAATATTTTCTTTAATTGATTCAGTGAGACTTAACCGAAAGCATCAGAACATCGAGGCTTGTGATGTGCGTGCCATTTCCTGAACACCGTAGATGTATACCTTGGACTGAAATTGGATAATTTATATAGTTTGACCAGTCAACCGTTGTGACGCTGAAACTTATATTTGCCCACGTATTGAACCATCTTATAAGAGACAGTTAAATTTTCATGATTTGATAACAACGTTGTGTGCGTTACAGTGCCTGTCAATGCCGAAGTTTTGACCACCTAATTTTCTATCGTCTGGTTCCAGAATTCAGCAAATTCGCCTCCTTTCACGGCATTCTTGAGAAATTGCAGGAAGCCCACGTGCAATAGGGAAGAGGAAAGTTTTACATGGAAATAAGGGGTCTTCATTTATGTCAATGCATTAAAGGTAGACGTGAGAAGACTTGGCTCTCCCTCTAGAAGCTGGAGAGGGAACTGTTTGGTTGGAAAATTTGCACTTTGAGCACTTTCATATTCTCTAACGAGTGCTTACAGTGACGTGAACTGGAGAAGCTAACGATTGCAAAGATCCTAGTTCGTTTCGTCCCAAGCTCGATGTGAAGGTGAAAGAGGAGAGTGGCGGCGATTAGGTTCCAAAACTGGGGGTGCAAAGACAGTTTATTTCCATTTGTATATAAGGTTTAGCATAATACGGGGGCAAAAGTGACGAAAAGTTAGGGGGGCAACTGCCCCCGTTGCCCCCCCCCCCCTAATCGAAGCCACTGATGGTTCGGTACATCTTTGTAAAGTAGTTTGCAAGTAATTTGTAGTGCATCACATGCCTAGAAATGTGCAGTGTTACAGAAGTTCTGTTGCCGGATATTTCCGTGTTTCAGTGGGCGTCAAACTTTAACCGGAAAGTAAAGGTGAGATTGGGCACGTGAGAAAGGCACGTCCAGATCTTGTAAATCCACAGTAGATCAAGAGATAGTGTTGATCTTCCCGAACCCGGATGAGCGACTAGCGTAACGGGGTTTAAGAGAAAGGAAGGATGTAATGTGTTGAGATAAAACATAGCTTATTTTACCTTTCTCAGAACGTTATTTGGAACATGTCTTATCAATTATTCCAGTGCGATCTGCAGCAATATTATCATTTTATACTTGCATTATGTTACATTATGAACGAGTTATATTGTTTTAGTTCGTTAATTGTCCATAAAATCAGCATCAGGCAGCATCTGTATAGGCGAGACCCGTGCAAAGCAAATAAGCTAACAGAAAACAATGCCAAGACTATATTTTGGTGGCTCCAAAGAAAAACTACAAAGAATTAGTTGAGTCAACTCTTATCCAAATAATGAAAAATAACAGTCTATGGTTCAGCCGCCAGAGCGTCGTTAGTCTGCAAAATCCAGTTCAGGGTGTCCTACCTGGAAGAGATGTTGACATTTGGATGGCTTCCGGAAGGGTCAAACCTAACACCCCACTTTCATTTTAATATGAGCTAATCGGTTTTGTTATTGTTTACCCTGTTTACTAAACACGAACAAAAATGGCACAAGAACTAGGACGAGAATTAATAATTTACAAAATGAGTTACATTTTGACTAATAATACGAGTCCGATTCCCTTGTCCATTACCGGTCCTCCTAAATTCTCGATTAAGAAGTTGATGAAACCAACAAATCCAAAACTTGGTTTTCCGCCAACGAGTAGCTTTCCCTTTCAGATTTCGTTCCTTAATCCCTTCTGTTCCCGATTAAGGGAAAACATTACAGTTCCGCGAAAACTACTCCCAGACAATTACAATGCTCAGTAATCTAAACTTTAGCTATTCACCAACCGAAACTAAATTATGTGAACAATCTGTGCGTTTATTTTCTCGGCAGGCCGGTAACCACAGACTAGCCACTACTCCGCCGTCGAGAAATCCTCCAATCCTTTTCAGCCAGAGGACTCTTCTCTTCCTGCCCAGCAAAGGTAAAAATCCCTTTCCTAATTAAAGGGTTTTCAAATCAGTGGTTTTCGCCAGCTAGCCTTGTGCGACCACGTAGCCCAGCTCTATAGCAAGCCATGACGCGAAAGTTAAACTGTCTTCAAAAATGAACTAAAATGTCATTAAACAGCAAGAATATTGAACATGGAAACATTCTAATAAAAAAATATCATATGATGATGCAATCATTACACTTTAAAGTCAAAATCTTGCCCAAGAGATGACCCCAGAGCATAAACTTCCTAGGTTGTTTATTGGTACGCATAGTGAATCCTCTCTGGTGTATTTCTTTCTGCTGTCAATGTGAACAGGAACACTCCATGCATCTTAATATATTGCTTTTACCTTCTTTACGTCCTGCACTTGTTCATTGAAGTCCAAAGTCCTCTCCTAACTAGAAATGAGTGCAGATAGAAATGAAACACAAGTGGAATACAGTTTTCCTAAAAATCTGTCATATTTATGTTAATATCCTCCAATCTACGTCTGAAATGTAGAGCAAAATTCATAAAACTGTCAGTTCGGAGTCATTAATTATCCTTTTTTAATTAGTTAACCGAAAAATGTATTACCAAGGCCTGTGTGTATTAAAATCAATATAAGATATAGTACGCAATTATTTTACAATATTTTAACTCTATGATTCGCGTAATGTTTCAATTGCATATCTGATTTCTTCTGTACATGATTCCTTCATGATATTTACGTAAATAGGACTATGCTGCAATAAACAGTTCGACTTCAAAAAAATTTCATTCTATTTCTGTTTAAGATGTAACGTTTTTATAGCAGAAATTGGTTAGTATATTCATCATCATTATCTTGGCGAGTTTAATTTCTAAGGACTTCCAGTGTGGTGTCTAGAGAATAATGACACTCGTTTCTGACAAAAATAATCTCCTTATAATTTTCTTCTGTTACTTGTAGAAATTCTCTATAATTTAGTTCTCTTACCTTCATTTTCAATATTAAATTCTCATTGCCATCTATATTTGCACTGAACAGTTCGTTTTACTGTTTTTACTGTAACGTTCTAAACTATGTATAGGGTAAGGTGGTACATTTTCGATCACAAAAAATTAAATTCAATATAACTTGAAAACAATAGGCAGCAAAATTAGTTTTTGTGCCAATGAAATGCTTACCTTTTACTAAAGACGCTGGCATAACATGACATTTTTAGTTCTGCTACTGTAGACAGAAGAACGAAATTTCGGTCGAATAAAATTTGATTAGAATTGTACCTAGGTAGGTGTAAATCTGATCACCGTGCGGTACAATTTGGATCAACATTGAGTGAAGAAACAGTATCCTTAATATATACTACAAGTGCTTCTTCTTCTATGGCGTAGGCCTACAGGGGCAAAATAAAACCAAGCTGCATGTTCTGTTAGTTTGATAACTTGGTTTGACTACATGCATCGTTACGCAACTGCCCGCACTTCGTTCAGCGTCAATCCCAATCCTCGTCCTTCCAAATACATCAGTCTCTCCACAATTGCGTCTTCCATCTGCTTGGAGAAAACTGTTGGATGGCCAACATCAATCCTGGAAGGGAAAGGAACACCCGCTGCTTCTTGACGTGCCATCGTTACTTTGTTTTGGAGGGTGGCAAGTGGAACATGATAAAGTTGCGATCCTCCGCGTTTATATAAGTGTCGCTCTAGAATACTCTGCACGGGATTTTCGAGAACTCGGGACGAATACTGTTTATGTACCTTCTTCGGTGTTCTCTTGCGAGGCATCTGTAACAATAAATTGATCAACGCATTTACTTCGTGAAGTAATGTGTTGCACACGTTACGGTAATGGAACTCAAACTGTATACCTCACTGATCGAAATTGTACCATTTCCGCCGATCGAATATGTACCACTTTGTGCATGGAAGCAAATACGCATTTCTGTAGTTTCCTTATCTCTCACTATATGGCTACACATGTCACATGCTACAGCCACCACATGCTTGTCCACGTTTGACCTGAATTTCGCTGTCCTACGTTCAAGCATAGACACGGGGCACGCAAAATCACAGGCAGACGTTTATATACAAAGCACCTATTCTATCTCCAACGTACTCACCTTGCCATACAAAATTACGTCTGGTTCTCCAGGTTTTCCATAGAATTTCTCGATGTTTCTGCACAAGACACCTGACACCCCACGCAACAACTCTCACTCCTCAAATCAGCGTTGCCAGTAACAGGAAGCAAAATATTCAACTTTTTAGAACTGGTGATCGAAAATGTACCTATATCGAAAATGTACCACCCTACCCTATACTGTAACGATCCGTAGGTCCTCAGAAAAGATTTTGAAAGAGAACAAACAGAAAGCAAAATCTGGAACACTCCTTGCGAATTATGGAAGTCCCGACTTGATTGCAAGGTAAATATTTGTAACCTTCGGAAAGCATTTTCGCCCGGCTCAGACAATTACTACGAATGCATAAAAGCTGGTGCAAAGGGTCCTTAAGTTATCGATCACCCTTCGTAGAAGGTCAGAGAGGAAGTGGCGGTCGTGGGAGGGTGGGTGGGTTGGCAAGCAGGCCTGTTCGTTTGCCAATGCAAATCCGACAAATGGAAATATAGTTGTGTGGGAATTGTGAAATGATGCTTTCTTTTGGAGTGAGTCTTTCTTAGAGATTCAGATTTGATTTTGTTTATTGAAGACTCGTGTGCTTAAAAGGTTCTCTTAGGCAGTGCGAGGCTATTCTTTACGATGTGCGTTTTATGGTTTGCGTAAAATGAAGGACGTTGGGGGCGGTTTCAAAGGTTTCACTACATGCACAAACAGATTTACTACTTTTAAAAAGGATAATTTTTCGTGTTAATTTTTAACGTTATTATTTCGAGATTATTTCTTGGTGGGTTTACCTGTAAATTCCCCCCACCCCATTGGCATACTTTGTCATTTCAGCAACAGAAAATACGTAGAACACTAGATTGCCTAACTAGTCATGCACATGATTCAACATTAATTGAAATTAGGCAGTTCACGACACAAGGAACTCTTGAATTGAAGTCCATTGATTGATTAAAAACTTCACTAATACACGTTGAAACAGATCCCTGCCCTTTGTACTATGAAAAGTTTTAATGTGAACCTATGCAAACCAATGAAAATAACATTGACGATTTTTAAGATTTTGCAAGAATTTCGATTTTGTCCTTCCATTAATGAATGGGTTATTTGTGGAGAGAGGCAGTCTCCATAAGTCTACAGTCTGCAGTATTTAGTAATTTTAGTTTTATAACAATTAATGCAAGGCCACCAGATGGGATGTTCGAGGCAGTCCATTCTTTTCAATCCCTCACCCGACTTTTTCAACTCTAGTCGTGATGCGAAAATGTTCCTTTTCATTATACCAAGGTAGAAATCATTGCTAATACTATCATTTAATTTATAAATATATCATTTTCTAAATATAGAATTTTCATGGCTGTACAGTGGTACTGATAAAAGAAAATTAAAGGAAATATGAAAACATTGTTAGTTTGCAGAATGCAGCACTATTAGAATACTTCTGAGAATTGATTGTAAACAATAAGAACCAAGTCGTACGCCGTGTGACAACCTTTGTCTATAAATGAATGTGTTGCTGATTGTTGCGAGGGGGAGGGGGGTTCTATCGGTGAGTTGATTTTTTCGTTACTTTGGACCATAATATTGCAACTCGATAATTGTACGTCTAACTGTAGCTTTAGTGGTCACATGTTATATTCAAACAGCATATCGGATCTTCTATTTTTCCACCTTATCAGATCTGGCCACACCTCAAAAGAATCCTGGGCATGGCCCTGCGTTCAAGTATGCATTCCATAGTAATTCCTTTTACCGAAAGATGGCAGTGTTTACAGAGATAAAGTAAAACCGTAACGAAGATAAATAGTTTGTAGTACAGGGCAACAACAAAGCGCGGTGAATATTATTAGTTATTTATTATGATTATATATCTTATCTGAGGCGAAAATGAAAAATTAGGATATAATGTTATCGTGTTATCTAGAATAGTTCCAAATTAGAAATTCTGAAATGATGCCTTGAATATGGCAAGAGTTGTCCCGCCAGTAAAATACCCCTTAGTCTGAGCCTCATGATGTTACTTGCTTTTTTAAACGTTCTCTTTGAATAACATAATTTCGAAATACCAAAAGAAGAGAGAAAGTGGTTAAGCGTTGATCAACACAATATTACAATCTACAAACAGTGTCTGTGATTAGGGGGGCGTGGGGGGCAGTTGTCCCCCGCGTTTTGCCACTTTTGTCCCTGCACTATGCTAAACCTTATGTACCAAGGGAAAGTAAACTGTCCTTGCCTTTTGGAACCAAATAGCCGCCACTGCCTACAAATGATTGTCAGGTGTGTGTGTGGGGGGGGGGAGGAGGGGAGGTTAGACTTTTATTCTTTTAAAGAACTTTCTTCTTTTTTCCATGTGCTATTTTTTTTTCAAATATTTCCATTTATGAAATAACTTGCTACATATCAGAATTTGGCATCACGTTTGTACTTGTGGAGACCAAGTACAAACGACCGCTCCCTGCAGTGGGAGAGTCGCTTACGTTGAGAGGCGAAGGATATACAGCGGAGGAAGATCCTCCTTTTCACCGAACCACCTCCTGTTGCCTCTGCCATGATTACAATACCACGCTGCACTATTACTCACGAAACAGATGACGACATATTTCCCAATGCAGGAACGCGTTCGACGAAGCCTCCTGTTTCGCTCACTCCCTCCTTTCCGGCCCTCTTAACGCTACAGCACCGCTGCTCGCTCTGCAGTCCACATGTGCATACCAGAGCGCTCTTCCACGTGTACGGCGGTTCACCAGGTCTACTACAAGGGAGATGAGAGTGTGTATAGGAGGCGCCATCTTAAAAATAACAAAAATGGCGTTTTGAAGCTCACTTGATTAGTGTTGCAGCCTTGAGGTCGTTTTGTAAATAACAGTTGATACCTTATGTACATTTGAGCTGTATACAGTCTGCTCTACAATTTTTATTGAACTTTTCAGGTTTTCATTTGACTCATGTATAAGTAGCGTTCTAAATTTCATATTCAAAAATGTAGTTGTAAACATGGTTCAGTGGTTGTGTTAACTACCTTCCGCACCAGTTACGTCATTATACCACAACTGACAATTAACCCCTACTGCTTTATACTTTGTAAAGTCGGGGGCACTTCTGGATTGTAACAACCACATTGAGTTCAGTGGTATAGTTACAACCAAGAAGTGTCCGTGACTGTACCTTTAAGCGGTACTTTAGTGGGTTGTACTAGTTGATGTTTCCACAAATAATGTAAAGAGTCCATTTGAATGGTCAAATCCAATAGGTAATATCTGAGTCTGCGAACTTCTGGATCTCACCTCGGCAACTTTCTCCTGTAAGTCATCGATGACGTTAATCAGAAAAGAGTCAAGAAAATAGAAATAGAAAATCTGAACCGTTAATGCAGCATTTCAGTAAATGGACTTAACGGTTTTATAAGGCACTGATTGTTAAGTTGGAGGACTTAATAAATATATCAGGAAACAATGTCGGGATTATATTGTTGTTGGAACCCTTGTGTGCTAATCTAGTTATAGACTGTAGGAAACAACATAAAATATTCCATTCGGGAAGAATAGATTACGTATATAGGGTATGATGACGCAATGGATATCTAGCTTCGTCCAGAATCATGTACGGGCTTCTATCTCGCTGTCCACTGCATGTTTGAGGGGGGGGGGGCTTCAACGTAACGTTCCAGTGACAGCAGGATATGACGGTGGCTGAATATTCTAGCATTCCCAGGCCTCACTCTGGGTCGAGCTATCTGGGAATCACCCTGGCTGCGTGGTCGCTTGGGAACAAAGGCCTGAAATTTCATATTACTGAGCCAAAGTTTGAATAAAACACTCCACTACTTTTCCCCGTGTGCCTTTACCCTCGCGACATGAACGTTTATTGGACGCTGCTGCGATATTATTGCGCGTCGTTGTCCCACGTCTGCAGCTTAAATTGTGAGTATGAGGATGGATGGGTTGATGGATTTAAGTGGGCAGAAGGGAATGGAAATTCCCTAGGAGGGATCGCCGACTATGACGTGTGTTGCTGTAATCACCACGTCGTGCAGGTCGGCGAATATGCATTGGGACTGGACAAGTATTAACCTTTGTTTTGTACGTGAATGGAGTAACGCAACATTGTACCTGGCTTCGTTTTTCATCTCACCACTTTCATCTCTGTGATTCTACTCACTTTCTCTCTTCCTTTTCCTCAATGCTACTCTCCTTTTCTTCTCCTCTTTTTATTTTACCTCTCTTTCTTTCCACATTCTCCATTTCCTCCTCTAAACTCTTCTCCCCATTCTCTTTCCTTTTCTTCCTCTTCCCTTTCTACTTATATTTATTCTCATCTCTGTGTCCTTTCATTTCTCTCTCTCTCTCTCCACTTTTCATCTCTCCCTCTTATTTTCATATTTACCTCCCACCTTGGACTGCATTTTGCAGACTAACGAGGCTCTGGCGTCTGGACTCGTAGAGCACGCTATGGAGCTCGTGTTGTGCCCTGTCCACGTATGTATATGATTGTCCTTTCACCAATTTCATCTTATCACTTGTCACCGTCATCTTCACGATTAACTCGAAGTGGAAGACAAACAACGTAAAATAAAGCAAATGAATCATATCTCCCTCCCCTGTTCATCTTCCTCTTTTCTCTTAATCTCTCTTTTCCCCTTTCCATTTATTTTTTTCTTCACTCTCTTTCTCTTCTCTTCTTCTGGCTTTCATTTTATTTATTTCCTCTCACCCCTCCAGCTTTCTCTCTTTATCACTCTCACACACACATGAATGTTCCTTGTTTCTTAATCCTGGTCTTTTATTATCGCGAGATAATGTTAATGAAGAAATGAAAACCAGGCACTCACGCGCGCACCCCCCCACACACATATATATATGCTATTTATAAGAAACCCTTTGATTGGCGCCCTAGGATTCTCTGCGTGGAACAAGGCAATATTATTTATCACTTTCGTTTTGAGTGTCATGGTACGTACAGTACAATGTAGCGCTGGCATGAATTGTGGGTTGAAAGCAGTGTGTACAAATTAAACTTTTGCTCTTGGAGATGGAGGGGGGAGGGGAAGAGGTCCATTGTCTGTTCCTGCACTGCGTTCAGAGAAAATGTATACTACTATATTTACACTCATTTCCTTGGGGGGGATGATACATGCTTATTATATTGTTATTACTATTAACAGTAAGTAGAAGACAACATTAAACTAATTTAAAAACTGACACGGATTTCCTCCCAAAAAATCTTTGCAGTATGACCATGATCAGTCGCTTTATTCAATTTTATTTTTTAAAAAGAAATTGTGGCATTTTACCACTATCATGGACATTTTCTCGTTATATAATCGAGAGATCCTGGGTTTGATACCAGGTTGAGGCACATAGAAGTTCTGAACCCACCTTAAAACTGTATGTCTAGTCGCGATTTGCCTATCGGTGCATAAAGTGATTTAAAGCAAACTTTGTTTACTGCATTCGCAAATTAAATGGAACAATTGAGATGTTCAATAAATATGCATAGCAAAGAAAAACTCGAAAGAGAGTAAAGTTGAAGAGTATGTACTTTCAATTGTCGTTTTGTCAGTTTTCATCTTTTCTACTTTTCATTTTTATTTTTTATACCCTTTTATGCTTTTCAGATGAAACGTGAGATTCAGTTGCAAGACATTATAAATGATCGTTTACCTGCAGTGTCAAATTTTAAATAAATCAAAGTTTGTTTACTTAGCACCACGCAGATTTAATGTGATTTTATCAATGAATTCATTTCATCAAAAAACATTGCCTTTGTACCTAGAATTTTACAAAGTTAACAGAAGCCAGCGACGTACGAAGATTAGGGTGTGTGTGGCAAGATACTGAAAGTTAAATTATTATTACATTTCTTAAATTATAAGAATTTTCTCAGTTTGATTGTACTGTGGCATAATTTGGATTCAACTCACTACAAAAGATGATACAAGAGTTACAAAGCAACAGACCAGTTTATTGAGATTAATTGTAACAAATTCACATATAATGCAATCGTTTTAAAGTTTCGAATGTAAAATGTACCATCGGATAGTGGTTTGTTAGGTGCGAAAGTATCGAGTAGCAGAATTGTTCTTCATCTCATTACATGTCATCTTCTGAATCTGATTCCATTTCGGAATCGCATTCGTCCTCAGCTCTGTCGTCCTCCAGTTTGCATTTCTTTCTGCTTCTTCCTCCGCTCGCCATGGTTCTCTTCCCACCCTTCACGCAGATGGGGCAAGAGCCGAAGTCCAGACCTTCTTTGCTGGCGTAGCGACCTTGGATCTTGATGAGATCGCCTCTCTCCACAAGCGAGTCCAGTGTGTCGCCGATCTGCTTGTCTGTCATGTGATCGGTGGAACGACGAACCTGCTCAGCGATGGTCCCCACGTCAAAGTGCCTGGTTTTCTGCAACTCGCGCATTGCCGACACGGCGCTCTCTTTCGCTACGTTCGGGGGGTTCGTTGGGTGGAAGAACCTGCCCCCACATTGAACGAGGTTCTTCTCGCTGACCAGGATGGCCAGTGCGACCTCAAGGGCATCCTCGCAGCCTTGAACCCCGTCGTGGTTGAACTGGTCCAAGATCTTTGCTTTGGTCATCCCTTCCTTTCCGTACTGTTCTACTGTGGACTGCGCCAATTTGAATACATCTATGTCTCCTGGGAGCTGGGGAGCAATAGGTTCAGCCATGGTGACATCATCTTCGTCAGTTTCCACTTCGTCTCGTCTCTGGACAGTTGAGTTTGCTTTTCCAGCTTCTTTGTTTCTGAGATTTTGTCGATGCATTCTTTTAGCAGCTGGATAAACGATCTTTGTAGCAATATACAAGTGTATTTGGAAATTATAAGTCGTTAGATTGCTACTTAAAATTTTGTCGGATCCTGTCTATCTAATTACATCCATGGAAATTTCAGGCCTTTGTTGTCGCTCATCAGCAATTACATTGTTGACGATAATACCGTACAGACAATAATAAAGAAGCTTTAAAAGTACCGGTACAAAAATATTTACTCGGACGTGTAGTTGATGCATTCAATAAACATACTGACGATAAAGGTGATAATCCCAAGTACAATTATAGGCATATCGAAATGAAAGATCTAGTTCCAGATGTCTCTTCCTTGTTAAGGTGAGTGACGTCCACTTCCAATACCAATAGATTTGAGGGGTTTCACATAAATAACGCACACACACACACACAATGAAAGAGAGAGATAATAACTAGAGAGTGCTCCGCGCTATGAACCCTGTACAAGTCATAGAATTATGTGTAGATGAAATTAACAAGTCACAGGATCGATTCCCATCGGAGGACTTATTTTGGTGGTTCTACTTTAACTTTAATAAATTTGTATTTATTTTCGGTTATGTCATTAAGATATTCAACGTCGCTTTCTTATCCCTATAAGTTAATCACGACGATGAGGAAGAATGTTGAATTGATTAAGGAAGCGAAGAAACAGACACCATGAAACCGCCATGCTTCTTACAGGATTCAAACCTACGACCCCTGACGTTCTAATCTAACAATTCCACCATAAATGGTGGTTGGTAGATTTGATCAATTGTTTGCATGAGGCTTCTTTAAAATAATGACGTGTTTCTTACGCTTTGATACAATGGTGCATCAACATATGTTTGCAAAAATTGTTTTTGTACTTTTTCCTTTCAATGCTACTTCCCCCGTCTATAACCGTAAAAACTGGACCCTTAAAACGAAACACGTTTAACTTCTGAAACAACCTTCATATATATATTATCCTGAAATGTTTCATTTCGCTTGGCACTAATACAATTGTAAAGTTTGTTTGTGATACCCAGAAAAGCAGCAAGCAATAAAACACATTGTACAGTGTAAGGTGCCGTCGTGATCAACACCACTATCTCTCCCTTCATTTCCTTTCCTCCAATTCCAGGGGAGTTCTTCCTTCAGGGCTGCCAATATTCCCATCAGCACATATCAACAGGTGAATGACTATGAAGAGCGACGCATAGCGTTACGCAAAATTGGGAAGGAAAACATAACAACTGATGAGGGAAAACGCTCAAAATCAAAATCAAACAAATACCATCGTTTTGAAATCATCATTGCTTAGCTGCATGGCTGGGGAGAGACCTGCGCTCGATCGCCAGCTCTAAACTTCGAAGGAGACGAAGAAAGTGAGCGGAAACATCCATCGCGACACTTTAGGCTGCTCTCATACTGAACTAGGCTTCGTGGCGGTTCCTCTCTCGAACCTTTAGGCCACCCTCTGTCGTCAGCGTCCTCGAGCATAAATCGCCTTCGAAAAACTATACAATCGCAGCTATTATCGGGTGGGCTGAAAAGTTCGTAGGCTGACTCATAGATGGCGTTACTAGAATTAAATCCATGTGATTTTTACTTAGTACTAACCTTCAAAAGATACGTGTATAAATTTCACAGCTGCCGGATAATTAGTTCGTGAGATATAGCATTGTGAGTGAAGCAGCTTTTGTTATTGTGAAAAAATGGATAAAAAAGAATTTTGTGTGTTAATAAAGCATTGCTTTTTGGCGAAAAAAAATACTGTTGAAGCCAAGGCTTGGCTTGATAAACATTATTCGGACTCTGCACCAGGAAAATCAACCGTTGAGAAGTGGTTTGCTAAATTTAAACGAGGCGAAATGAGCATCGAAGACGATGCACGCAGTGGACGCCCCAAAGAGGCTGTTACCGACGAAAACATCAAAAAAGTCCACAAAATAATTTTAAATGATCGTAAAGTGAAGTTGATCGAGATAGCTGAGACTTTAAAAATATCAAAGGAACGTGTTGGACATATTGTGCATGAATATTTGAACATGCGAAAGCTGTGTGCAAAATGGGTGCCGCGCGTGCTCACAATCGATCAAAAGCAACAACGTTTTGATGATTCGGAGCAATGTTTAGCGATATTCAACCGTAATAAACACGAATTTTTCCGTCGATATATTACAATGGATGAAACATGGCTCCATAACTACACTCCAGAGTCCAATCGACAGTCAGCCGAGTGGACTGCACGTGATGAACCGAATCCAAAGCGTGGAAAGACGCAACAGTCGGCTGGCAAGGTTATGGCATCAGTATTCTGGGATGCGCATGGTATTATATTCATCGATTACCTCAAAAAGGGCCAGACCATCAACAGCGATTATTACATAGCGTTGTTGGAGCGTTTAAAGGATGAAATCACGAAAAAACGGCCCCATTTGAAGAAGAAAAAAGTGCTGTTTCATCAAGACAATGCATCGTGTCACAAATCAATGAAAACGATGGCAAAATTATATGAATTAGACTACGAATTGCTTCCTCATCCACCATATTCTCCAGATCTGGCCCCCAGTGACTTTTTCCTGTTTGCAGACCTTAAAAGAATGCTCGCTGGAAAGAAATTTAGCACTGATGAAGAGGTAATCGCCGAAACTGAGGCCTATTTTGAGGCTAAAGAGAAATCGTACTATAAAAATGGCATCGAAAAATTGTATGACCGCTATAATCGTTGTATCGCCCTCGAAGGCAACTATATTGAATAATAAAATCGAATTTTGTCAAAAAAATATTTTTTACTATGTTAGCCTACGAACTTTTCAGCCCAACTGTAACATTAAAAAAAAATCACGAAGACAAAGCGTCCATCCTCATCTTTACCTTCCTGTTTCCTTCAGTCACCTTTCAATATCCTATGTCATCTGTTTCTTCACCTCGGCTAAAACTCAGTGGGCTAATGGGATACTCTGACCCCTCTCAGGTACGGGTATAGTAGTAGAAATACGTGGGATATGAAGCTTCGACTGTTATGTACTAAATCATTTGATAGGCTATGGAAATGGGAGATTTTATAAATGAATAACATCTGTTTCCGAAGAAAGGTCTGCGTCTTCAGTAGGCTTCTTTATGGGCAATTATTTTCCTGAAGATGGTTTATTTTCAAGATACTTTTATAAATTTACATCTTAGTTACAGATCTCCATAAATAAAGGACAGAACAGATTTCTTTCTTACAATTAAATCTACGCGACTTTTGCGGTTTATTTACATAATATGGATCAAGCTGTCATATCAGTTATATAAAGACGACCAGGCGCTTGCTTGGAACTTTATGAACGCTCCTTGACATAATGAAGCATAACTTCGACGTGACTGGCGAAGGTTTTAAGTATTGACTCCGATTTTAATGTAAATTGGACATTATGGTCTGGCTTCAAGATATATGCAGAAATACAAACTGTTATAATTCGTAAAATATTAGAGACATCGACTTGATATCGGGTATGGCAACATGTTAGCATGTTCACAGGGCGAAACCTAACCATGCCAGATATCAATAATGAATAACTTGATCAATAAATAATAATCATGGAGACGAAATAATCTGAACTTATTCTTCCGTATGATGGCATGTTAGCATGCCCACAGGGCGAACTTACTCATACGGCAGAATAACATTAAGTCCTGTTGCTTTATGCAAAAATTGAAAATATATTACGTATATGTTTCGAAGAAATCAAACTGAATTACCACAAAGTTGTGAGCAATCGTAAATTAACTTATTCTCACGCATGGTGACATGTTAACATGTCCACAGGGCGAACCTACCCATGCATCAGAATAACAGTAAGTTCTGAGTCGAAATTTAACATTATTTTGTGAGGATTTTATTTAAAATTTTCAGGAAACTTCAAAATAAAGTTGAAATGAACTTATTATTTCGTATGGTGACATGTTAGCATGTCCACAGGGCGAACGTACCCATACGACAGAATAACTATGTCTCTAAGCTAATTTGGGAACGAAGACTGAGTTCTTGAACCCTCCCATAAAGGGAGCTGAGTATTTAAGATGTTAATCCATCGGAGTCGGTGATGAAAATGCCCCGGAATTAGGTTCCGAAGCTGTATTTATATCCTCGCATGTCAAGCCGAGCGCCTCCCGTGACACAAAAGATAAACATAGCTACAGCTGTGATATGCAGAACTAATTTGTGTATAATGGCAATATTCTAAAGATTAAACAGTATGTTCCATAAGGTTCATCTTTCTATGTCTAAAACAACAGTTATGATCCTTAAAGTTTTTATAATATTCTCTACTAGAAAGTTGTCACATTCTTAAAAACTTCTTTCCAATGTCCATAAGGCTTATATTACTATTAACTCCAACTGAAATTTAGCTCTTATGGCTTTCATAATAGTTTGATTCTAAAACTGAGAACACATATTTTTGACTAATTGTCAACAATGAAAGATTTTGCTTTCAACAAGCTTGCAAATAACAAATTCTAAACTTCTCGAATGACAGAATTAGGTCATTAGTTCAACTATTAAATATCTCATCTTTCATAACGTTTTCATAGTGAATATAACAAGTAAAATAATTAAGAATAATATTAAATATGACAGAATCTTTGATATGGTTCGGGAGGATCATATCAACAGCACAACTTCTGAAACAACCCTCGTACATATTATCCTGTAATGTTTCAATTCACGTGACCCTAATGCAATTGGACGGTTCGTCTGTGATATCAAAATAGAAAAAAAGTAGCTAGCATGCTAGCACATATCTCTCTTTCCCAGAATGACGTGGACACAAACGCCCAATGGGGCACACTCTGGAAACTATTGATAAACTCAACAGTGGTTCGCTGTTTTTGTTTCTTTTTAGTGGAGGGAGAAAGAGCACGGTTCACTTGCATTATTATGAGACCAGCCAACCCAGTACGGTAGAATTGGCTTTTGTGATGTTTGCTTTTTATATTTAAAGCTCACGTTACACGCCAAAGCTAATCGGCTGTGGATTCGATCTGTGCACTCCAAGGGTGAATCGAACCTGGAATCTCTTAATTTATTTTTGGAACGCAGCCGCAGAACTAGATAAATTTTGCTACGTTTAAAGGTTTAAGGGGCGTGGTGCTTTCATGTAAATCAGGAGCTTTACTATACATATATGATGCATTTTACAGTACTGGTGGATTTAGGGGACACCTGCCTTCCAAAAAATATTGTTACAAGTTACGAAGGAGAGTCATAACTACACTCTGTCCCGGAAATCTCTGGAGCAAGCGAACGAAAACAAATCTCTGCACAAGTAGTGACTCGAGAGGGCTCAACCAATGAACGTGTGAGAGGGGAAGTGAGTGTATGGAGGGGGAAACGCGGCTGCAGCTACCAACAGTTCGCAGCAGCGCGCAATGATTTGTTCAACCTACTCGCTTTATCTTCTCCTCTACCGATATCCGCCCCCTTGCTCCACACATTCCAGAGTCAGAGTGTAGACTATAGTCTTCACCTTTGTTCCTTAGCGAAATAAAAGCTGGCATGCTGCTGAGGTTGAACATATTTTCTGGAAATTGTGTTCCAGTATTGACGTTTGTTTATATGCTAAGATGTTGATCGTTCTCAAACCTTAAACCACAACCTTCAGGTTACGTCAAGTGACGCTTTGTCACGGTTTCGTAACCTGAGGTCATTTTATAATTTGATCTTTCTTACATTGGGTATCCATTACTTCTCTTCAATGCAGGGATAACACGGAAAAATCTAGGTTTTCCTCTTGAATCGAACCCATCTCCTCTGGCATAAAATCCAACAGCGTCACCCACTCTTTTTTCGACACAAGAGTCGAAACAAGACAATGCACAATTTCTGCCAATCAATTTCTTTTGCGATATCTTAAACAGCGTAGGGTGAGATTGCGCATGTGGGTATGATAATTTCTGCTGAGCAAAATGTTAGTGCAAATTGGTCTAAACATCATTCGATTTTCAGTTATTCAGGAAATTCTAACAATACAAAACTTTGACAATTACGGGCAGATAAGATCTGGAACAGACAAATTAATTCTACGCGAGTCTCCACGAGTGAGGCTTAGCTCATTCTAACCTAATTTAAAGTTGCGCAATTTAACCTGCAACGAATCTCCCCAACCGTGCAATCTCTCCTGATGCGCAATTTTGGTGCTTCATTTCTCCTGGGCGCTCATTAGCCCTTGCCGCCTCTCCTCCCCAGGCGCACCTGGACATTACCTCGCAATCTCCCCTTTCCTCGCATTTGCCTCTTGCTTCTCAACGTCGTAATTGAAGTTAGTATACTGTATGCTCAGGTAGGCTAATCGGGACTGGACCTACAGTTTAAAGTGGAATCAGAACCACTGTGAAATGTGCATCCACCGAAATACAGAACCCGGAACCCCTTGGTTACTAGACGACGATGTTAGCACTACGTCATCAGGGAGGTTGCTATGCTTCTCATTCACCCTTGCTAATTACTCCCGTTGCCTCTCGTTACCTCTTTTCTTCACATTCCGCCTTTTTTTGCGTTCCCCATTTTCTTCGCAATCCCATTTTCTGCACATTTGCCAGTTTCTTCGTATTCCCCTTTTTCTTCGCACTCACTTTAATCTCTGCTTTCTCATTTTTCTTCCCATTCCCTCTTTTTCTTAGAGTTCTCCTTTTTCCATCTCGTTCCCCTTTTTCCTTCTCATTCTCCATTTTCCTACTCATGCTCCACTTTTCCTTCTCATGCCTCCTTTTCCTTCTCATGCCCACTTTTCCTCCTATCTCCATTTTCTTTCTCATTCCCATTTTTATTCCTTATTCCTCCTTTCCCTTATCCCCTTTTCCTCATCATTCCCATTTTTGCTTATCATTCCCCTTTTTCTTCTTCTGATTTCCACTTTTCCTTATCATTCGGCTTTTACCTTCTCATTTCCCTTTTACCTTCTCATTCGCCCTTTACCCTCTTATTCTTATTATTCGCATTCCTTCTTTCCTTAGCAATTCCTCTTTTATTTCTCGTCCCCCTTTTCCTTCGCATTTGTTTTTTCCTTTGTGTTTCCCCTTCTTTTTGTATTTTTTTCTTCATCGGATTCACTCTTTTATTCTCATTTCTTTCTTTATTTCATTTCTCTTTCCCTCTTGTCTAGCATTCCCAATTTTAGCACTCCTCCTTGTCTAACACCCTCTTTGGCTCGCATTCTTTATTGTATCGCATTTTCCCTTGTTGTCCATTTTCTTCGAGTTTTATGTTGTTTGCTTAACACACACAAATATATCGAACCCATGTTACTCCGTTGTAGCCTAAAGGTTAGAGCTTTTGCCTTTGGTGCGAGCAATCCCAAATTCCACTGACTGTGTGATATTCAAAATGTTAATATTGACCCAGCATAGGAAGGACAATTGCGGAGCTACTTACAATCAGTAGTAAGGGACTCTTGTCTGGAATACCAGGAATCAGGAGTTTCTCTGCCCACACGTCATCCAGCTTGACAGACCTTGACTTTCAAAGTCCTGTTTGCACCACGTTTCTATTCACCTTAAATTAAGTATTCTACAATGTTCCATAACTTTTTGGAGTAACTCCTTTATATTCCCATTACTGAGAAGATGGGAGAAGCTTTTATGCATTTCTTCCATTGACTTAGCTTCTCGCATAACCTACAGCAAGATTGTGATAAATTCGAAAGAAGAACAAAGATATCGAGCTAGAGCAAATGGAAAGAGAATATGAATTCAAAATGAAAGGCTCCAGATAATGAAATATTAAAATAAATGAGACGAATCCGCGCGGGATTGCTTTGATGAAAATACCTTCAGGCGGGCGACTCTCGGAGTTCGATGCAAGCAGCAAAAGCCGGAGCGCTTTAACAAGATCTGGGGAGACGGTTTAAGGAGATTTGGGAGCAGGATCGCACTGAGGTAGTTGAGTGGATATATGAATACGAAACGGGAGAAGAAGAATACGACGTATGATAAGGATGGAAATTTCGTCATATTTATTCATCTGACTCCGAAACGTACAAAGTGTGAGAGTCGGCCTCTCTTCGATTTCCAATACAGAAGTTCATTTCTCGGTTGCGAGAGATGCAATTTTGCACGTCCTTGGTTAGCAGGATTATTTGATGCTTCAGGGTTTCCAACTCTCTTTAAATCAAACTATTTCTTGGCAAATGTTTATTGCTTCTGTTGTGGAAATATTAAAAACACCTTAAAATTCCTACCCCTACGTAATAATATTAGTTTGCTAAAGGGTGTTTCATAAAGTGCGCAGATTTAAAATCGCTTGTAATTTTTTGTTTGAAGGTTGGCAACACTGTTCTTATCATTTTCGTTATCTCTTATCATTCCGATTATTAACTGAGCAATTGGTGTTTTTCTTCAGATGTTCAGTTGAGTTACCATCGAGTGGTTCACTATCGAGCAACGTGTCATTAATTTGAAAACACATGGCACAAACGGGGAGTCGCCTACTCTGGATGAACTGGAAACCGTGCGATTTCCCGTACATTTCTATTGTTGTCAGGGTGCAAGGAATAAACATCCGTTAAGCTAACAATGCATAGCTACCGCATAGTCGACAGTTTACGAACTGTCTTTACATAGAACTCCCCGTTTCTGTAATGTGTTTTGAAAATAACTACGCGTTGTTCGATAGTAAACCGCAACATGGCAATTCAAGTTAACATCTGTAAAAAAAAAAACAAAAAAAAAAACCAATTATTCAATTAATAATCGGAATGATAAGAGATAACGAGAATGATAAGAACAGTGTTGCCAACCGTCAAACAAGAAAATGACAAGCTATTTAAAACCTGCGCACTTAATGAAACACCCTTTATTAACTTTACAACTAGCTTTCCAGTTTTAAATTTATTTAAAGTTAACTTTAATCTAAATATTACTTTTTAAGTATTTCTTTTAAAATTCCATTCATTACTGTTGGTGAATTCTGTTGTGCATCTTCAGGCATAAAATATAAAGTACTCATTTTCTCACAGAACAACACAAGAGTGTGTACAGTTAATACAAACTCTTCATCAGAGTGATCTCTATGGTTCGGAACGAAAACCCACGGCCTGTTTTAATTCTCGGGTGGGCATTTTGGCCTTTTCGCCTGTGGGTTACGTTCTCGTTATATTTCCTTTAAATCAATGGTTGTTTGTGCTGTGCCAAATCGTGCCGTGCCGACCGTTCATTGTGTTTTTCCCCTGTATAATGCTCTGGGCATTGCAATACAGTCTAACAGCAAGTTTATATTCTTGTTACTTTAAAAATTTTTAACATTTATTCTTTAAATATCTATTATGTCATAGACTTCGTTATTGAGCAGCAAGATCCACTAGTTAAACAAATTTGGCTACTGGTTTCAAATTGCTTCATAATCTACTACAGGTGACGTCACGTTTGAAACTCGCCAGGTCAAGATGTTGGATCGACCTGTATGTGCATGCCTAACGAAGATGGTTTTAAAAAAGGATCAGGTGAAGTAGAGACTCAGTAGTTATGACGTTTGTGACTTTTGAATAGAAACTTTAATTTTGAATTGGTTGGTTTATTTTTTCTACCACTTTTGGCTAATTGCAAAGACGAGAATGAATGGCCATGAGATTGAATTGACAAGAAGACAGTCGATCATAAGAACAGATTGTCCGACCTCCGTGGCGGATTGGTTGATATAACTAACGTCTTCCTTCATCATGTCATCTTCATCTTCGCGATTAGCCAAAAAGTGGCAGTATATAGAAGCGGAATAAACCAAAACCAAATTCAGATGGACAAGACATACATGCTCCACAGGGCATTACACTGGCTGAGAGCAGGATTGTTCAAGGTCCAGGAATCCATAAATTCTATTGGGTTCCGTTGCAGGACCGGAACCTATTTTCTCGCACAGTTTAAATTCGGTCCAGGTTGCGTATTGTTTCATTGAAAAAAGGTTCCTGGACCGAATTGAAATGCTTTAAATATGAAAAAATTATATCTACACTGTCTAGAACTCATTTACGTTTGCTGATTTTCTCTTCCAGTCGGGGATTGAATTTATTTACAATTCGTAGACCAGGAATGACCGATTGAAAGTTGCCTTCTAAAAATGTCTGCGAGTACGTTTACACTGGAATGTCACACTGCGGTTGTAGAAACCGTATCGCAATAACGCTGTTGTCCTCTCGTGGGCCACGTTCAAATACTCCCTTGTCGAACAGTTACTGTACATACATTGTACATAACGCAATGGCTATATTGGTGTGGCGTCACATTGAGTTCAAACAAACCCGTCACATGTTGCCATGTTGCTCCGGCATCCGATCCAGGAACCGCAGCCAATAGGAGCCGTCGATGAAGTAACGCGAGGCTCCTGTGTTCCCAGCAGATAGGGCCATCCTGTCATGTTTCATTTGAAAGGTTAATGCTGATTATGATTATGAATGATATAAGAATATTCCTTTTCATCTTTTCCTCTTTTAAGTGACCAAACCATGGTAAAAGATATAAATACTTACACTGTTTGCAAATTTATATACGGGATATAAACCTGTTGTTAAGGTTTAATTAACTTTTCGAGTCATTTGCTCGCCTTGAGAAGTTTTTAGCCTGGTTGAGTCCTCTTGCTTACTGCGGTAGGAGAAAGGATAATTTCCCAGTGGCGTAAAGATAGGTCACAGCTGTAATGGAATTTCGAGTCTGGAGTTGTTTTAAAGCTTGCGAAAGCTCAAACGCTGCTTGCGTGTAGGAAAAGAGAAGGGGCGGAATTTAGAATCAGGTGACATGACAAACCTCGTAATTTGTCGTGCTGTTTACTCAACTCGACCGCGGAAAAAGTGAATTCGGATATTTGCGTAAGGGAGCGCTTACCATTTTTTCCACCCAAGAAGAATGACACTTCGTTTTCGCATTGTGTACACAGAGAGGTGGATGATAAACATCAGACGGACGGTTTGCTTGATCCCTCCCAGAGATCCACCTCGCAATATGTCGGCCTTGGTAATTGTTGTCACTCTTGTGGTTTTGCGTGCGTGCAAATTATGTGCGGAAGTTTGCGAGCGATGTTGTCACACAATGGTTAACACTGCGCGCAATGGCGCCAGGAGTCCCGGGTTTCGATCTCGGACTGGGCATGGCTGTTCCTTGTGAGAGTTTCTTCATCAATTCTATCACATCACCACCCATCCTCATCCGCACGTTGAGCCAAAATAAGCAGAAAATAGTTTGTTTTTTTTAATTTCACTTCCTCTGCAACCGACTGGGTCAAATCCTACTTAACTGGACGTAAACAAAGGGTGGTTTATGATGGCAAGTACTCGGCGCTATCTGAGATAACTTGTGGCGTTCCGCAAGGAAATGTACTCGTCCCTTTCCTACATAAATGACCTGCCAAATATCTTAAAACACTGCCGTTATTACTTGCATGCCGATGACCTCCAGTTGTACTATTCTGCACCCCCAGTAATGTTAAACGATGGTATTCCCAAGGTTAATGAAGATATAGAGAGGATTGTTAACTGGTCGCTAAACAATGCGATGTATATTAACCCTAATAAATTACAAGCTATTTTGATTGCTTCCGATAAACTGAAACGTCACATAGATCTTAACAGTCAACCTTTCATTCTTGTAGATTCGACTCACATTCCATTTGAACAAACTGTTAAAGATCTGGGAATTATATTAGACAGAAATTTAACATGGTCACATCACAGAAGTTCCGCGTGTAGGAAAGCCTTTGCATCTCTGTATTCTATAAGACGCATGGGCAAGTTCCTCCCCACGTCTTTCAAAGCCAAACTAAGCCAGTCCCTAGTTTTATGTCATTAGACTATTCTGACGTAGCGTATTCCGACTTAACAGGTGAGTCAGCTAGACGTCTGCAAAGCGTTCAAAACACCTGCGTACGATAAATTTTTAATTTAAAATATTGGGACCACCTATCACCTTATATTCTCAAATTGGGATGGCTACGTATGCAAGAAAGACGAACGCTGCTCACACTGATTTTATTTTACAAAGTTTTCAACCTCAAGTCAACTTCCTATCTCCTCTCGCGCTTCCAATTTCTTCACGGATTTTACGATCGCGATACCAGATCACGCAACTCCTCATCTCTCTTTATCTCCGTACACAAATCAAACTTCTCCAACTGTTTCTCCGTATCGGCTGTAAGACTATGGAATCAGTTGTCAGAAAGCACTAGAAGAGTAAGCTCCGTCGCTTCCTTCGACAGTCGTGTTCGCTACTCTCTTCAGAGTATCAGTTAGATCTTCCCCTGTCAAGCAGACTGAAGGCATATGCAACTAAATTAAGTGTTACTTGAATACAATTTTAAATTTTGCATTCTATATTTTGTATTTTGTATATTGTACATTTTGTATTTTCTGTGCTATATTCAACGCGTTAAGACTTGTATGTTTGAGTATAATTGTGTGTGTGTGTGTACGTATGTGAAATGAATATATGAAGAAAAGGCTTTGTACTGCCTTAACTGCGCCATTTAAAACAAGGCGTTAATAAATAAGTAAATAATACTTTATGTACCATGTTTGGGGCCTCCAGGGGCCTCCCCAATGGCGTGTGATAATAACGTCACCTTGTAATCAACGAGTCCCGGGTTCGATACCCGGTGGAGGCACAGTGGTTCGGATTCCACTTTAAACTCTAGATTAGTTCCAATTATCCTATCGGTGCATAAAGTAGACTTATATCAATAATTCAAACAAACAATGTTTGGGGCCCAGAGCGGGTCCAAACGACAGATCAGTAATTAATGCTAGGTGCTTCATAAATCACTGACTTATCAGAGGCTCGCCACCGGGTAGGCGAAGGGGCTCTACCCCAGATTAAGTATTATTACTATTTCACCCATCCAAAATGGCCTACATGATGAATTTCCAGAATCATTTATAGCTGATCAATAATCACACTTGCACAGAAGAATAGACAGGCAGACTTGATATACCTGGTGCATGGGCCCCACGCTTGGATATTTTAGGCTCTGTCGACGTCATCAGCTTTTCAAAGGCAGCAGGTCTTGTTACGGTAGCGCTGACAGAGACAGCACACAGTTAATATTACGGAAGCGATATATCAGGCGAAGCCAGTGCTCGCTCGATAGCTCAGTTGGTAGAGTTATGGTGAGGAATGCCAAACCCTCTTGGTTCGAATACTGGTAGAGCCTGTATTTCTTATTATCTTTCTTCGACATTTCTGTTACAGTTTTGATATGTAAGGGGATCATTTCAAACAAAGTTATTACTTAACAATATGTTCAGTGTTTGTCACTGGTAGCAAAAATTGACCATGGATCAGATAATGGCTTTATTCCCGTCTCTACACATGACATGTCCCACAGATTGACGTGTGGCGGCAGCACTACGCTGACTATAAACATATCGAGTTGTGCGCTCTAAAACAATATTCTCACGAAAATAACAAATTGCTCTCATCAAAATGCAAGTCGCACGTAAAAGAAATTCTGTTATGTGTTGCAGAGAACTTGTGGAAGCTTGTGGTGATGGAGCACTTCAATAGCCAACAGTAGTTAAGTGGTTTGCCATACTGATTCGCCAAAACCGTGAAAATTCCAACAATGCTTCTCGTTGCCTACGATTACGAAATCGTTTTTCTATGTCACACGGTGTCGAAAGGAGTTACCGTGAACAGGGAGTATTACAGTATCTTTCTGGAGAATCGCCTTCGTCCAACTATTCACTGGAATCGCTTCTGGCGAGGCATCGGATTGTGCTGCACCAAAACTCAAGGTGCCATTTTGAAAATTCAGTGGGTCAGCTTGAAAGGTGACGTTTGGAACTGCTAAAGCACCTCCCTATAGTGTGGGCATGAGTTCTTACGACTATGACTTGTCTCGGAAGCTATAAGATCCTCTATGAGGATCCTCCCTTGGTGATATATGGAGAAAACTATTACGCTGACGGTGTGAGGAAATTACCAGAAATTTGGCAACATGTGCTACACTCGACCGGAGATTATTACAAAGGAATACAGTGACCTCGTCCTCCGCAAATATATAAGTAGGCAGTTATGAACATGTAATCGCTTTTTTTAAATGATCCTCGTATATACAGGGCAAGTTAAAAAAGAATAAAACTATTTACGTATATAAATAACCCGTGGCGCAACAACCTTTGAGGGGCCAGGCCTATTTATCGACTGCTAGCCTCACTCCAACATGCCCCAGCAGAGGTGGGCGATCATACAACCAGTTACAGTGTGAGGTGTGGTCAGCAAGTTGTTGTTGTAAGTTTCCGGGTTGCGCTATTCATTCGTAGCTCTGCAATTTCCTCACTGTTGGGTGGCCACCGGTCCCATACACCGGCCGAAATCTCAGGAGAAAAGTTATTATGCTTCCCTCAGGAGACTCGAACCTGCTCACGTCCCGTAGCCTTAGACAGCACGGCCACGGTGCGGGATATTTGCGCATATATGAAGTACTACTTACTAAAGAACACGTAAGGCACAAATAGATAGGAAATTCTCCATGTTTTATTCTGCGAATTCCGTTGCTTCGCTACTCCACCAGTGCAATTTTCTTGTGTACTGATACCGTACACGTTCATCTATTACGTGATATAGATACTTTCTAGATAAAGAACAGAACCACGCGTGCACGATATTCAAGCCTGTACAGCTACAGGCAATCATAAAGAAAACTGGCCTTTTGAAATTTTCTACCGTCCATGGCTTTTCGATAATTACAAATGATACGGTATCAGAAAATAAATTAATTTAATTTTGTTTGTGTTCGGAGCAGCTGCTGTTTTGGACAAACGTATGTGGTCGAAGTGAACAATTAATAATAAAATAACAAAAAATGGCGAATCTCAAAAATTGACAATTCAATTAAACAATTTTCAAGTTTTTTAATATTGCAGAGAAATGACAAAACAAAATTACTGGCGAAAATTAAACGAGGAAAGATGACGTTGGTTGTACGTACAGTTAAAAAATTTAGCGTTTAATTTGCCGATACGGGATGTATTGAAATTAACTTTTCAATTATTTGTTTTCTGAATTTACCTTTTGCGGAGTTGTTTTTATATTTGAAGACTGTACAGTGTTCCATAGAATGGGGAGGGAACTCAGTTTTCTTACATATATACATTTTCCTCAATAATTTGTAACTCATATGTAACTCTTTATTTATTTACCCGTTTGATGAAGCTTTTTTTCTCTCTCTCTCTCCCGGTTTGATAATTTCCCCTTCTGTAATTACAACTTTCGAAATACCTCGCCCTCCATATATATTTAGAATGAACGTACCCGCACAGTATACTTTCAATTATGCTTCTTTGGCTCGTGGTTCTAAGATACCACTTGCTATATTGTCTTCTTCCGTCGTTCCCCTCTTCTCTTTCTCCATTTACTGTCTCATTCTAATCTGCTTCGATTTCCCCATCATCTCTCCGTTTCTATATGGTTGGTCTATTCTACCATTGATCTCCTTTTCAATACTTAACTTTCCCTTAATGTCTTTTGAGTCTTTTCTTCCCAAGGCTTGATGTCCTTTTTTTCTTTCTCTCTCTAGCTCTTTCATTTGCACCTTCACTCTTCTTTCGCCTACCTCTCTCGTGTTCTCTTTTCTTACTCCTTTATGTTCTTCTCTCTTTTTCTTTCTCTCTCCCTCTTTTCGTCTCGTTTATCTTTCACCCTTTCTTTTTCCCTATCTCCTCCTTCTCACTCCATTTCTCTCCAATTTTTGCTGTTCCCTATCTCTTACTTACATATTTCTCTGTACCTGCGTACCTTTATCTCTCCCCTTCTCATTTCTGTAGCAATTCTACTCCGAACTTGCTTGTGTATGTACCAGGCGGTCATAGTTAACTCAGAGTCGCCTGAATTCAGTTCTAAGCATCAGATTGAGGTGCAAAGTGGCATAGAGGGCCATGGGGAAGCAAGATAGTTGAAATTTCCACCACCAGGTGGAAATCTGACGCTGAAATCTGGTGCACAGTGAACAACCCGGGAAAATTTTCGTGTGACCATTGGTAACTCTGTCTTACGCTTCCAAAGGGTCATCACATTGAAGGCATATTCAACACTGCTGAACTGACAACTTATGGATGTTGTTAATCTAGCGCCATATTTCCTGATGGTGAAAGTTTGTACTATTTTTCGTCAGCATTCGCTTCCTCATGGTCTCCGCAGCCTCTATACCAAGCTTCACGGCAATCCGATGCTTCGAACGGACTCCAGAAAGCTCTGAGATGGGAACTTCAAGTTTAAACGCCATATTTCCACTTGGTGGTGAAAATTTGAACTTCATTTTTCTTTCGTCGTCCTCCGCTTCCCCATGGACTCTGTAGCCTCTACACCAAGTTTCACCCAAATCCGATGGTTCGAACGGGCTACAGATGGCTCTCAGTAGGGGGAACTTTAATTATGATCATATTTAAACACACGTTTATGGAGTTGGCAACACGTAGTCGTTGCTTCTGTAATCCCGAACGTGTAGGGTGCAATTTCTGTTCTGTCACGTATCGATGAAACGAGAAGGGTGTCTGTCTCACCCGGAGCTTCTTTATGTATTTACGCTTCTCGCGTCTCTGAACTTTAGGATCTGAAATACTTCCATCTCCCCTGTGGTGTATCCAACCTCCCTCACCTCAGTGCAAGGTTGATTGCCTAAAAGCTGTAAAGCTCAGTATTACCGCAACGGATGTTAAATTGCACAAGTTTCGCGTTGATAGCAGGGACGGAGGATTACGAAAGGGCGATCCTGTTGCGACCGTTATATATCCTCTAGAAGAGAGATGCGCCCTTGAATTTAAATAAGCACACTTCAAAGAACTGTGTCTCTCATTTCGACCCGTCTTATTTGCTGTTTCGGCTACGTCATCGACGCGGCAGCACCAAACCCATGAGCGATGTCTGTAATCCTTTTTGGTGCACACTTTTTCCTCTTTTTGAAAGGAATTCGACACGGCTTCAATCTTTTAGCTATGGGAGTTTCAGCAATTTAGCCTTCACTGCATACCTCTTGACGTTACGTAGAAAATGATGGCAATAAAAACGAGACAACTAGATGCAGATATACTATCTTCTCTGCATGGCGGTATGGGTGTTGCCTAACTCTGCAGTGATGGTCAGTCTTGCTATTGAATACTCCCTATTGAAATTCTCTCATCCAGGTAGATTAGACAACACGCATAACACCATGCACGGAAGCGAGTATATCAGGATCTACAGTAGTTGTCTGATTTTTCTTGACGGGGACTGTACAAATTCTTTGACGGTGGCGTAGTGATAACACGGTCGCCTTGCAATGAGGAGGTCTCGGGTTCGATGTCCGGTGCAGCTACAGTCCCCGGCAATAACGGTGATAGCAGATCTCGGCGGTGGTCTAGTCGGTAGGGCGTCTGACTGTACCACGGGGACCCGGGTTCGATTCCCGGGGTGACTATGATTTTTTTCCGGCCTTGTCCCCGCATTAAGAAGCTCTGGGGTTCACCCAGCCTCCAGTCAATGGTACCTGGTGGAGGCGAAGACGACTGGAGCGTGGTGCCGATCACATCATAACTAAAATGGCCGAGATCGAGAATGTGTGCGGTCCTTACTCCACATCCCCTTCATGACATGGTGTTATATGCATGGGAAACTTATCCTTACCTCTACCATTGCCATTGATTTTTACAAAACACAGAATGCATTACAGAGAATTGGGTATTTCAAGATTTATGTGACTCTATTTTATTGACGGTGACTGTACATTGCAAGTGGGTCGCATCCGACCTTAAACGGCAGGTCTGGTCCTGATTAGCCAGAGTAAAAATTGGACTAAAACAAACTTTGAATCTGATAATATGTCTTTGTTGTTTTAATCAGTTCAAACATTTTCAAGACACCTCGGTGACCGAACACCTTGTGCACGATCTCGCCCACCGAAGGTTTCAGATTCAAGTCATGTCCGGGTACACGTTTCTCTTTGCAAGTGTCCCTTCATTAATTTCGTCCAGTCATCGCTTATTGTTATCGTTGCGGGTAGCATAAAGAGATAGAACTGCAACGTATAATTAGAGAATTATAAACTGAAGTCTTCTGAGGTAGAAAGTGTAGAATACTTCTTAATGAATCATCTTTATGTTATACCGTCACGGATAGTTTTGGGTTGTAATAGTCTCATTGAAAGTCAGTGGGGTTGTTACAACCCAGAAGTACCCATGACTGTACATGTCTATACACACACACACACATACACACACACGGGCCTTTAATCCAGGCCCAGTATATACCAAGTCTCTACTTATTCTAGATAGATTTGTTTGATGTTCGTCTGTTATAAGGGGGTCTCCCCGATGGCGCAGTGGTAGCGTCGTCGCCTTGTAATCAAGAAGTCTCGGGTTCGATTCCCGGTGGAGGCACATAGTGGTTGGTTCGGATCCCACTTTAAACTGTAGGTCCAGGCCCGATCTGCCTTACTGGGCATAAAGTGGACTTAAAACAACAAATCAATCCAATCCAATGTTATAAAGGGTACCGGGTTCGACACCTGATTAACCTTACTCTGCGTAAAGTGAACTTAAAACACCAAATCAATGTATCAATCAATTCGTCTGTTATGGACTACACTGACCTTCTTAACGGGATACTAAAAACGCTGTGGCCTCTTAATCAAGATGTCCCGGCTTTGATGCCCGGTGAAGGACACTGTACAGTGAATATGGTCCAGTTAGACACCTGCGTTCAGTCCCAATTAGCGTATATAAACAAACGTTACCAAGACGTATACGGAACAAACTATGTTCTCTCCAATGATTCCGATTCATCTACTTAAGTGTACATTTTGATCATCTAGGCAGTTCCGTATTAGTAATGAATAGTAAGATGGTTCTGGTAGAGTTGCTGATAAGGCACCTGACATATTAACTGATATGGATCAGAAAACGCACTCAGTGCTACCATTTGTAGCTCGTACAAACTGAAATCGTTTCATTGCAAAACTCTCCTATGCCCTTCAGAGACACGTCGAAGTGGAGTCCTCAAGAATTTCATCCTTAATGAAATGCTCGTTTGAAGTGCTAGCTCTATGCGCATGCGCTGAATGTTTGCCAATAAGCATCAGCGCTTTTTGGTCGTTAGGCTGTGGCGAAACTCTTTAAAGAGGCAGGGTGAGCCATTTGCAGTAAGAGCTTCTTCCTGCGCACGTTTACGCAAAAGAACAAAAAACTGCCGTCGGTGACAAAGAACCACCTGCCAGAGGTGAAGTGGCAATCAGTGCTGACGATGCGAGAGATGAGTCTCCCTCAGACGCATGCAGAGATACCAACCTTTCGAATTGAGAGTTGCTGGCTACGTGCGAAAATAGTCTACAGTTGGCAAGTTGCACAAAATTCCCAGTCTACCTGTCAGGGGCATTAGTGTTATGAGAATCAGATGAACTAAACTAATTTTTGTTCAGACCCTTATCGAACAGTATGATTCAAATATTGATCTCATGACATGTTTCCATAGAAACATTAAAGTGATCGTTTCACAATCTAGCTACCGAAGATTTCTTGTTCGAATCCTGTCCTGGGCAAGAGCGTCTCTTTCTGAATGTCCATTCGTAATTTCCATATCATTACTCTTCATCCTCATTTCCTTGATTAGCCAAAAATGGACGAAAAGCGGTACAAAATATAAACAATGCAAAAATACAAGTACTTGGGTGCTGTTACATTGAAATCACTTAAGCATAGGTTCGTTAAACACCAGGTGTATTATGGACATAGTAGCATTTGGTTAGCATTGGCATTTCGAAACAACTTTATATACATTTCATCTAATCGGCAATGAATCGCCTGAAATAACATTTGGTATGAGGGCCTCACCGATGGCATAATGGCAACGTCGTAGCCTTGTAATCAAGGGTCCCAGGTTCCATACCCAGTGTAGACACAGAATGGTTCGGATCCCACTTTAATCTGCAGATTCAGCTCAGACTAACCTATCTGGGCATACAGTTAATTGAAAAACTCAACTCTGCTCTGAGTTCTTTCAGAATAATCCATGTACAGATTTGCATGATGCACACCACGACATCTAAAACATAACTTGAAAATTAGTAAGATGAAATATATTAATCTCGGTGTGTGAAGACTTGTGGCTCACCTTGCAGATCCACAATCGACCAAAGTACACACAATGAGACACCCTCGTCTATTTTTTCCCCAGATGTGCTCGGTAAAGTATTTTGCAAAGCATTGAAGTGCGTCTCTACAGAGAAACGAACCCCGTGCCTACAGATTACAGTACAAGACAACAGCGTTAACGCCTCACTATCAGGGAGGCTGAATGCCTTCGAATCGCGGCCGATCTCTTCGGTTTGACAAGCGTAACACATGAATAAACATGGTCTCCGGCGTCTGTACGAGATCTAATCAATCTACGAAAATGATACACATTATTGATTTTTGCTTGAGGCATATTTTCTAGAAAGACAAAGACCTCTCATTTTTTTCTTCGCTCTGAACCTAGCTGTATAAATAAGATACATGGTTCCGTAAACGCAGCTCTAACTTGCTTGTTCCTGTATTCTATTGTCTTATTTGATGTCACCACAACAATGAGTGTTAATTACATGAAATATATGAAAGAATATACAAACAAACAGCCATGCGTAGTCCGAGATTCAAACCCGAAACGTTCGCTGGATTAAAGTATCCCAGTCGCCGAGTCGACTCTCTGGAGTGAGAGAACGAAGACAAGTCTCTGCTCGACCAATGAACTCGTGAGAGTAGAAATGAGTGCAGCTACCAGACATTTGCAATAACGGCTTTGGTCCGCCCACTCCCTTTCTCCCCTTCTCTTCCGTTATGCGCCATCTTGCTCCACAGATTGCAAAGACCAAGTGTAAGCTTGCTTCTGTTGCGTACCTTTTTATCGTTGGTATGAGCTATGCAAGGGTTCCTCCACAACAAATCCCTGCTCAGTAATGAATGTTCTTTTTCAGTGTCGCTTCATCAATTTCATCTAATCATTGCTCATCCTCATTATTGCGGTTAGCCAAAAGTGACAGAAAATAACAATTTCAAGTTGCGTCACTAGTCAAGCCGACTTCCGTTGCGGAGTGGTTCGCACAACGCGCTACCACACTAGGGATTCCGGGTTAGAATCTCGGCCCGGGCACGGGTGTCCTTTGAGAGTATTCCTTCATCAATTTCATCCTATCATCACTCTTCTTCATCTTCGCGTTTAGCCAAACGTGGAAGGAAGCAATGTAAAATACACCAAACCAATCAATCAACGTGTAGTCAAATGGTTACCGTCTCCGGTTCTATTCCCGGTAGGATGCCCCCAAAACTTCGGTGTTGGCCCACCATCACTTGGGGAGCCAGTCGCAAAGACCAAATAGCCAGCTCCGCTGTCGAAAGCCAGAAACCCGCTGAGATTTCACTCGATGGAGCTGACCAAACGACATCCATTGAAAGGGCCGCTTGGCAGACCCTGGTGCTCAGAGGCTGTTACACCACCGAGTTTATTTTAATTTACTTTGTAAGCCACATGAAGGACACCTCTCTTTTATTAACAAAAAGGAGTATCCTCTCCCAATTCAAGCATTTGCACAACGAATACCCCCTCCCCCAACTAGAGATTAAACCAATTATTCCCCTAATCCCTTGTATCCTGGGACTAATCCCTTATTAGATATAGATATTTGCGTTAGTCCTTTTCATCCTTCCAATCAGCATAACCGTCATTTGTTTCATCATTCTGGCTAATC
This sequence comes from Lepisma saccharinum, assembly GCF_977018435.1. NCBI lineage: Eukaryota > Metazoa > Arthropoda > Insecta > Zygentoma > Lepismatidae > Lepisma > Lepisma saccharinum. Next base: position 137,271,926 of record NC_139229.1, read on the forward strand.
CGCTGGTAGAAACACACGACATAATTTAAGTTAATAAACCAGGAATAGAAGGATGTGCAAAAGCATTCGTTGCTGAATTGATGATGTGCATCGGTTGGCAACCTATGTTCCATGTGGCACTAAATGTAGAACTCGCAGAGTTGTACTTACTTGAGATACTATGTTTTCCCTTAATTTTGTTTCATTAGCTTAATAACAGTTGTGAAAATTGATAGAAAATTGTTCTTACACGTCATTGAGTTGGTTCGTAAGAATTGTATTTTACAATCCTTTTGCGCTTGGAGACATTTTTTTCTGTAAGGAAGGATGGTCTTTCTCTCTCTCTCTCTCTCTCTCTCCTATTTCTATCCATGTTTCTCTTCTCCCTGCTGCCTCTAGCTTTCTCTCTCCTCTTTCTCTCCGTTTCTCTTTCTCTCCCTCTACAACTCTCTCCCCCTTTCCTTTTATATCCTTCTCTCCACCTCTTGGAGAAAGAATGAAAGAGAGATTTCCGGCTGTTCATTCCACTGAATTCAACATCTTACGATATCTTATTCCTTTGGTTCAGTTCACTTGGCATGACAGGTTCGAATCCTGAGCAAATCATGAATTTTCCGCTGTACTTGATCCCTTATCTAAGTTATGAACGTATTGTTCATCAACATATTTGTGATTAAACTATATATATTTCAGAACTGCGTAGTATTTAGTTTCCCTGTCAGAAAACGACACAAGTTTTTGTATCCTATTGACAAACTCTCTTGAGTATGATGACGACTTCTAGACAAATATTATGAAAACTGTATATAATGAAAGAGCTTGAAAACATAATGCATGATTTAAGGGAGGGTGGTTAAAACCCTATCCTTCACCCTGCGTTTTTCTGGTGATTTTTTTTTTCAAGAAGAGGTAAACCCCTCAAAGAAGCCCGCCTCCACCCGCTTACCTTCAGGGGTATGAGTTATTTTTTCCTGATGCCTTTAAATAAATCAGGACGTTAGTTTTGTTGGATTTTTAATTATTTCTCCCTTTTTATGTTATTTATTTATTTCATGTTAGTAAATGTACAGATATTATGTTACAAATATATATAAAAATTAATGAAAACATACAGGTTTGCATGTCTAGGGCTATTTCTGGGAATCAGAACAGGACATTTATATTTAACTGGACGCAGTGGCGGCGATTTTGTTCCAAAACTGGGGAGGAATGTACCAAAATTGGGGGGAGCAAGAATAGTTTGCTTTCCCTTGATGCATAAGGTTACATAGTGCGGGAGCAGAAGTGTCAAAAAAGGGGGGACTGCCCCCTAATCGCCGCCACTGACTCGACGTGATATACCGTTTGATTATTGTGGTTGAACAACGTTAGTATTCATCCTATTTTGGTTTTAGAAGCGTTTATTGAAACATATTTGAGGATATATGGTTAATGTTAATTTTGCACTATGAGGTTTTAAGTGAGTACTGTCATATGGAAAATAAGTGGTGTTAGGGGTATATTTATTCAATCAAGTTTTTGCATATAAAGGTAAAATAATATGAGTTAGATATATAAATAAATAAATATCCTAAGTGCATATATATCTAAAATGAAGTTATAAGGCTGCAAATATTGTTAGTTCCTTATTATGTATAATGTAGTACCATTGATAGTAAATCATATTATTTTATTTATTCATATATTAATTGTCTCTCGTGGTGCTGTATACGTAGCAAATTAACACTTTTAGTATGTTAGCTTCTAGAAAAATAAATTTCAGTGCCAACTATGAACCTGCCCAATATGGCTTCATACATGCAAAATGGAAAATGTCGTTTTTTGAGGGCTTGTAGCGTTGAAACGAGGCCATAACGACCAACACGTTACCATGGAAAGTTGTTCGTCTTTATGCACTCTTCATGCTGTGAAAGATTAGCTGTGTTTTACGGCGACAACATGTATGCATCTTTATGCTCCATTTATGGTATGCTATTTCTCTGTAAGGGAGGCACTGTTTAATTCACCAGTTCGCTCGTATAGCTTCGTGAGAGACTGGTGAGGGAAATGCTGAAATATTGACAGGAAAACTGTCTGGTTAGCAACACTGTCTGTACATTTGAATGTCTACAGAAGCCTACGTCCGATCCTTCATTCACTTCTATGATTAGTGAGACGTAAAAATTCTTCCTCTCTTTTTTTTTCTTTTTAAATAAAGTGTGATTTGTTTGGACGTTTTCAGGTCTGGTATTGTGAAGTGTAGCATGACAGAGCTGCGAACGAATTTTGGGATTTTCCCTTAATTCCCTTTCTCTTTTTTCCTCTTTATTCTGTTGTGGTCTCCTGCGTTAGACGCTTAAACTTCCGATTTCAATATATACTCTTTTCTTCTGTCTCTTCCTCGCTCGCTCTTTTTATCGACGCTCCTACCATTTTTTTTCAATGCAGGGGAGAAAATGGAATCGGGTGGGAGGTGACGTAGTCACGTACGTAGTCACAGGTCGGCTTCCGATTGATTAATTTCCGTTCCTGATAAAGCGGGTTTCGCCCCATCGTTATTCCGCGTCCCCAACAGAAGATGGATCAAAGTCCGATTCCGCTTCCCCCTTCCCCTTTTTCTGCCTCCCCCGGTTACACGGAGCTTTACTCTCACTTAATATCCTCGCCCGACACAGTGGATGAAATTCTAATCGAATTCTCAACCACTTTCCACTCTTTAATCGGCTCTCTTCTTGCATTCTAAGCAGACAGAACTGATAGCGTCGGTAGCCGCCTGCTGTCTCTCTGTAGTGCCTTTCAGCTGAGGGTCGCAGGGTTGAATAACGAGCGTTGCACAGACGAAAAGTGGGTCAGTTAACGAGTACGAGAGAAACTGTGCTTCGTAAGTAATAATCGAGGAAGTGGCTGTTCAAAGGCATTAACAGTGTTTCAAGTAGGTAGATAGGCATAGAGTAAGGGTAGAGACGATGATGTGGTGGAAAGTGCTGGCACGGACCTAGTAGGAGTGCAGGCAACGGTCTAGTCGGAGTTCAGGCACAGATCTAATGGGAGTGCAGGCAACGGTCTAGTGGGTGTTCAGGCAACGGTCTAGTGAGAGTTCAGGCACAGATCTAATGGGAGTGCAGGCAACGGTCTAGTGGGTATTGAGGCACACATGTAGTGAGAGTTCAAGCAACGGTCTAGTGGGTGTTCAGGCAACGGTCTAGTGAGAGTTCAGGCACAGATCTAATGGGAGTGCAGGCAACGGCCTAGTGGGTATTGAGGCACACAACTAGTGAGAGTTCAAGCAACGGTCTAGTGGGTGTTCAGGTACAGATCTAGTGAGAGTACAGGCAACGATCTAGTGGTAGTGCAGGCAACGGTCTAGTGAGAGTTCAGGCACAGATCTAATGGGAGTGCAGGCAACGGTCTAGTGGGTATTTAGGCACACATCTAGTGAGAGTTCAAGCAACGGTCTAGTGGGTGTTCAGGCACAGATCTAATGGGAGTGCAGGCAACGGCCTAGTGGGTATTGAGGCACACATCTAGTGAGAGTTCAAGCAACGGTCTAGTGGGTGTTCAGGCAACGGTCTAGTGAGAGTTCAGGCACAGATCTAATGGGAGTGCAGGCAACGGCCTAGTGGGTATTGAGGCACACATCTAGTGAGAGTTCAAGCAACGGTCTAGTGGGTGTTCAGGCAACGGTCTAGTGAGAGTTCAGGCACAGATCTAATGGGAGTGCAGGCAACGGCCTAGTGGGTATTGAGGCACACATCTAGTGAGAGTTCTTTGCTTTGCTTTGAGTTGCTGTTTTAAGTCCGCTTTATGCACTGTAAGGCTAATCGGGACTGGACCTACAATTTAAAGTGGGATCCGAACCACTTGTGCCTCCACCGGGTATCGAACCCGGGACCCCTCGATTACAAGGCAATGACGCTACCACTGCGCCATGAGGGAGGCATCTAGTGAGAGTTCAAGCAACGGTCTAGTGGGTGTTCAGGCAACGGGCTAGTGGGTGTTCGGGTACAGATCTTGTACGAGTGTAGGCGCCGAGCGAGTGGGAAGTTAAGTAAGAATTTTAAATATACAGTACAGCAGAGAAGTATTTCAGAAAGCTTCACTACAGAGATTAATCACGTAATCTAAACACCTCTGTTTACTAGCCACTTTTGTCGTTACGATTTAGAAGGCACAATACCGAAAAACTGGGTAGTGAGAAACTAATCAATTACAAAAATGATAGGAATTAATGTTCAGCAGTATGATGACCTCTCTGATAGCCTGGTGGTTAAATACATCATCCTGAAATCCATCACGACTCGGCGGTTCACAATTCATATTCCATTTTCTATTAAGATTATTTTATATGCGGGAAGTGGTCTAACTTTAAGAAAAATGCCGTGAGTATGCTGCATGTAAGTTCGGTTTAAATATAGAGATGACGATCGTGCATTACAGAGGGCTGCCTATATCCGTAATCTCCGATTAGACCTCGAAAGAGCTTGGAGCAGATTATCGCACTGGGCTTGGAGGATCCGTACGAGGAGGCTGGTGGAGCGAAGTTGGTGTTTGCACAGCCACTGCTGCGAGGAGAGGGGAGGGGGAGACAGCAGATGCCCCTCTCCCCACTTAACTCCGGAGATAAATCGCTTTCAAGAGAGATTCAAATTGACATCAGCTGACCTCTCCGCTTGTCGTGGCAGGAGAGAAAGGAGAGAGAGAGATAGAGAGAGTGAAAAGAGAGAGGGAGAGAGATCCACTGCCGTGAAGACATCGTTCGTAATTGGATAGGGTGAAACAGCGTGAACTAGAGTTTCATTCCACTGCCGTGGCCATCTATATTGTTAACAAGAAACTTCTTGTTGAGTAGCGAGATATCGTGTTCGTCTGCACGAGGCATGCACAGTGGACGAGAAACATTGTTGCCAGCAAGTACAGAATTTTATCTTAATTTTCCATTTTTTCCTTCGTTCCTTCTGCACTAATCAGTAGACCATTCGGAGCGTACCGTTGAGACTTTCAGAAAAGACGGCTTCATATTAGTCACAAAGTATTATAAACTATAGCCTTACGCCATAAGTTACTTCTCTACATAGTCGCAGGCCTTGTTCTTGCACTTTTTGTACCGGAAAACAAGCTTCTGTAGACCTTCGTCTAAGAAATCTGACACTTATTTTGTCATAGAAATGAAGAGGAATGGAAGCACCCACCTTAGAGCTTTGAACTGGCAGAGAATGACTTCCACCTCTTTCTGCACATAAAATTCCACTCAGGTTGATGATGATAAACTACGTAAATAGCTTTGCACGCAGGTGGTATATTCTTCGACGAAGGTAAGTGTAAGTGTAAGTGTCTTAACAATGGGAACGGCCATATAGAGAACGAGCTTCTGATTTGTGGATTCCGACTGCAATAAAAAAATGTTGTGTTCTTTTCAAACTGAACTTACTTTCCGGATATCCTTTCTCATACAACAGACGCCATATATCTCTTTGTTTCACTTTTAGATATATCAGAGGATACTTCAGTTATGAAAGTAAAATATTGTCGTGTATATATGGCGTCTTTCGATATGTGGATTTCACGATTGCGGGAAGAGTAACATTGGATACGTGATTTCATAATCACAAACTTGCTTTAAAAATTTATCAAAAATTAAAATACGTACTGTGCCAAATATTCTTTGCTGTTTCTCCGACAAAAAACAAATAATACTGGAAACCGTGGATCTGTGATATGTGTTTGCATACACAGAAGACAAAAATAGCGTTTCGCAATAGCTCGTAGCGAAAGGTCTCGATGTTCATTACATACTATGAATGATTATTTGTGTTGTGTTACCCAAAATGTCATTACCGTTGCCACCAAAAACCTGGTCTTAGGGCAAAATTAAATCTGCTGGCCTCTGTTTGGTCTGTGGCATCGCAAGTAGCGATGGCAACGTTATCCTGAAATCTCCGTCACTCCGTCTTGCAACATTAGGATTTGATGAATGCGGCAAGAGAGAGAGGGACAGACAGAAAACACTCCTTTTGAAAGAGTCTGTCTGAAAAGCAGATAGAAAAATCTACTCGACGACAGAAAAAGATTAGCATCTGATTTCTCTCCAATCGCCCTCCCCTCCCTCTCACCCGAGAAGGAGGAGGAGACCTTCTCAGCAATTGGATCAGACAGTAAAATATGTTTCCTTAGCAACCGGCGGGGGAGCAAGAAGCAAAACAGAAAAATGTGATGCGTACTTTTGTTCTCTTCAGAGAACACTATCCATATTACCTATCAAACACTTATCTTGCAATATTACAAGTGAGTCCAATTTATTTCCTCATGGTCAGGTGGTAATACAACAAACTATTCACGGAACAGAGTGGCTATAAGGTGTAGCAGGTTATTCTGCGCAGTCGGAGACCTGCGCAGTAGGATGCGCGCGACATGACGCAAAGTAGAAGGTATAGCGGCCGACTTCAATTGCACTCATGTCCCAATTTCTGGAGTCATCTTATGCAAGTTTTCAATATCGAATTGTAGTCCCAATGTATGCCTGTTGTGAAATTTGTTAGTCATTCTCTGAAAATATAGTCTACGCCCTGTCTCGGGAATCTGTGTAGGAACGCCGCGCATAACGGTAGAGAAGAGGAAAAAGCTAGTGGACGGAGCAAATCAATGCGCGCTGCTGCCGCGATTTCCCCTCCTATGCGTTCATTGGTCGAGCCCTCTCGAGTTACTAATTGCGCAGAGGACTTGTTTTCGTTCCTTTGCTCCAGAGATTAACGGGACATAGTGTAGATAGATTTCAAAATATCAGCAAAACTTGGCGCGCTCCAAACAGAGAAAATTATTTCCCTTCCGCCATCTTGAAACGTATAGGTAAATTATCCTCCAATGCAATTCCAGTCTATTACTTGGGTGTATCAAGCTGCAATAAGAATATCTCCAAATTAATCATGCTCAAAATATAGCTGTCTTGTAATCCTGTGCTCCAAGAATGTAATTCACAGAGTTTGCATATTGTCCCACCCATCTCCGTGACTGAATGGATATCACACCGCGCTACGACGTAAGGGGTCACGGGTTCGAATCCAGGTCTGAGCATGGATGTTCTTCGTGTACCTCTTCATCCGTTTCATCACTCACCAACATCTTCGCGATTAGCCAAAAGTGGCAGAAATGCGAAGTAATATAAACCCACAAAGCATATTGTCCAATAAAAGGGCATTAAAAGTTAGTACACATTGTTCCCCAATCTGCCAATAGGCCTAAGTGGCGTGCCTGGAAAGGGTGGTAGGATGACTCTCTCATAGTTAGTACCATACCTCTGAAGAAAAGAACTTCTTTACACGGTACTAAAATTGCACGCTTGAGACCCAAAAGAGGAGATGTTCCACTTTACGAAATTTCTGGCAACGTTCCTTTTTTTAAAACATTTGTAACCGAAAGTTATGACTCTTCATGAATAAAACTGAGTAACGACCCTTTCGTGGGTCAAAGTTTATATAGTGTTTCCGCTCATATAGATCTACAGGGCACTTCTAAATGTATGAAACTTACGCATACATTTGATTGTTATGCAGAGTGGCAGGTTGCATTTCGTGTTGATACCGCTATAATCGGGTAATTATTCTTCCAAATGCATGTATCGTGCACATGTTTATCGCGAATGGTTTTACATTTTTTGCTGAAATTCATTAAGAGGCACTTGAATAGATTTATGGTACTGATAGCTACTCTGGAAAGAAAAATACGATGATTACAAAGTTCAAGGTTCGTTTTATCTAGTCTTGTGCCGTATGGCAAAATGATGGACGAGGTTTTAGTGCTTTAATCGAAAAACATCTTCTGTTTAGTGTTGACCTGCAATTGTTTGTATTGTTATCTAGCTGCATTATGCACACATAATGGTTACTTATAGCTGTTTGCCCTCACTGTATAACGGGTCATATTTTGTAGTTACGCATAAATCGATAGCATTATCTTTTTCACTAAAAGCTATAAATACTCATTATTTGTAGACGATGAAGTCTTGAAAGTGTGAGATTGTGAGTCTTGATACCATGCTGAATGGTGTGTCTAATCTCTTGACTGGCTTATCCGATAGCGTGGTGGCTTACGCTGTCTCCCTATAATTGAAAGTGATTTTCAGAGTTGGCACTCTGCGCAGTGATTCGGATTCTGCAGCTACGGGCAAAATTAAAGGAAGTCTAACCTTATCATCCTCGCAAACACAACATGTCCATTCGATCTTGCCGATTGGGGAGTAAGAAGCGACCTTCTGGTATCCTGGTAACTGCTTCTTGCAAGCCAACGAAGCTGTGCCGCCTGGACCCTCAGCAAGGATAACGTTTTGTGTTGTCCTGCGTGTTCTTGTGTGTGCTGAGTGACCATTTACAGCCTCATATTTTAACCTATAAGGAGATTTTAGTCCTCAAAGACAGTATAGTTTTAGTTCCTGCTAAGTAATGAATGAATTAATTAATTAGTTTTAAATACTGAGTAAGATAGTTTTTAAGACATATTATTTTCTTGTTAGGGTCCTATCATAAATTTTGTTTTAGTTAAAGGGCACATTACATTGAGTGACGATCAAAAGTAGCCTATGTGCTAACGTGCCCATACTATCAAAATAAATCGATATTGCCAATTCTTGTAAGGACAGTAGTGGTTGGTCACTTTCATACGTGGTTCAGAAGAGGTCACAGGGGGAGGGGACTGAAACACAAAAAATAATGTGGCAAATCCGAAAACTTTGCCCGAGACATATTTCACATGTCCAATTATAACACCATTAAGCCTTGTTTCCATGATATAAAAATTCAATATGCTGACCAAGGCAGTAATATAATTTTATTATAAAACATAAACTAGACGTAACGTTTCAACCTTATAGCAAAGTATTCTTCAGTTGCACCAAGTACAAATGTGACAAGATACAAGAACAGGACGATTTATATACACAAACATTATTCCCCTCCAGACTATTAGAAAGTTGTTCTGGAACATTCTAGCAGGTGGCTTTCCCTTGTCAACTGTACTTTCACGTAAAAGGCTAAACATGTTAACTTCCATATAGATGTGGTTGGACTCTTTTTATCTCACGCTCTTTTTCCTTCATTCTTCTTCCTTCTTCTCTCTGGAAGGAGGCCAAGGAAATAGAGAAGAAAGGTGAAGAAGACACAATGAACTGGAATGGGGGACTGAAGTTAAACAAGGAATCGAAAAAGGTGTTAGAAAGAGTGGAAAGGACAAGAGAGAAAGAGGAGAGAAGAAGGAAGAAGAATGAAGGAAAAAGCGTGAGATAAAAAGACTCCAACCACATTCTATATGGAAGTTAATATGTTTAGCATTTTAGGTGAAAGTACAGTTGACAAGGGAAAGCCACCTGCTAGAATGTTCCAGAACAACTTTCTAATAGTCTGGAGGGGAATAATGTTTGTGTATATAAATCGTCCTGTTCTTGTATCTTGTCCCATTTGTACTTGGTGCAGAGTCTGAAGAAGACCTTTCTATAAGGTTGAAACGTTACGTTTACTTTATGTTTTATAATAAAATTAAATTACTGCCTTGGTCAGTATATTGAATTTTTTCCCATGTCCATCTGAAGAAGTGGGAGATGTGCTGTTCACAGTTTCTGATCTTTTCCAGGGCACAAACTTTCTTTAAGTTTTATCCAGACTTTATTTCCAACCTTTGTGAGCATGAAATGAACTTACCTCTTACCTTATTTTCTTTCTGTTCATGTTTGTCCATTGTCTCATCCAATTCCTGAGTATAATTTTTTTTCGTTACTTTTCAATATTTCTGAATTAACTTTTACTTTATTGGTTCCATTCGTTTTAAAACTTGTTTCCTCAGCCTTGAAATCTTTTATTTTACAATTGTTGTATTCTTTATCGTCATTCTGTAACTCTCTTCCGAAAGTTTATAAATTTTCCTCGTGCACTTCAACCAATGAGTGCTTATTGTTATATGTTTCCTTGTTTCATAAATGCTGTATTTCGACGTCTGCACTACTGTGCTTGTACCTTCACTTATTCCTGTACTGTGTCTTGTATGTTTCATATTCTTACGTCACTTTTTTGCTTCTTTAAGCTAATACCGTGGACGAGAGCGGATTATGCGATGAAACTGACGAATGGACACTTTAGTAGGAACACGCATGGGCCGGGACTAGAACTCTGAACACTCTCAATGGCGAAGATCGCGAATTGGAACAGGTCTTGTTCAAATTTGATTTCGCTTCATGTACTTTCCTTGCGAGAAACCACTTTGGCACTTTGGCAAATTTTGAAGATTTGCATGTTTAGATTTTCTTCTAGAGCATTCAAGTCAACTATCGTATGGTTTGTTTCGCTGTAATAGTTTCGTGGCACCGAAAGCCAATATTCTGTCCCAAATATCTAGACAACAGCGAGAAAACCGCAAAAAGATTCACTTCAAAGATATGAAAGTGGAATTTCATAACTGTTTTTCGAAATGAAAGAAATATTCGAAAACGACTTTGCCAGAGCTCAAAGGTTCAGGTTGATTTCAATTCACCTCTGACCTCATCTCTTCTCATTGCACTCATCTGCATCTCCGCATTCCTTCTCTATCCAATTTCAGTCTTCCTTTCCATCTGTTCCTTCCTTTCCTTCCCGCTTGATTCTCTCTATCGGTTTTCCTTTCGATTATGGCCATTTCCCTCTTCTTTAAGGCATCTCGCAATCATTGGGTTTGCCTCTTTAGCTCAGTTTCCCTTTCCTGCAGGCGAAAATGGTTTTCCTGGAACCACGAGGTGGTGGCGTAAAATGGTTTGCAAGTCGGTCTTTGCATTGCATCTCGCCGCCGTCTGTTGAATGGAATTCCAATCTTCTGTGAAGGTTGAAAAATTCAATCCACTCCTGGTCACCTTTCTGCTTCTCCGCTGCGGAGATGAGAAAATCAAATTTGACCGTCGGAGAGCAACAATTTCTTTCCTCTGCACATCCCAGAGACAGAGAACGTACTAGGAGAAAAATTCAGTGGATTGATACTGTGAGGAACAATGGGAAATGTTCCTCCGTGGTGGGATAGTCAGCGTGATGCATAAAGAAGGCAGAGATCTCAGGTTTGAAATTAGAGAGAAGAATGTACGTTCCATTTTCTTTGTTTCATCTGCCATGGCATTCATCCTCATCCTTGTGGTTAACCCAAGAGGTATGGAAGCGAAGTAAAATGACCGAAAGAGGTGGAAAGAAAAGAAGGGAATGAAAGAAACGATGGAAGGTAAAAAATATAAAGAGAAGTGAAAGAAAGTGAAAGGAATTAAGGAAACAAAGAAAGAGGGGAGTAAAGAAAGAAGGAAGACAATAAAAGGGGTAAGGAAAGAGGAAAAAAGAAAGGCAACAAAGAAAGACAAAAGTAAAGAAAAAGGAAGACAATAATAGGGGTAGGAAAGAAAGAGGTGAATAAGAAGGAAAGAATGGAAGGTAAAAATAGGAAAAGAAAAACGGAAGGAAGGAAGGCAGGCAATAAAAGGGGGAAGGGAATAACGAGAAGAGGTGAAAAAGAATGAAAAAGAGAAAGAATGGAAGTTAAAAATGATAAAAAGAAAGGAATGGGAAATAATGGAATGAAACAAGGAGAGAGGAAATAAGACAATAAAAGATGAAGAAACTATGGAAGTAAGAAGGAAGACAATAAAGAGAGGGAAAGGGAAAAGGAGAAGTGAATAAGAAACAAGGAATGAAATATGACAGGTAAAAAGGAGGTAAAGTAAGGGAATGGAAGCAAGGAATCTAAGAAAAAGAGAAGAAAAGAAAGGAGGAAGATAATATAAGCGGAAGGAAATAAGGAAGTAAGAAAGAAAATGATATATTCCGTGCAGGCGGCTGCAATAATTATTCCTAACATCACACATTCTTTTCCATTTTGGTCCGATCTTCTGTTATTTTCTCCATACCTAATCGTGCACATCTTTGAAACGATCCATTAACTAACGACCCACCCCTTTCACCCCCCAAAAAGGTTTTTGAGAGCATTTTCTCCTTTCCCCTTAATTAGGCTATGTTCCTGCAGAAAGCCTCTCTAACACCCATGAGGCATCGCACAAGAATCTTAACTTAGGATCTTGCATCTTCTTCAAAGGTCGCAGGTTTTCTCCCTCCTACGGTTCCTTTGCAAACGTGACTGGTTTTCTATCATTTTTCAGTCCCTCGGGCCAAAACTAATGGAAAGTGGAGAGGAATTAAGGATTTAAAACGTGAATGGACTTTTAAGTCTGTTTTCGAATTCAAATTAATTGATAAAATGGAAGCAGCATTGACCGTAATGAGTGACGCCACCAGTTTAGTCACTTGTAGAATAGATTAATGGGTATTCTTCAACCCTGACTATTGTTTTGTTATGTCGCATATTTTCCATTTTTGGAAATTCGCGATGATGGGATGGTTAGATGAAATTGTTGAAGAGTCACTTACAAAGGAAAACCATGTCCTGGCCGGGACTCGAACCCTGGAACTTTGAAACTCGACCATGTAAAAGCGCTCGGTTCCTCGAAACGACTTTAAATTTTGGTTATCCAAGCTTAAATGTAAGTAAGAGAGGGGAGTGCCCAAACATAACTTGTACGGATACAGTGATGTTATGGGTGTACAGTCTTAGAAAAAAATACCTGGGCCACGGGACGTAGAATTTCGTAACGTCTTAAAGCCTGTTGTTTATGCAACCCAAATAACAAAATATTCGCTTAAGTTTGCCTGGTGATTCTGAGTTCTCGGGAAGGATTGAGCTTTGATAGCATGAGTCACATGACTCGTGCCCCAGCCACAACAAACAGCTGGGTGCTACGATGCCTCCAGAAGAAAATTTCAGGAACTGGTTTCTTGACAAGACCTACTCGTAAAGAAATACTATTCTTTCAAGTGATATTAGAGTCATTGTCAAGAGGTTCGCTGAAATGATGGTTCTCATCACAGACCACATGCCACACGTTAATTGTTTAAGTCCAGTTCATGCACTGGACCTACAGATTAAAATGGGATCCGAACCAAATGCCTCTCTATTTGGTATTGAATTCGGAAGCCTTTCATTACATGGCGAAGACGTTACCACTACGACATCAGAGAGGCAATGGAACCCCTTGAGAAAGAGATAAGCGAAAATTGCTACGTGACAAACCATATTTGCCCGTAAATTTTAAAAATAAGACAATATTTTGTACTGACAGTTTCGAACCGTGGGAGAGGCATATATTTTTTTGTACCATCGTCCATTTCACGAGTTTATAATTCTTCCTCACCGACACGAGTAACGCGAGTGGTAGAAGAAAAGCGAAGTAAAATAACTGAAACAGAAACAAAAGGAAAAAGCGAAATACATTTTATTCATAATATTCTGCAGTCACTTGAGTTGTATTCACGGGATGCTATCTTTAAAGAAAGCCGTGGTCTCTTCCTTGTCTTTTTTGCTGTCTTTGTGCTCTTGCTTCTCCCGTCACGATTGGTCTAAAACTAATTAATGCGACGTTAATTAAACAATCCAAACAACGAAACAATGCACAATCAACTGCACAAAACAACATTCCAAATGTTTTCGAATCGGAAAACAATTGAGATGCTGTAAAATGACTTAAGATGCAGTAATAAAGTGGGAATTCGGTACCGTATAGAATTAAATCGGTAGAGATGTTCGATTTGATTGGATGTTTGTTATTTAGATTTGCTATTCTTTCACTTTGGCAAATAGCGACGATGAAGATGAGTGATGCTGTGATGAAATTGATGAAGGGACACTTACCAAGGACACCCACGCCCAAGTCGAGATTCTAAACAGGGACTCATGGCATCGTAGCGCGCTGTGCTAACCACTCCTCCATGGAGTGGACATTATAGCATATTTTGTGTGCTCAATTGGGATCAATCAATGGAATGAATAGGCATATTATATGATTAATAAATTCATATCATAATACCACGTCATATTATTCGGCACGAAGTAACATCAGAGACATTCAATCTTGCATTTTTGCCTTTCAACTAATTCTTTGAATTCAGGTTAATCACAACAATAAGATAAATTATGAAGCAAATGATAGTGAATGTGGGATATTGACAGTTATCACGAATTACCTGACAGAAACAACATTAAGCAGGCTCGGTGGTCAAGCTCATTAAGTGATTGACATTCGATATCGTCGCCAAAGTTCCCGGGTTTGAGTACCGTCCTTGTCGGGGGTGTTTGACTATTTCGTCATCAATTTCATGTAATGGTCACTCGTCCTTATCGTCGCGATCATCGAACAGGGAATAAAAATTATAAAAATAAATACGATGGAAGAGTACTTATTTCATCTCTCACGAAATCTCCTACAAAACCGGAATATATAAAATACATGTATATTCATTCACATACATTTTCGATTTCTATATTTAACTAATCGAGACCGAGAACGGGAGAGCAATTTTCAATTCGACAAACCGAGAGACGGAGAAACTGTCAAGTCTCGTTTCTTCTTGGCACCTCCGTAATCGAGTTGTTCTGTTTGTCATTGGCTTTGTATTGGCAATTATTGCCAGTATTCTTCCCCTGCAGGTAAACCATAAGGATGAATTATGATGAAATGAAGCAGATAAAAGGGCAAGAACAAGAAAGTCATGCCTGTTCGGGACTCCAACCCAGAACCTTATGTAACGAGATTTGAAATTCTGGAGAAGGCGTCCGTGTTTCGCTTGGTTTTCTCTTTCCTCTACTTCTCTTATATTATCATACATGTATAATAAAAATGGATCTGATACGATATGTTGCGATTCATAATTGTGCTGGTTAGATGCTACAGATGTGAACTCCAAACTGCAATATATTATTCCCTTGTGTTTCGTATGTGGTTGAACATGAAATTTTCTTACACTGTGACAATTTCTTTCTTAGTTTTGGTTTGGTGCACAGATATGCTAATCTGGACTCGACCTTCAGTTTAAAGTGGGATACTAACCACTATGTGCATCCACCGTGTATCAAACCCGGGATCCACTGATTACAAGGCGACGACGTTATCACTACTCCATCGAGGAGGCCCCATGACAAAATGTTATTCACTCGATCTCTACCATAATTTATTTCAGCATTTACATTTTCGATTTCTTCTTCTTTTTTCCTTTTGTTAACTACTCTTATACAACTCTTTTTGCGTCTTCGAATTTCTTCTTGTTTCAGGAAAAAATAATACATGCAGGCTGTATAAAAATCCCCCGTTCAAATAGATAAAACGTTCACTCTCGAGAACTAATTTACATGTTTATCACTAAAGTAACCATTAGGAAGGAAACTATTGAAATGGTAACTGATATAACTGCAGATGAAACAATACTTACAGCCACTAACGAAATATCTATTCTTGTGTAGCCTCACAGACAAGTATATGGTGAGTCATTCACTCTTGCTGACTACGGGCGAAGGTCACTGAACTAAAGGGTGGTGGCAAGCAAGCAGGCTTCTGCTCTACCAAAGACGAGGTCACGTGTTCCAGTTATCAATGGCGTACGAAATAAGGAGGAACACAGCTATCTGCCGTATGTTTTGGTCCCGTCATTGCACTTTATCGTCGTGGCCTTGAAGTTCCCTCAGGGCACTCTTACGTAAAGGCTTCTCAGCTAGAAGGATATCTTCCCCATTGAGTGGAGGAAAAGTGGGTGCGTATAGAGGTCCTTCAACTTTCGTATTCTTTTTCATTTCAGAACCCGTGCTGTATCGTCGACTTAATCCAATCTATCCGATGTAGGTTTTAGGTTCTGTTTCTGTTCGGTTATTTCACGTTGTCTTCCTGCTTATGTTATTCGCGACGAAGGTTCTGGATTCGATAATCTGGACAATAACGGGATTGTGTTAGTTGCTTGATTTGGTGTCTTAAGTCCACTTTATGTCCTGTTAGGCTAATCGTGAATGGACCTATAATTTAAAGGGGGATCCGAACCACTATGTTCCTCCACCGAGTATCGAACCCGGGATCCCTTAATTACAAGGCGCCCACGATCCCACTGCGCCATCGGGGATTGTGTTCGAAACGAATGAATCAAATTTGAGTGATATGATATGCAACCATTGGAAGACTATTGAAAGAAAAGCTATGGGAACCTGCCAGTTTTTCTACTGCAGACAGGAAACCATAAACATGGAAGAGAAGCTTATATTCTATGAAACCTGACGCTATGTGCTCGAATACTGGCTAAATATAATCCATAGAGGCATAGCAACGTTAAACAACCTCTTATATGATACATATAGGTTTAAAAAGGTCAAAATACAAAGATTGTGTGCGCCTCACTGATGGCGTTGTGGTAAGGCCTTGTAATCAAGGGATCTGGGGTACGATACCAGGTGATCGCACATAGTGGTTCGGATCCCACTTTAAACTGTATGCACTTCAGATTAGTCTATCTCTGCCGGTGACTCAGTCGGTAACGCGTCTCACTACCATGCTATAAGTCCCGGGTTCGATTCCCGGCCGGTTCAAGCCCGGGAACTTTTCTAACGTTGGAAGCGGCCCCAGCGCCCACCCAGCGTCGAATGACATGGGTACCTGGGGGAAACCCTGGTGGTAAAGGCGGTCAGGGGCGTGATGCTGATCACATCACCCCCACTCACGAACGAATCAAGAAAGTGTGGGGCGGCGTGATGCTGATCACATCACCCCCACTCACGAACGAATCAAGAAAGTGTGGGGCGGCGTGATGCTGATCACATCACCCCGACTCACGAACGAATCAAGAAAGTGTGGGGCGTTACCCCCACACCCCCTATACGCCTTCATGGCGTAGCGCCAAGCACAGGTGAGAACTTTACCTTTTTTTTTTTTTTTTTGCATACAGTGGACTTACAACAAAATTTCAACTTGCAATAAAGATTATGATAAGGTATTAAAGAATTGGGTCTAACACATTTTTTTATTGTTTACCAATGACATTGTTAACTAATATTCTTAATTTCAGTTTCAAGATGAAATCGGCTACGAAATAAAAGGAGTGGGTTCATATTTCTGTTACGAAATTCCACTTTTGTAGTAGACCTGTGCCACACTAAGTTGTGACAATAAACAAATCTGAGACACTTTCAAAGTATTAAATTTCTATCTACGTATTTGGAAAAAATCTTTCAATATAATACTTTTTTTGGACGCGTCAAATCATAGTATTTAATTCCTGTTTTAGCAGCTTTAAGAAACCTGATTTTTTTTTGGGGGGGGTTACAAATGCCCTTTTTGCTCCCGTCAAGTTACGCCTATGACAAACAGGAATTCAAAGTAAAAGACTGTCCCGACTAAATCGGGAGACACGTCTGATAGATTTACAATTGGGAAAATCATAATTAAGCGTGTAGTTGAAAACAACCTATTTTCATATATTGCATGCAGCTCTACTTTTTCTGCAATGTGGATCAAGAACTGGGGACGTGGAGAAGCACAACACTCCACATAACCAATAGTCACGTGACCCTCTTTGCTTTCCTGTCATGTTGACCTTCGCGTGGAACACATTTCTCGGTGTTAAGACAGGCAAAATCACCCGATCATCGAAGGGTGCAATATGTGTTGCCTACCCTCCTGCATTACTTGCTCCTATTAAAGCCTTATGGGGAAGAACTTTTTTCCATGACTGTACAATGCTCAAGCTTTTATGCACGAAAATGCCGGGACGAATTGGAATTAGTGCTTTGCACCAACACATGACATTATGCTCAGTTTCATTGCTCGATAGTTTAGCTTGGATGGGCTATGTGATTGTGAATTCTAAGATTTTCTCTCTCTTTTTTTAAAATCTTTTCCTCTTTGTTTGTCTCTGTCTCGCTTTCTTAATCATTTTCCTTGCCTCTTTATTCCTTTTTCTATCCCTTTCTATCTTCTCTAGTTTCTCTATCACATTGTCTATATTACATTGTCTATATGTATTTGTTTCTTCCTCTGTCTCTCTCTCCTGTTCCTTCTTTCTCTGTTTCTCTCTCTCATCTTATTTTCTTTCTCTCCTTTATTCTTCGACTAGCACATTTTATTTCCTCCTATATCTTCGGTTTCTATATCAGTTCATCTTTGAATCCAATTGGTGTCTTTAATGTTCTGGTTTTCTTTTCCTGTTTTCTATCTTTCCTCTTGTGTCTTGTGTGTGCGAAGCAGCCATGAAAGAGAGAGAGAGAGAGTGAGTAAGGTGAAAGAGTTTTGTTTTTCTATGAATATTTCCTCTAAAATGGCAGATGTCCCATTACTTACTCCCCCCCTTTTAGAGACACTGTCTCACGGTTGTGCCGTGGACTTGCTCCAGGTAACAGAACTCGGCTTGAATGCACTCTCTCTCTCTCTCTCTCTCTCTCTCTCTCTCTCTCTCTCTCTCTCTCTCTCTCTCTCTCCGTCCGCCTGGGGTATCTAATCGAAACACGAAAAGTAATAGTTTGGTGGACTTTGTTGACATCTCAGTGGATGCATGGTTCACAAGCCCACAATTCTCTACGGCCAGTCGACTAGTGTCCTTTTTGGTGTGTTGCTATCTCCATCTGAATGAGAAACTTTCTCGCATTCTTGCTCGCGTTGTTGGTAAACGTAACTTGTAATTTGTGGCCACCCGTTTCAAAATACGGGTGTTATATTTCTTCCCCGCCTACAGGGCATTGGAGTCAAGGTTGCCAGCTATCCTGATTTTCCTGGTAAAATTCCGACTCCCAATTAAAGCCATCGTGGTTGGTAAAATTCACGATTCCTTTGTTCTTTAGCGGCACTGACGAATTGTTAATGAATTAAATGCACACTGGAGAACGTAAACTTTTAAGTTTGTAGAGCGTTATAGGGCTGAAATTTATTCGTTACAGGTGGACTGCCTAGCTTCTCCTTAGAACCCTGGCCACGCTGTCACCCAGCTGACCTCGCTATGGAAACTATCCTCTGTATTGATCCACTGCCTTATTTGTACCTCCGGCGTGGATTGATTGATTGATTGATTGTTTTTGTTTAATTTACTTAGCTTTTTTGGTACTTTTGGCTAATCGCAAAGATGATTTTTTTTTGATATACTGAAATTGATGAATGGACACTTCCCGATGGCGTAGTGGTCACGTCGTCGCCTTGTAATCAAGAGATTCCGGGTTAAATACCCTGTGGAGGTACATAGTGGTTCGGATCTCACTTTAAACTGTAGGTACAGTCCCAATTAGCCATACTGTACATAAATTGCACTTAAAACACAAACTCAAACTCACAAATAACACCCATAACTAGATCGGGATTCTAACCCGGAACCTTCTGCAGTTCGCACTAGGTTACAGATATCCGGGCACTAGAGTACTGTACGCAAAGTAAAGACGATGAAAACTGAAAAATTAAGTAATATTTGACTTACATTTCTTGTTTCCGAAGCAAGTGCACTGGACCCCAGATTGACAAATGAACGCGTGAGAGGGGAAGTGAGTGCATGGAAGAAAAAAACGCGGTTGCAGTTACCACCCACTCACTTTCTCCTCTTCTGTGCCGTTATGCGCGGTCATTCCAGAAACAGAGTGTAGTTAAGTAGTTAACTTACTAGCCTTGTCTCTGAAGTCTCTAAATCTTTAGCAGCATCAGCACATTCAATGCGAAAGTAAAAGCGCATCTCTCTCCAGCACGCAGCACACGTAAGATAATAGGCATGGGATATTGTGACACGGTCCTAACGCATTCGACTCTGAATTCAGGAAGGTGGAATGAAATAACAATTATTAGACATTTTATCGTTTCCTAAAGTTCACGGACTGGTATTTACAAAACCAACTAACGAAGCTTTCTGCGAATTATGGTAACAAATGATGCTTTCCTCCCCTCCTTTCCTAAGGAGACCTCCGAGCTCTGTCGTCGCCATGGGAACGGGGATGACGATGATGATAGCCCGAAGGTTTCTTCCGATTTAGTCCCATGTGGCTCATTAAATTTCTCAAGGGTATTTGAGGGTCGATAATATGTCGTCGTAATGTTTGTCACGGTGTCTTGTAACCCAAGTCTCCCTGCCAGCCCTCCAAGGCATGAGCTCCTGATTTTAATAAATTCCCTGCATCGTGAGGATGAGGGACAGGAGACACACAAAAATATCCGTCCTTGTTGTCGACGGACAGAGAGAATCTAAAACAATGGAATACACACGCACAGATTATAAAGACAGTAAGTATATCATAAATGTAGAGAGATAAAGACAGAGAAACACGGATAGGAAGAGGTAAAGACAGCGTAACAGAGAGAGAGAGAGAGAGAGAGAGAGAGAGGTAAATGTAGATAAACAGAGGCAGGAGAGAGAGGGGGAAAAGCCAGAGAAACACAGAGGGAGGGCAGAGAAACAGAGACAGATAGATAGAGTGAGAGAGAGAGTGTGTGTGAGAAAGAAAGGCAGAGATACACAGATAGATGGAGAGAACACCAGAGAAACAGGTAGATAGAGAGAGGTAAAGACAGAGAAACAGAGTAAGATATATATATATATATATATATATATATATATATATATATATATATATATATATATATATATATATATAAAGAAAGCCATGAGAAACACAAATAGAGTGAAGGCAGAGAAATAAAGGTAGATAGAGAGGTGAAGACAGAGAAACAGTAAGATGGGGAGAAGTAAAGACAGAGAAACATTAAGATAGAGAGAAAGAGAGAGAGAAAGAAAAATAAAGGAAGCCAGAGAAACACAGATAGAGGGAAGACAGAGAAAAACAGAGATAGATAGAGAGAGGGAAGAGAGAAAGAAAGGCAGAGATACACAGATAGAGGGAGTGAACACCAGAGAATCACAAATAGAGTGATGGCAGAGAAACACAGGTAGATAGAGAGAGGCAAAGACAGGGAAACAGAGAGAGATACTGAGAGAAAGACAGGGGAGAAACATAGATAGGGGGAGAGAAAGCCAGAGAATTACAGATAGATAGAGGTAAAGACAGAGAAACAGAAATAAAGGGAGGAAGAAAGGCAGGGAAGCACTCACGGAAGATTAAGGCAGATAAACAGAGTTGGGCAGAGATAAAAGCAGAAAATCACGCACATACACCCACCCATAGAGAGAGGAAATGAAAGAAGCAAGGAAGATGAAGACAGAGAAACACTTGCACACACAGAGAGAGAAATATAGACATAGAAACACACAGCTAGACAAAGACGGCTGGTGGTCATCATGAAAGATAGAGTTATGTTTTCCAGGGAAAATATTCTAATTGACTTCTTGAACTGATCAAAATATAGCGCGAGCGAGATTGACACTAAATTATATTTAAAAGTGTGTCGCAACCTTATGTGACTTATCTGAAGGATGCCTTTTCCTTGGATTCACGCAGGGTTTTATAAAGAAGTAGAGAGATTAGTTCCTGGAGTTCTTAATATCGTAGAGGCGAGGCAATCTGCGTACACGTATCGACATCTTGGGTTCTCAATATTTCGCAAGGGGTGCAATATTCAGGAAAGAAGATTCGATAACAGGAAGGATTGTATGATGGTTCTGAGACTTTACTATCTCTCTTTGTTTCTCTGTTTCTCTTTCCTCTTGTTCCCTCTCTCTCTTTTCCTATCTCTCCTCTTTCTTTTTTATCTCCCTCCTTCATTCTCTCCCATCTCTTTTCTCTCTTCTTTTTACTCTCTTTCTCTCTCTGCCTTTCTATTTATTTCTCTTTCTCTTTGTTTCTCATTTCTTTTCTCTCTCTTTATCCTGTCTCCCTTTCTCTGTTTTCATTCTTTTTCTTCTCTTCCTTTTTCTGTCAAGTCAATTACTGTATTTGCCGGCGTATGATACTTTTTTTGGATAGGCCTCATTGTTTTTTTTAGGAAAAAGCTTTATAAATGAATAGTATAAGTAATATGTAGGTCTACTTTCAACAAATAACTAGGAAAGAATACATTTTAATCTTCTTCGTCAAAGTTCGTCAAATAAATAACTTGAAACCTCTTCTAAATTAGAATCTGAGTCTTCTTTCAACGAATAGTCTTCTGTACCATTCTGTGCATTACGGTGCCACACTTCTTAAATGATTTAACCACTGTCGTAGTTTTCACAGCATCCCATGAAGCTTTGACCCATTCATAAACTTGTGAAATGCTAGGCCTTTCCCTTCTTCCCGATCGGCGTATAAGACGCACCTTGCTTTTCAGACCTGTTTTTAAGGGAAATAAATGCTCGTTATACGCCATCAAATACGGGACTTTCCAATTAAAGGGCATCCACGATTGTGATGTGTTATTGTCGTCACCTTCTGATGAAGGGATCTCGGTTGATTGATTTGGTGTTTTAAGTCCACTTTATGCACAATAAGGCTAATCGGGACTGGACCTACAGCTTTTAAAGTGGGATCCGAACTACTTGTACCTCCACCGGGAATTGAACCCGGGACCCCTTGATTACAAGGCGACGACGCTACCACTGCGCCATCGGGGAGGCTGAAGGGATCTCGGGTTCGGTACCCGATGCAGACGTATAGTGGTTCATATTCCGTTATAATCCACAGCTCCAGTCGCGATTAGTCTTTCTGGGCATGAAGTGAACTTAAAAACAAGCTGGACCCAAATCCCAAATTCAACTTTATAATTAAGAATGAAACTGTATACGTAAGTGTTGAATTGAAGTGAGAGCGTGTTAAATTTCAGTAAGCGGATTTAATGGAGTGGTCAGCAGCTTTCTGGGATACCTAGGACTAACTAGAAGTTCTAGAACTTTCTAGACGATGCTAGGGGGGAAAATAGATGACATGTCTAATCTCGCGCTCGACGACCATCAAATGATGGTCCCCCATGAAGTCTGAAACATTTCACGCCCTAATAAAATACCATTTCGCCACCCCCGAGTAAGGGTTGAAAAATCCCTCCCACCAAATAGTAAAGATTATTTGTCTGGTGAGAATTAGGACGACGTCTGAGCCGACGAAATGGCCTCTTGAGGAAGCCGTAAAGGCCTGGGTGTCCATCGGTCACGTATGTTGTAACGCTCGGACGGGAGCCGTAGCTTTGGCATCGGAAACCCCGCTTTATGATTCCTTTAGGGTCAATCAAACAAGACGTCACATGACGTTGCTGATGACGCTTTAAAAAAGACGCGCGCTGCGGGACATATCGCAGATCCTTACAGCCCGGTGCTTCGTCATTCAGAGACATTCCGCATCGTGTTAATTTTTTCCTCTTCTTTCATGTTTCCCTCTCTAACAGTGTTGCCAACAACTGTAACTGAAAATCACTAAGTAACCATGTATAATCCACTAGAAAGTTACTAAATCAGATCTGCATGCAAAAAAGGGAAAGTATAATTTCTAAAAGATACTATTTTTTCTTCATGTAAAATTGAAGTACAGAATTTCAATTTTTGCTTTTAGATATGTTAAGTATGACGACCATGTATTTCAACTTTTAAAGTACATAGTAGGTTATTTCAATATATCATATTGTGCCAGCGTAGAGAATAGGAAAAGTTAGTTGATTAGTATTATAGCTCATGTCTACTCTTACGGCGGGCGCTCTACATGCTGGCAAGGAAAGTGGGGATCGGGGAATATGCCGCAGACCAATCGGACAACAGCGATGGCGCCGAGAGTTACCACGTCCTGCACCTCGTCCTACAGGCTGCTGTGTTTCTTATCGTTGTGGATTGGTAGCTTCCCCTCTCCCCACTTCCCTTTCCCTTGCCAGCATGAACAAGAGCTATAGTGGGTGATTTCTTTATTCTGAAAAATTAACGTTAAAATTAAGATGATGGGTTATTATTTCGTAGTTAATCTAATAAATCTGCAAAGACATGTAAATTTTGAAGATCCGTTTATAAAGAACACGTAAAGTGATCAGGAAAGAAATTTTGCTGACAACTTTCTTTGCAAAGTCACTAGATTTAGTTACCTCTCGCTGAAGTTGGCAACTCTGCCGCTTTGATATACGCTATAATGCTACTTGAAGCCCTGAGACCCTTCTCAAGAGTATTCCGGTGAGCTAATCGCCGTTTGACGATTGGTCATATCTCGCTGAACTCTCGAACCCAGACTGTTTTGACTTTATGGTTTCTCCGGAGATTGTCGTTAAGTTTGTCTACAGCTCTGAACACCTTAATGTGTGATTGGAACGGTTTTCCTATTATGGGTAAGTGCTGATAAAATGCACCTAAATCACTTGAAACTACTGACTAAAGTTAACTTCGTTCATTACTTCTCTATATTCTTGTTAATATAAGATACAGTACAGTTCGCTTTTAATATACAGGGTGATCCATTTGAGATGTTAGAGAAATGAACTATTGTGTAGAAGTACGTATCTCTGTGCGGGAATCATGCGCGTGTTGGTGAATGGAGGGTTCACAGTCTTTTTGCCGCGTGGCGGCGCTAGCGTACGAGAGACAAATTAGATGGTCAAACCGCAAAAGCGAGCACAGGGTGTTGTGTGATGTGCGAAATTTTTGAGTGTTACAAAAACTCGGAGAGCTTTTCGACGCCAGTGCAAGTGTCACAATGTCCATTCACATCGGAACATTGTGAAATAGTACACCATGTTCCTACTTCGCTCAGGAGGAAGAGTGCGTGGCGGGAACAGGAAGACATTCGACAAGCCATGCTGAGTGTTAATGATTTGGACATGAAAGTTGTTATTGTGAAAATTGTTTATTGTGTTACATCATAATTGCGTATTCACATTCAATTGTTAGTGAAGTTATTTATGTATAATAATGTAAATTGAGACATTGGAAATTGTTCTGTAAGTTATTATGAATCTTCGTCATGATACGAGTATTTATTCTATGATGAAGTTACATGTGTGCATATATGTACCACTGGTTACATACACAAGAAAAATGTTGTCCCTCTTACATTTGCACATATCAATGGCTGGCAATATAGAAGATTATTCATGGCAACATTTTCGTTTCTTTTTTGTGTGTTTATACCGTTACGAATCAGTCTGTGAACAACCTACACTATACTATCGTATAGCCAAAAGTCACCGGATACCCAGTGATGTTCATTCCAAAGACACCAGGCACGTAACTAATAAGATGTCGAACCTTCCTTCGCTATTATTACAGCATTTACTCTTCGGGGAAGGCTTCCACTAAGTTCTGGTACATTGCTGGTGAAATGTATTTTCATTCGTCCTGTAGCCTCGTGAGTAGTTCATGGGTGGTTTTCGGTCGAGTGGGTCTGGCACGCAACCGACGCTCCAGTTCATCCCAAAGATGTTATATGGGGTTCAAGTCTGTGCTTTAAGCGGGCCAGCTAAGCTCGTCCACCTGCTTGTCCACAAGCGGGGACATTATCGTGCTAATAGAACTGTTGCCACAGTGTGGGCATTATGCTATTGTCTAAAATGTCCTCATAAGCACCACTGTCCATGTTGCCATTGACCTAAAGTAATGGCCCGAGCCCAAACCAGGAAAAACGTCCCAGATCATGACACTACCGCCACGTTCACTTGGGTGTCCGGTGACTTTTGGCTATATAGTGTATACTTATACAGCGTCTCACTGAAAAAAACAACTTTTGCAGTGTATAGAGGCGTAGCCATACCCTATGCTTCCATGACCCACGGCAATATAAATAACCATACACTAGCGACTAGACCACAGGTGCTTCTTGAGAAAAGGATCGTAGTTGAAATGCGTTTCACTATCCTCCAAGTCGGAGCGATTATTTATGCAGCTTCGCTTTACGTTAAAACGCTTCTTCTTGCACATGTTAAGAGTTTCTTCTGGCATGAGACTTTTCGAGCGAATTCCATCCAAGTTGGGGGAGGGGGTGAGTGGGAGGGAGGAGGAGGAGGGTAAATTGAATCGTCCAACGTTTCCGCATACATATTGAGCACCGCGGGGCAGAGAGGGAAGATGCCCCAGGAAGATATCTCTTGGTCCTCCCGGATGCTGGAGGAAAGAAGGAATCTCCGCGCCCGCGAAGGAGAAGGAAGAATCCCCATAACGGTATAATCCTATCTGCGTCTTCAGGGCCCGCGTATTTCCAAATGGTCCTTCACGCTACGTTATCCGCGAAGGGAGAAATCCCGTAAAAAAATCTGGGAAGGGTGCGCCTCCTGTTTTGCATTAGCACGCAAAATGTCGAGGATTGGACCTGCTGGAGAAATGCTGGAGCTCTGTTTTCGGCGTGTTTCTCGTCGTGGACGCGTAAATGGGTATATTAAGGTTATTTATCGCAGATGCGAGTGGTGTCACCCACTCTTCTGCTCACTCAGATTGTTATGCGCTGACCGTGCGTCACTCAATGAAGAGCCGCTTGGCCCTCAAGGTTCTGTTGCGCCACGGAGTTTGGTGGGATTGAAAACTCAGAAATTGTAAAGCGAATTGAAGGATTCTACGAGATATTGGGTAGAACAAACATGCATATCCATATTTATACTTTCACAACTCCAAAGGTCTTTAATGGATTCCAAAGTAGTAACGTACTAGCCTACACATTAATAGAGAGGAAAATTATCAAAGTTTCATTTCATCGTCACCTTCTGAAAAGGAATCCCAATCTTCCCTTGCAGCAAAATGACTGAATTTTTCTGTTAGATCCTGTATATCACGTAAAATTCAACTGTTAACCAACACGTTAACACGTTATTTCGAAACATCTACGGAGCAGTTGTCGTTTCTAGAAACTCTATTTGGCACACATGGGGTCACATGATCGCAAAACAAATAAGCATTTCGTTTCTCTAACGTGAACATTTGGTTGTATTCCTCCCTCAAGATCAATGTAATTTCCGTACTTCAATATTGTGTCCCTTTTTTGTTATTTTTAGGCGTGCAAATTTTATAACAATAAATCGATTTTAAGTTTGCCTCGGCAAGATTCCGTGCAGCCCAATGGCTTGCGCAGAGTACATGTTTCCATTCGTTTGATCCACGGACTTCTGGAACATAGTGTAGTTCGACAAACTATGTGGAGCAACCTCTCAGCTGTTCTGGTACTGCCGGTTCAATGCAGTTGTAAAGGTAATTACTTTGAATCTGTATAAAGGGATATGTGAATTGAACATATACAGTGCTTCAATATTGGTTGATTACAGAGTATATTGCCCTACCACGTAAGACGAGCCTAGCCCGAGAGGACTAATCTAGGTAGATGCACGAACCCACGCCGTATACTCTGTCCCAGCTAACTGTGGAGCAGTCAAACGAAAACAAGTCTCTGCGCAAGTAGTGACGCGAGACGGCTCCACCAATGAACAGTCAGAGGAACGGAATTGCGTGGAGTAGGGGAAAGCGACTGAAGTTACCAGCCTTCCCGGCAGCGTGTACTGTTTCGCTCTGGCTACTCTATTTCCTTCGCTTCTCTGACGCTATGCGCAGCTTTGCTCCACAGTTAGCTGGGACAAGGTATAGGTGTCAGCCCAGCATTAGGTACACATGCGTGCGGTTATTCTGCTTATTAGCTTTTACGACACTTAACTCCCCTCTGAAACATTTCGCTTGATAAATAATTATGCGTGAAACTTTAGTGTTGTTTCAGCAGAAGATAATTTTCACGGAACCTGTTTCCCTTATCAGTTCCCCCAATTTTGCCAGTGGACTCGTCCATTCAGCGCAAGCGCACTTACGTTGATTTTCACAACTAAGACAGCGTAACTTTACAATGTTTCTTTTCGGAATCTTTCGTTAGTATTATGTATAGAATACATGCAGCCGCAAACAATTTTTGTAAAATTATTACCTCCATTAAGAAAAACTAATTACAAAATGGTTTACATTATGAAAAATGTTCATATTATTCAAATTATAGAACATTTCCAAGATCTTCATTTTTATGGAGGCATCTCGTTCTGAGTCTACAAAAATGTAACGGAGAACAGATCAATTTTTTTTAAAAAAAAAAAAAGAATTTGGGACAAATGCTCAAGTGTTATTTTAAATTCTAAAAAATCAGATATTTTTTACCCCCTCAAAAATTTGAGGGGGGTAAACAGATACGTCTCTAGAAATATTTTTCGGGAAGGGGATCCGAACTAAGTGTTTGATAATAATAATAATTGTTCAAATTGATATAATTATATTAAATTAATTAAATAGGTGAATTAATTTCTGTTGTATTTTATTAAATGAATAGGTAAAAAGACGGTTTAAGAATGCAGATACAGCAGCACGTATTGGTTGGTTTACTTTGTGTTTTTAAGTCCACTTTATGTACAGTAAGGCTAATCGGGACTAGGCCTACGGTTTAAAGTGGGATCCGAACCAGTATGTGCCTCCACCGGGTATCGAACCCGGGACCCCTTGATTACAAGACAACGACGATACAACTGCGTCATCATGGGAGGCCCTGGCAGCACGTATTCATTACCTAGCTTACATAGATATAGTAGTTTAGATCTCCAAAATAAGGAAATTAATGTAAAATAGATAAAGAATTGAATATTTATTGAATAACAAAAAAAGAAATGTTGATCCAGTTGACGAGATGTAAAGTTCTTGATTAATATCTTATGCATATTTATGTAAGTGTAGTGTGCATAAATCTTGTTTGGTACAAAGTACTATGATCCCAATATAATTCTAATAAGCTCGGCGGAAATGAATATCCCTCGACTAAATAACAAATGCTAAACAAGTGTATTTTCATTATTTAATTCGAGTATTTTTCGGGGTGTCCCGGATCCCCTTGACCACCCTAAATACATCCTTGGGTGTAATGTAACTGTGCATATGCCATTGAACGGACAATTGCGCTGTTAGTCATTGCCAAGGGCGGAAATACTCACCCTCCGGAAAGCTTGTGGGGGTAAGGTCGATCCGTGAAGGTATTGGGTCGAACGAACGTGAACCCCTACTCGGTGATTGATTGATTGATTGAATTGCTTTATTTCACTTCGCTTTTTGTGCAACTTTTGGCTAATTTGCGTGATGATGTGATGAAATTCATGAATGGACACTCACAAACATCCATGCCCAGGACGGGAGTCGAACCCAGGACCTCTGGCTTCGTAGCGTGATGTGCTAACAACTCCGCCACGGGGACCGGCTCTCAACTGAGCGGATCGCAATATCTATGTGTTACCAGTATCAGCTTTCTAAGTTACCTATAATGAGAAATGTTTTGGACTCATTCATTTATATGAACCTAGTGTTTCCATGCCCTGAAATATGTGACGTTAAATAACTCACCCAGCCAGAAACCCTCTCGCCCACATAATAAGCAGGCATGCAAAAATTGGCAGTGTTGCGAAATTTCGCAACGGATCGCGAAATGCATTCGACCCTCGGCTCTCGCCTCCTCGTAATAAGAATTGAAGATGCCGGCAACCTTCGCGCTTCCCACAACGATACCTTTCGCCGTTCTTTCTCCATCCAAGCGTCCCGGGGACATAAATTCGAGCCTTCTGCCCTGCTAACAGGCCTCCTGCGTTTCGTTAAATTCCACGCGAGCTGCAATATTGCCCTCGGGGGGATCGAAGCGTTGCTTTCCTGCCTAGAGCGCTGTTTCTTCGCGTGTTCTTATTTCCTCCAGGCCTTGTTTGCCTCGAGATGACCTTTCACCTTTTCGCGCGGCTCTACATCCCCAGTAACTGGGATGTGGGGAGATTAAGTTTATGTGGACCGTCTTTTGTAACGCCGCGCTTAATTGGACGAGATGTGACGTCAGAGGACGTATTGTCTTTCCTGCGACCGTGGCGAGGTTTACATCCAACCGGAAATTGTTGTTTTTAGCCACCACTTGAGTCAGTCCGGTGGTCAGCTCGACTCGGGATCGTTCCATCGAAGGATCCTGGTTCGAACCCCAGTGCTTCTATTGCGTATCGCTTCTCTTCTACTTTTGGTATATTAGATGGTTGGTTGGTTGATTGATTTGGTTCATTCTGCTTCGCTTTTTTCTGCCACTTTTTGCTAATGCGAAGATGAGAATGAGTGATGATATGGTGATATTGATGAAGGGGTACCCACAAAGAACACCCATACCCAGGCCGGGATTCGAACCCGGAACCCCTGGTGTCGTACCGCGCAGTGGTGATCACTCCTTCACGGAAGTCGGCTGGATTATATTATGGAAATTATGTGGAGGTTACTCTTATTTCAAGTTATATTTTACGTCTGTTTTCTACTTACTGGTTTAATCGCGGCGACGAGGATGAATGATGAACAATTGAAATGGATGATCGTAAAAATGCAGTGGTACAGGCACCGGCATTAAAAATGTGTCACGTAGATCCTGTTCTGTGTGTTACATAACTCTACGGGGCTGGTGAAAGTTGCCAATGAAAATTTATATTAAAATTCACTTATTGTGGATATTTCAGGATTTACGTGACCCTCTTTTATTGTCAGTGACTACACATCCACGCCTTGAGCAATGATCGAACCTGGGATTTTGCAGGTCGTGACGACAGCCTGAAGTGACACTCGTCATTGAACACTCGCGCCATGGTCAGGACTCGAACCCGAAACCTATACTGGGTGAGCAAGCTATACAGCGCCCTCGGCAACCGAGATATGTTCTTATGGAGGCCACTTCATCGTCGCGATTAACCAGAAGTGAAAGAATAACCGACGAAAAGCGACAAGAGTACGAACAAATCAGTATTATTGATTTTTTAGTTCTATAGTCAGTCTCCCCGATGGCGTGGTAACACTGTCGCCTTGTAAACAAGGGACCCGGGTTCAATTCTTGGTGAAGGTCAGATCCCGATTAGCCTATCTGAGCATAAACTGAATTTAAACAACAACATAAGTGCACAGGGTACTCAGTCACTACTTCTGATACAAGGACAACATCTGACGTACTGAAAGCTTTATGAAGTACGGATTTTTTACGTTATAAACTAACCTTATTCGTCATCTTCAGCTTGTTGAAGCGTATCTAATCCATTAACTAATTACATGCAAGTTCAGATTAGCACACGTGGAGCATGGCGCTTTTACATACATATCCAGTTCCAACTTGTTTATGTTACAGGAGATAGATAAGCTTTACAATATTAAAAGGTTTCGATAAGGTGAGTAAATTCTAAAAAGTTGAAATTTGAATTTTGGTGTACTTTGTATACCGGTGACGCAACGTAATACCCAAAATGGCCGCTTCATCACTTCCCCAACTTTGTTTGTAACTTGAAAATTATCCCCCTGTTACCGCTGGTCCTTATTTACGATTTAAATAAATGTTAGCATGCTTTTCGGATTTTGTAATGCACTGTACCCATTCTCCCTGCCTCCTGTTCTCTAATTATTTGCCGGGGCAAACAACTTATCCTGTCCAGATATGCAGACACGCGCAACACACTCGTTGAACACGTTTGCTGCATTCTCCCACATTCAAACTTTCCAGTGCTCGGCTGCGGGCAGGCGAGATTGCGCTTTTGAAGTTGTAAAGTAACTTTCCGTGTAAAATAGATGTACCGTATGGAAATAAGTATTCGTGTTCGCAAGTACATGAGGGTAAATGAAGAAGAAGCGAAAATGGAAAAGAGGGGGACAAAAATGAAGAATAAAGAAGGAAAAGGGAAAGAAAGAGAATATGAAATGACTAGAAGAGGAATGAGAGGAAAGAAAAATAAGGAGGGGAAATAAGGTAATAAGACAGGAAAGAAAAGGCAATAATAAAAAATAATAAAAGTGATAACAGAAAGAATGGAAAGGAAGAGAAGGAATCAGGGAAAGAAATAAGAGAAAAGATGAAAGAAGGAAAGAATGAAGGATGGACGTTCTCTCTCTCTTTCTCCCTCTCTCTCTCCCCCTCTCTCTCTGTCTCTCTCTCTCTCTTTTCCTTTATCTCTTTCTCTAACCTCATAGACATGTACATAATCTCGGCATCCAAAAATATGCAAATATGTATCTTCTCTGTGGTTCTTTCAAAATCCTGACTAGGGAATCATGCTAATTCACTGAAAATGATTCAAGATCATCATCTGCCTTTCAAATACAATATATAGTACTTTGCACACAGTGGCTTCAATTCCAATGAATCAATAATCACGTCAAAGCTATTTAACAGGTTTAAAATATCGGTACTACTTTTAATAACACTAACTAATGGAAACCAACTAAAGAATGGGAACATTGTTTAAAAGCATGTGTGGCTTTTACCCGAATTATCATCATGTGACGTCATAGAGTATGACGCAATCTCCCGGGTCAAGCTTACATGAGAAAAAAATGGGCCAAAACTCGAAACCTGTTAACGTTAGCTAAAATCTCATTGCAGATTATGAAGGCGCACGTCAATTTACGTGTTTTATCTCCAATAAGTCTAGATCTATTTTTTACAGTTGGCGAAAGACAATCGGTGGTCAAGATGTATAACAAGTGGAAACTTTTGCATGTAAAAATACGTAGAACATAAAACGCATGGTAAAATAACCTGAATAGAGTAAAAACCCTTTAACTCATAGGGTTGTTGGACTTAATCTCGTCGTCGAAATTCCTGGGTTCAAGTCCGGGATGTGTTTTCCTTTTCAGTGCCCTTTCATCAATTACATTTAATTATCACTCATCCTCATCGTCGCGATCAGCTAGAAATAGAAGAAAAGCAACATAAAATAACACGTAGAGGGTTGCATAACGTACAGTCATTGGCACTCTTGGGTTGTAACGATTACATTCAAAGTTAATGGGATTGTTACAACCCAGAAGTTTCCGCGACTGTACCACTTGTCGGTCATGAATCCTTGTCACACCTTCAATCTGACTTTAGAAAACGTCCAGTAAGAGCCAGTTGCATGTCTAACAAAGATCGGAGAAACAAGTCATTATTTACTTTATTTAATTTCATTCGAATATATATAGAGATTATTTTAGTTTTCTAAGTCCACTTTATGCACGGATAGGCTAATTCGGACTAATTGGAACTGGACTTACAGTTTATAGTGGGATCCGAACCACTATATGTCGCCACTAGCTATCGATTCTGGTATTCCTTGATTACAACGATTACGACGTTATCACTACACCATCGAGGAGATGTTAGGGAATATATAATATGATGTGTGTTCTTATGAACATCCCTGTATAATACCACTGAGCTCAAAAATGAAGAGAGATTTCTTGTATTTAATTGCCTCACATTTTGAAAATTTAGAACTCATCTCAAATTTCCTTTCTTCATTCCAGGTAAGACGAAAATTCAGTTTCCAGCTTTGAAATGAAGTAGAGGAATGCATTGATTTCACTGGCGGATGAAAAGAGAGTGAGGATTGTAAGATCCCCTCGTTTCTCTGAAACTCTATAAATAAGGTAAGAAAAATAAAAAAGTAAATTGTCTCATGTTCTGCAGAATCCGTACTGGTTACAATGACTTAAACATAATTTACACGTATTGTATCTAATATATTCCCGGCAAATAGTTACTATTTTACTTCCCGAATGCTGAAATTGGGGGACGAAGTAATTAAAAACAGAGGAGGAGTGGATCTAGTGAAATACCGGGTGATCCGTTTAAGAAGTCAGAAA
Source organism: Lepisma saccharinum (assembly GCF_977018435.1). NCBI lineage: Eukaryota > Metazoa > Arthropoda > Insecta > Zygentoma > Lepismatidae > Lepisma > Lepisma saccharinum. Next base: position 137,305,210 of record NC_139229.1, read on the forward strand.
AGTAGACCGTTGTGTACAAGATGTTAATGTACGTATCTCTGAGGAGTTTGTTGTAATATATGCAGAAAGGATGTAAGTTCAACCTTCTGGCTGTGGTATTTTGCATATAACACTCGAAAATTTCACATCCCATACGATACATTGTGCGCTGTTGTGGCGTGACCACTATCTTTATCTACCATGAACGCTAGCACCACGCGGCTTAAGTCTGTAAACCTGCACTCACTCAAAACTTACATCCTTTCTGCATATATTACAACAAACTGCTCAGAGATACGTACATTAACCTATTGTACACAACGGGTTACTTTTCTGACCTCTCAAACGGATCACCCGGTATATAAAATAATTGGAAGTACTTTGGCAGGTGAGTGGAAAGATGAGGAGATCAACAGTTGAATTGACGTTTGTCAGGAAGACGATGTTCTGACATGAAGATCGAATTGAAAACAGGGCTTTGTTGTGGTGTATTGTTGTATGGGTGGGAAAACGTAGAATCTAGAAGCGTTTGTGATGATTTGGTGATGAACGGAAAGCATTAAATACAATGTTGCAAATTGCCGCGTTTTCCCCTCCATGCACCCACTTCCCTCACGCGTTCATTGATCGCTCGAGTTCTTCTTGCGCAGAGACTTGTTTTCGTTCGCTTGCTCCAGAGATTCCCGAGATGGAGTGTGGATTGAAAGAGTGGGGGATGTGAATAAGTACCTGGACTGCAACATAGAGGGGCGGATTTTAAACGTAATGGATAGTAGGTAAATGAAGTGGTTATGACACATTACAGATGGAAGTAATGCTGGTGCTCGCAAAAGAGGACTGTGTTGAATGAGAATTATTTATGGTTTGTAAATATGCTGGACTCTCCTTTATTCGAATTCGGATAACTCGAATTATTCGGTAATTCGAACAGAAGTTTATTCCTCTTGAAACCATTTTTAATGATACATGTTTTTGTTAATTTGAATTTTGGATAATTAGAACTTTTTCGAATTTCAATTAATCAGAGTTCACTGTACATTATCTTTTCTTCACGTACAATTACGATATTAAATATGTTTATATATATTATTACAAACTTTCTCGCTGAAAGTTTTTACGTGATCAAATGGAACGGAAGTTAGCCAGCAACAATATTTTACATTGCATAAATGGAAAATGTTTGCAATTCTCGGAACATTTTACATTCTTACTTCAAATGCTTAGACATTTTGTGTATAAAATATCTACTGTAACCATCAATGAACGATAAGAATGTTTCACTATTTTTTTAACACTCTTGTATTACTTCAATCATTTTGTACAGTTTGAAGTGAAAAAAAAAACTTTCTTGTGAATTTCATGGAAACATGTTTTATTTTTTTTTATCTGAGTGGCCAAGAGTATATTTCAATTAAAAAATTACATCGTAATGTTCTTTACGTTAATTACTATTTTCTGGCATGTTTTCGGACTTATTATTGAAAGTTGAAATTGTACGTTTGGCAACACTGTAGGTATGTGGCGTGACTTTGACTGGACTACTTTGGTGCTGTTAATTGGATTGTGAGACGAGACAAGCCTTTGTCTTGTCTCGAAATTCCGAAACTGACATGACCAACGCATAAGAGTACATTTTTCGACGTTGTTTATTAGTACCATAAAACCGGATCAGAACTTCATGTTTTCGTTTTGCACTTCTTAATCCCAAGAATAGATTATTACCTGACAAGGTTTCTTCATACAGTATGAATTTCCGAGGAAAAAAATGTCATATCTACTAGTAAATATAATCATTTTCATATGTATCTGGAAATTAATGTAAATGAAGGTTTCACCAACAAATGTCAATAAAAATGTATGTTCAAAGTGTATAAACAGAGCATATAATTTGTGTGAAAGAGAAAAAACACGCTGTTTCATGCAACATTGTCATTCGTACAGACAAGAGTTTCAATCTTCCTCGCATACAGCGCCACCGCTATTCAGGCGATTTCGTGCAGTTTGCAACTTCGTAACAAGTTTGAACATGCAAGCGCGCCTTCCCGTCAAGCGGAATGCTGGCGTAAGTATTCTTGTAGACCTATCGCCTATCTATCAGCGTGTTCGAAATGGGCCACGTGAAGGAACTTAGTTCCTATCTGAAGGATGTTATTATAAATTTGGCCCTTAGAGGTTATTCGTTAAGAAAAATTGGACAAACAGTCAATAAATCACATTCCACAGTTCAATACATAGTAAACAAATTTAGAGAGGAAGGTTCAACACAGAATGTGCCGAGAAAACCAAAAGAGAGACGGTTGAAAAACGTGATGAACGCTTTATTTTAAAAAAGAGCGCGAGAAAACGCCCGACTAAGTGTTCCTCAGTTACGACCGTTCGTAGAAAATTTTGCTGGCAATATGATGTCCGATCAAACTGTCCGACGTGCCTTGTGGAAGCATGGATATCATGGCAGAATACCACGAAAGAGGCCGTATGTAAATAAGGTAAATCGCAGGAATAGACGTTCATTCGCGAAAGAGCACATTCACAAGGACCAGGAATTTTGCGATATGGTCAGTCGAGTCCAAGATTAATATATACGGGTCAGATGAGATAAATAGGGTCTAGAGAAAATCAAATAAGACAATGATCACATTAACACAGTTCCAACAGTTACGCGTAAACACGGTGGTGGTTCATTAATGATTTGGGGCTGTATGTCGTCCAAAAGTGTTGGTACCATCCAGTTTATTGATGGTATCATGGATTCATATGTCTATTTGGACATATTGAAGAACAATGTAAAGCAGAGTGCCCAAAAAATGGATATGCCGCCTATCTACATATTCCAAGAAGGCAATGACAGTAAGCATAAGGCGCGAGTTAACATGAATTGGCTAATATGGAATGTGCCCAAACTACTACAAACACCAGCTTACAGTCCAGACTTAAATCCCATTGAGCATTTATGGGCAATTTTGAAGAGGCGAGTCCATAAAACAGGAGTCAAGTCGAAACAAGAGTTGAAAAGTGTTGTGCAAGTCGAGTGGAATAAAATAAGCTCTGAAACATGTCGGAAACTGGTTAATTCTATGAAGAACAGGTGTCAAGCAGTAATTAAAGCCAAAGGATACGCATCAAAGTATTAGAACTGTCAGTCAATTTGCTCTGAATATACTTTTTTCTTATATATTATTAAGTGTACGAATAGAAAAGTTGTACAAAAAATGGCATGTTTCTCTTTCAGTTTCATTTAATTTATTATTGTCATTGGTTATACAGAATTTGGTACGATTTTATGTTCCTAATGATATTAGTTATTGAATAGTAAAGAAACATTTTCAAGGGTGTATTTCCTTTCAGATATTATAGCATTTGTTTTGAAAATCCGTGTGTACGAATAAGAATGTTACATACTGTAAGCCAACAGCTGAGTTTTCCAAACGTATTCTTTATTTTGCACCTGCTTTCCGCTATTTGTTAGTTGATGAAGGGACACCCGCAAAAGAGCGTTCATGTCTAGACAGGAACTCGAACACTGAACCAAAACATCGCTAGTCGATATTTCTCCAAATACATTTCGCCGCCCTGATTACATCCGAGATCCTCGGTGGCCAATCGCCAAAACAAGACGCAGCATCAACCGATACCAGGAAGGACTTTCACTGCGTTGTTACACTCGGAGGAAAATTGGAAAACAAGAGAGACAACGCAGAAAATGCGAGATAAGAGAGATTGTGGTCCAAGCCTTCCAATTATAATTCCAGCGATGAGATGTGTCGGAGGGGAAAACATTCTGTATGCAAATCACGAAAGGATCGAAGCAGTGGAGAGATCAGCGTGAAGTTCAAAACATAAATTATAACCTCGATCCCATAGGCCCGAGTAATACCGATCCAGGCGGGAATTAAATCGAGACTCTTGCAGTGGTGTTTTGCTATCGGCTCCATCTACGTTTCCCATCGTGCGCGGGGAAATTTCCATTAGGATGCAGGAACGAGGTGGGACAACGTGCGGAGAGAGATAAAGAAGACGACGGATTTTAATTCAAAGAGATTGAAACAAATTTGCCAAACGTAGCCTTCGTTCCGCTGCGAAAATAATTGCAAGGACTTCCGTGGAACGTACAAACGTTCCTGCCAGTCTACTGAATTTGCTGCAGCCGTAACTAATTTGGAATTCCTAAATTTTTCTGGTTAAGTTGCTCTTTCTGTTATTTCCTGAACAATTTAATCTACTTTCAAGATACAGCGTGATCTTTGATTATTTCTAGATTTAACTCTAAAATTATAGGCTTAGGAAACTTAGAAAGTTCTTTGATTGAAGTAAGTTCATTAATTAACTTAGAGAAAATAGTTTCCTAAGAAACCCTACGAGAATATCTTGAGAAATGGAATCATTCCGTTTACTGATAGTTACACTGAATTGACATCAGTGGAGCACTGAGAGACATGTTAGTGAGATTGGTGTCCTTTTAGAGTTTATTTTCGTTATAAAAGTTAATTCTCTACTCGGAATTGAAATTTACTTGTACAGCACTGTGCAATGTGCCCGCACCGGGAATCGAAACTAGGACCCCGTTGATTACAAGACAGCAACAACACTGGCTCGGTTGACGAGCGGTTCGAATCTTGGCCTGGGCATGGCTGTTCTTTATGAGTGTATCTTCATTATATCATCACTCATCCTCATCTTCGTAATTAGTCAAAGGTGGCAGAAAAACGAAGTAAATTAAACCAAATCAAATCAAAATCGGTAGCCGAGCACGTTAAGTGGTCGACTTTCGGTATTGGCACCAAAGTTTCCGGGTTCAAATCCCGGAATGGGCATGGGTGTTCGGCGTGACTGTACTTTCATCAGTTTCATCATATTATCATTCATTCTCGTCGTCACGATTAGTCAAAAGTGGCAGAAAATCGACGCTACGTAACATAAATACAAGGCAGAAACTTTATATGCTACAGTTTTCATGAGCCCCTTAGGTTTTCTTGAAGAGAGAAGGACTTTATTCTTAAATTGCTGCATATTGCATTCAGAATGTTTTTCAGCAGTTAAAACCTCATGTTCCCGCCTCTTAAATAATCCTGGCCGCCCTTAGCATAGTTCCAGAAGTAACGTGAACTTACTTCCTTTCTGTTCCCTCAAAGTTTCTAAAGAGGTGAATATATTTTTCTCCCATTAAAGAATATAATATCCCTTAGGAGCGACGGGATCGAACTAGGGACCTTTAGATGTCCCTCGGATGGCGATAGCTCATTTCATCATTCATACTCGCTTGGCATTCTTATGCAAGAGGCAGAGAGTGAATGGCATGGCATAGCAAATCAATACACAATACACACAAATTGGATTTTAGTCTCCCTAAGATTTTTTCAGCATGGTGAAAGTTACCTGTTTCAACTAGGAACAGATGTTCTCAGTAGATATTGGTTCGTAGAATAGACATTTCCCAACAGGGTGTCGACGTGAAGAGTGACCGTTCAGAGGTTACTAACACAGCTCTGTCCCTCTGGTGTAAAGACTTTTTGTTCTCTCTTGACGGTCTAACCAATAACCTTTAACTGCCGCAATAACTAAATGAATGGCCCCAGACTATCACAATCCATACTCTTTATCCTCTAAGGATTGCTGACATGAATTCCGGGTCGATGCACCTGTTTACTTCTTTGAATTTGTTTATCACGCCGAGTAACCAACAAGATTAATGTAACTTCGTTACTCAGCAATCCTTAGATTCCTAGTGTCTGTTTCCTGTCTGGGATTCTGATAGCCAAGAATCGAGAGAAATTGTCTTTCTGTTTTAAAAAAATATATGGGTGTTATACGATATTTGAAGTTCACGCCACTTATTCAACTTTTGAATTAATGTAACCAATTGAGAATTGACTTTCCTGAAGTCTTGTGACATCGATTGAGACTTTTAAAAGACTCGCATTTCTCTGAATTAACTGATCAAAGTGACTTCCTTGTGAATTTATGATAATAACTGAGAAGGATGACTACTGGAATTCCGTGAACTAATCTAAGATTAGTGTACGAGTCACGAACGCTAGTTTCTTGATTCTAATCCATGATGGATGCATGAATTTTATCACCATCGACCATGTACACTACAAAAAAAAGTTCATTCGAGAAATTACTGCCAATTGTCATTTCCATCCAACTACTGTAAATAAATGACATGACCGTTTTGAAATTATTAACGGCTATCGTATTAGTTACCCTAATTAATGTAATTTTGATGATTCAGTTTTTAAAACTACATTTAAGGTGAATGCAGATATTTCCCATGACTATTTGCAGTCACTTTAATTTTACATCATATGCCATTAGCCTCCATAGAGTGTTATTGTACTGAGAATGTTCGAGAGGGTGCTCTGCCTTGGTGATCATCTTTTTCAATTCTTGAGCCCCACCAAACTGGACTAGTATGGTGACGGGTACTCTGAATACAGGTTTCTTTGAACTTGAATATGCCGTCATTTTCTTGCTCTGACGTAACAGCGACACTGCACTGAAAGAAATGAAGTTTGAGTCTTACAATGAAGAGATTTCTGTTCTCCTGCCTCTATTTCTTATCAGCATCCAATTGCTGATCGTCTCTTGTCTGACATTTGAGTGACCTCGTCCAAAGACGCCTTTGACACCCTAAGAATATAATTGATGACGGAGCCTTTAGTATTACGCTCCAATCGAAACCTTTCTGTCATTTTTTCAATGGATCGAACCACGTAAGATGCATGAAACACGTATGTGCTACTTTCTTCTGCCGTAATGGAGAACTTGGTTCCTTGTAGTTAACTGGGGCGCAAATCACCTTCTCTATCCTACCCTGACATCCATTTATCTTCCAGCATCCATGACGCTCGAAGATAGCCACTCCAAATATCCATCTTATCCCCATTTTTCATCCATATTGATGCCTGCCCCCGGACTGAGATAAGGGTTCGTCTCCTTCATCCCCTGTGTTCCGTGTTATCTGTCTCGGGAGATTCTAAAGGACTGCGACTCATTTTGTATCGATTCCCCTACTGTGGGTCATGAGAGACGATCTCGAGGGTCGTAGGCTCATGTACACCAGTTGTATACCAGTGCAGTTCTATCATTACGATTATGTCGAGAATCGTGTGTTCTACATTTCTGCACTGTGATATTTTTCTGTTTCGGCGATTCTGCTTTATTGGATGGGCGAATTCGGGTCGTGAAGATTCGGGTATCGAATCCCAAGTTACAGATTTGATATCGGAATTCGGATATTGGGAAGATTCTGGATTCCTGCGTCACCACTGGGATTTGCATATCATATCTGAGAAAATGATGATTCGGATATCGAATTCAGGTTTCGAGGATCCCGTGTCCAGGATTCGGGATTATAATATTGAATTCAGGATTCGGAATTAGGATATCGGTTTCAGGATTCATGATTTGAATATTGAATTGAAGTTCAATTAGGAAGTTGGAATTAGGATATCGAATACATGATTGGGAATTCGGATATGAAATATACTATTCGGAATTAGGATATGGAATACAGGGTTTGAGAATAGGATATCGAATGCAGGATTGGGAATTAGTATAACAGGTCCATGATTTTGGAATCGGATTTCGAATACAGGATTTGACTATCGGGTGTAGTGTTTCTTATTCTAACATCGGATCCGACATTCTAGATTCGCATATTGGATGCAAAGTAGCATCAAAGTAGACAGGGGTGACAAAAATGTAAACGACAAATTCTCCCTTCCTTGGTGGAGATCTTATCGAAAACGTTTAGGATAGATTGGGCAAGTTGGTAGTGCTGGTGAACATGTAAGGCCTACCCTGCTGTCTTGCTTATTGTTGAAGCTACGCAAAAGTCTCATTAGTTTGTACATTTATACATAAGTGAACTTTTCAGTTACCTGTTAACCTTTCTATCAATTATATTATCATGTTGTTTTGGTCATCTTCATTCTCATCTCCAATTTCGACTTTTCTACTTCCGAACATAGAGTGAATAACGTAGCATAGCCTATGGTGGTGGGTTTGTAAAAGAGTGATTTGGTCAGTGGCACTAGATCTCGCGATGCTACTCATGAAGACCAAACCAGTCTTGGTGTTATTCTTTTCGCCAGCCCAACTGATGGCTGACCTCAATGCTGTTTATTTCTGCCAATCGCCTCCCTGAGTGTATTGCCTGGTAGGGCTGCAATATCATTTACGAAGTGGCGTTGGACGAGTAACATCAACTGTTCTGTGGCAACGTTTCGAAGCGTAACTATTCCTTGGAGTGTTTGTATGCTCAATGTTTACCAAACAACTAATCACTTAATTTTCATGAAGTACATTATTATTGACCTCGATGCGCAGGATACCATGAGTTTACAACAGGTTTGGCAATTTGCAGTGTACCCGACCCTCGTTTGTTTCTCCCGCGAGCAGCGTTCGGCTTCTCGGGGCACGAAAGAAAACGATGTAAGCCGAACACACGCTTTAAGCTTTCCAAAGATGATATGGGGCGTCTGTCCCGAATGTGTTCTTTACACTACCAAAAGCATCGTGCTTGCTAATTAAGGAAGAAAGTAATAAAGTGTTTCAACTTTGTGAAAGGCCTCCCGATCGTGCTTTGTAATCAAGGGGTCCCGGGTTCGATACCCCGTGGACGCACATAGTGGTTCGGATCCCACTTTAAACTGTAGGTCTAGTCGCGATTAGCCTTACTGTGCATAAAGTAAACTTAAAACTCTATATCGTATCATTCTTACGAATGACGGGATCGAACCTGCCACTCCCAATTGATTTATGGGTGATGTAGTTTAATTATCATTCATCCTCAGATGGTGAGAGCACTCGTCATGAGGACAAGTCTAATGCTAAGCAGCAAGAGGTAATCCTGAAACAAAATGCCATAACTAAAACAAATTGAAATGGCATATAGTCACTCTCGGGTTTTAGAACTTTCGAACCTGAATAATAATGGTGATGTTAGAATACATACCTGTCTAGACTTAGAAGATAGATGACCAAATCAAAGATCGAAGCATAAAATAATTCTGACTTTCTCCAGACATCTTCTTGCTTCTCAACCTAAGTCCAGGACTCCCAAAAGTACTCCTGACTGTCTCAAGTCAATTCCAAAAGTGTCTCTACCAAGCCTGCCTTCAGTCAACTTTCTGAAAATCAGAAGAAAATAGTTACCTTTGTTGTTTCTAAAACAATTATCATTGGACCTATACTCTGTTCCGGGTGTCTCTGGAGCAAGCGAACGAAAGCAAGTCTCTGCGCAAGTAGTGATTCGAGAGAGCTCGACTAATGAGCATGTCCGAAGGAACGGGATTGCGTGGAGGGGTAAACACCACTGTAGCCACCAGCCTTTGTGGAAGCGTGTACTGCTTTGATCCCCGCCCGCTCACTTTCTCCCGTTATGCGCGGCCTTGCTCGAGAGAACAGAGTATAGATTTTTCAATACATCCAATTTCTGCATCAGTGGTTTAACTGAATATTCCTCGCCTTAATATTGCTATATTTTTAACTTCACCCTTTCTCAATTTGATTTATTCACTCCCCAACCTAGGGAAACCTTATGTGGCTGGTTATGAGGACTCATTAGGAAGTCATTGTCGCAACGTGGAAAAAAATACCCTCCAGAAGCACTATAAGAGATTTTGCCTTTTGTATTTGGCCGTGTTTTAGTTTTTCACAGTCATCGCACGTCTCCGGAACAATGGCCGATGAATGTGTCTGTGTCGATGGGGGGAGGAGGAAGGTTTGGAAAGTGTATGTCCACGGACTCTGTGTGAGTTCTCTCTCCGTTCCTTTTGGTTTCATTTTTAATAGAGGACGCAATCAGTGGAAGCGCACACGGCCCTTTCAAAAGAGAAGGCCGAGCTTTCATCCAGGCTTATGTGTGGAGTACACAATTAAAAAGCGCTTGTTTTCGCAGAATGAGAACGGATCCAGTATGGTCTGCTTTTGACATGAAGGTCATCTGTTGTCCGTTTTCTTCTTCCTCGCGCCTGGATTTCGTTACTCAAATATAGACTTTTGGTCAAAGGTTGGGAAATGCAAATGTTTCTTATAATTCTTCTATCCATGTGTATTAACCGAGTTGGTATAAAACGTAGTCAACAATGAGCTTCCAAACCTCTCTATCAGCAATTCTTATAGTCACCTTGTAAGCAAGGGATCCCGGGTTCGATACCCAATGGAGCCACATTTGCATAGTGATTTTGATCCGACTTTAAACTGTAGGTCCAGTCTCGATCATCGTTCCATCTCACAGTCGATTCATGTTCGTTCTTCTCTGATATAGCTTTCATCTCTCTGTACAGCTTCTTTTACTTTGTTAGAGCAACTAAAATTTACATTTTTTTACGTGTAGCCACCTTAGCCTCCCAGATATCTTAGTGGCAGTTGCTGTCACCTTGTATTCAAGGATCCCGGGTTCAATTCTTGATGGAGCCACATTGCACAGTGGTTCAGGTCCCACTCTAAACCGTAGCTACAGTCCTGAATGGCCCATCTGAGTATAAGTGTAACTAACAACAAAAATATCATCTAGCTATGTGAGCTTCGCTTTTAAGGGGAGGAGGGAGAATCTGGCCAAACAAATCAATACCCTCTTGGGATTACCACCGAGTCAGTGACAGCGAGTGATGGTTGGCTTTGGCACACCCTGAAATAGTGTTAGCCTATCCTACCCAAATAAAAAATCTCATACACAAAAAGGTAGAGAAACAGAAGTACAAGGAATGAGAGGAAGAAAGACAGAGATTATTAAAAGAGAAAAAGAAAGAGACAGGTACAAGGAAAAAGAAAGAAAGAGATGAAAGAATCGGACAGAAATAGTAGGTGATAGAAACATAGAGCAGGAGAAAAAGGAAAGTAAGAGACGGGGAAGCGAAGATAGAAACGGAAAGAGAAACAGCGAATCATTCATTATAGCTTTCTCTTGGATAACGTTCTCTTAGAGAACGTTCGCGTTATACATGCAGAAATATGAAACATTTTGTTTCTTAAAGCCAAATCCACAAGAACGTTGAATTTTCGCGGTATTTGTCATTTGAACCCCACATTCCCTAAGTGTGCCTTCACGGCACGGGGAACTTTACCTTACCTTGAACACAAAATGTGTTGAAATTTGCGGAAGAAAGCTACAATTTGCATTTTCGTGTTGTTTCGAGATTTCGAATGAGAGAAAAATGTCTTCAGAACATGTCACTGCACATTCCTAAACACTTTCTTTCAGCAAGGAACATTATTCAGTGTTATCGCGTTTGCTACAAATCAAGGTCCCTTGATATAAATGTTCATTTCTGGCTACCTGCGCATGAGATAATGGATTTCAATGCTAGACCTAGACGGGGGATTCTAGTAATCCTCCACCGCAGCATATTTCAATTACTCACACGCTGCCGCAAGCACATCTTGACTTGTTTCAAGCTGATTACGTTATCCGGAGACCAATAAAACCGCAACAAAGGACCCGCGGAGCGAGTACCGGCGGCGTCACCCTAATAAGACAAGGCAGTGATGGGTGTCACGGATGAGAACTCGCTTTGATGCTTTGCAGGGAGTGACTCACTCCATTCATTGCAAATTATTAACACTGATTGAATTCCAGGTACGGAGAATCATGTAATTATCTGGACGTAGAACCCTCCCACACCACTCCTTCCTCCTCTTTGCGAGGGAGTGTTCGCAATTAAGAATCTTGATTGCGACTGATTGGGACACTTCGACGCCAGAAAGGATCTTCGCAGGATGCTCTTGAAACAAAGCAGCAAGACGGCAGCAGCTTCCATTTCTGCTAATTGCTAATCTCCCCATCCCCTCTTTCTCCGCCTAACACACGCCCCTGTCGTTTGCGAGTTTAATGAAAGATTACCTAATTGAATTTCGAGAAGGTGCAGACGCATTCTTCATTTAGTTGCTGGTTTCCTCTTTATTTTTACCACCCGGTCTCTTGGACCACCAAAATGGCGGTGCTGCCTTTTGCGGAGGCTTAAGTAATTAAGGAGGGCGCCTGAATCGAATTCTCGAAGGCGCCTGGTGGAAAAAAGAAACCTTGCTCCGAAATCTTCTCTCGCACTCAACAATCGCCGGGCCCCTTTCCTATCAATACCCCTGAGAGAGAGAGGAGGGGGGGAGTCCCTTCGGTGCTGAGGTTCAATGGGGTGTTTGGGCTCCTTTGCGGCGGAACAATACAAAAGCGCTGGAGGTGGTTGAGAATGTAGTTCCCAGTTCGGCATTACGAAATTGAATTTCGACGCGATAAGGCGAAGTTTGGTAGGTACTTTCGAGTCCAAACCACACAACACAACAGTACTCCAGCAGATATATAGTTTTAAGTCCCATTGCAGTTCTGTGTTGAGATCTCTAATTTGCTGAGAGATGGCGTTATACAATTTATTGCTGAAAGTCACAACACAAGGAAACAATTGGAAATTTAAGTGTAATGTATCATGCAGAATTTTCTGGAAATGTAATAACTAGAACTCTCACTGCAAGTGTTCTGAAATCGAACAATACAGCACTATGTGCAAACAGCAAAAACCTGGCTCTCAGTCATGTTTCACTTCGAATGAGCTTTCATGACGTGCGTGAATCCAGCGACAAATGATATTTATTTCAGTAGACTCTATTTTTTAAGGTTCCCCACAAATAATAATCGCACGGCAACGAAAACCATTGACTTTTAACGGTTTAGTATGCAAAGTAATCTTGATACAGTGTTGCACATTCAAAACCTCCAAACGATAACGAGCGAAGCAAAACGATTTCGAGGGTAAATTTAAGCGGGACGTCACTGGTCGAAAATGTCGGCATCTTTGCTAGCGCCGCCCGCCACACGCACGGTATCTCGTATTAAAATAATTAAATCAAGAAGACTTAGGTGGGCAGGCCATGTGGCACGAATGGAAGAGGAAAGAGGAGTTTACAGGATTATTGTTGGGAGGCCTGATGGTAAGAGATCATTAGGAAGGCCAAGACGAAGATGGAGAGATAACGTTGTAATGCTCCTAAAGAAATCGGTGGGCATGGAAAAGAGTGGATAGATGTTGCTCAGGATAGGGACAGATGGAAGACCTGTGTTGCTACAGCCACAAACCTTCGGGTTTAAGAAGGCTAGAGAGTTGTTACTTAGTTAGTTCTTTTAAGATATCCGCTTTCTATACCCGGGCCACGCTATATTCACAGCGCAGAGCGGTTATTTTGAGAAAATCCTGTTTTCCTGCTGCTGCTTCGGGGAGATTCTAATGTTGCCAATTGTTGCCCAACCAGGGGGTCAGAGGTAGGCCTAATTGACTGTTTTCTTCATAGAAAACAAGTTTCTTCATAGGTAAACGCAGCAATATCGGGTCACTGCCATAAAGGCGCCGAGACTTAGGTTGGCCTGACTCTAGTGAATGAATTTTTAGTCGATGAAAAACACGAAGCAGCCAAGATTTACGAGCTTGCTTGGTTTATCCTCGGTCCTTCCACACTCTGTGTTCTTGCAGTCTTCTCTTTCTTTTCCATTCCTGTCAAAAATACTCTATCAGCATGTAAAACAGAATCCCTTTATATCTGACCACACGTAGCAATATGGTCCGAGCGGGTTCCCTTTCGACTCCTCATATCCAGTACACTTCCCAAGGGCTGTCGCGAATTCACTGCGTGGGCCTATGATGTGCCCCATACTATGTGGCGGACCTTTGAGGGCCGCATATTCACACTTCTTTAAATGTATATCCACCAACTTATTTCCATTGCTTCCTTTATGTGAATTTAAATTTATTTTAGTCTGCAAATGAAATTTAATTGTTATTAAATAGCTGACTGCATTTCTACTGTAAATAATAATATTAAAAAAAACTTTCAATCCAATCAAGTAATAAAAATATAGCTCACGAGTTATGACATTAATTCTAGCAGATGACGCAATTGTGTAATATCACAAAGTGGTTATTGACTGACCTGTAGATTTTTGGTTCCTAAAAGACTCTTGGTTGGAATGTTGAGATGTTGGGTATTATGATCCAGCTTTATTTTATCATGTTTGAGTATTTTCCGGAACTGTAATTGGACAAAGTAGATTCGAGAATAATATTAGTATTCCCTGTAGTGTTTATTTTAATGTGTGGCGTACATAGGGTCAATGTTAGTAGTAGCAGAGTTCAGTGATAAACGAAAGAATACATGAACAGCAGTGTACACTATGTCCCGGGAATCCCTGGAGTAAGGGAACGAAAGCAAGTCTCTGCGCAAGTAGTGACTCGAGAGGGCTTGACGCTCGAACGCGTGAGAGGGGAAAACGTGGCTGCAGCTACCTACTTCGCTCCAACCACTCGCTTTCTGCCCTTCTCTGACGTCATTCCCGGCTTTGCTACACAGATTCACGAGATAGGGTGTAGATGCCTAAGGCATTGGATTATAGCTTCTACAGTTTACCCCATGTCAGGTGGACTCAGTGTAAACCACCTACTAAGTCTCAGAGTTTGCGCAAAGGGGCGAAGGATCATTTTTCCCATAAAAAGAAAACACACAAAAACTGAGAGACACCAGGAGTGAATTTGTTTTTGTCGTGCAATTGACGCACACGGTGTCATTATACGCTTCAAGTTTTGTATTTTTTAATCGTTACGTGGAACTCGAACTGAACGATTTTCAATTCTGCTTCATACATTTCCTTAGCATTTCAACTTGTAGAGAAATGTGGTACGAAATAGTATCATGATCATGACACATACTTATACAGCCGGCCTCTGTGGCGGAGTGCACACAGCGCGCCACGACGCCATCGGTTCCAGATTCGAGTGCCGGCCTATGCATGCTAGTTCTTTGGAAGTGTCCCTTCATCAGTTTCATCATATCGTCACTAATCCTCACCTTCGCGATCAGCCAGAATCGTCAGAAAAGCGAAGTAATATAAACCAAATCAATCAATTAAATTAAAATGTTGTGCTGTTTTTGGTTTTTTTTTTTTTTTGTTGTTGCATGCCCCTGCCTGATGCTATTTTCTTATTTAAAGACGTTGTCATTATTTTATACAGGAGCCTCGTATATACCTTATTGATTGACTTTTGTTCGTGGACACATCAGCATCTACATCATCATCATTGTGTAATACCTACATACAATACAGCTCATACTTACTGCTATGTTCTGCATGGATTTTCCACACTACACAATACTCTATCCTGTAGCAGTTCTATACAACACCATTTTGATCCTGGTGTACCCTGAGGCAGAAAACAACATCAGCGTGTGTCTGGAGGGGAAACAAGTGCATTGCCTACCCGCATTGCATCCATCCTTCCGCGGCATTATTAAACTGCCACGAGGACATGCATTGCAACAATCACACTTCATGAATTGCAAATTCATGCATGTTTGACATTGTTGCTAATGCGTAAAGCTTCCCTTTGCGTTTTAATCTTTTGTCAAGTCATTGTTAATTGTTAATTTTTCACAAGAAGTCGTTACGTAATGTCCACAGTTTTAAATTCAAACAGTGGATACTTCGTCTGTATCCCGAATTGTCCTGCACCACGAAAGTAGATCATTAATCATGTACGCACAGTGAACTGCAAATTGTTCTTTACCGTATTCATTAACTTAATTTTATTCAAGTGCACCTCGATCAATAGAATCCTATCCTGTGCAAGCACATATATGTGTAAAGGAAAATATTACGGCATTTGTGGTTATATGTAAAAAGAACAGTTACATTTTTTTTCTATATGTTGGGTGCTTGTGTAGTTATATTTGCTCTTCCTGCATTTCATGGTCGTCTAAAGGGAGCTTCAAGGGGTATCACTTGGCACCTACCTGGAACATAGAACAATTGTTATTATTATCATTCTTAGCCTATTATTAATTTATCTTAAATGTGTGTATTTCTTTTCTATATTCCTGTTTTTATTTGTTCCTTCTTCAGATTGTCTCCTTTCATCGCACGTTTTAAAATCTACTTCTTCTTGACTACTACATTTTGTTGATGATTTTATTTAGTCCCTCTTCTCTTCCGTTTCTCTGTCTAGCTTTCTTCTTTATTCCCCCCTGTCTCTCTCTCTCTCTCTATTCTTATCTATCTCGTTTTCTCTTTCTTTTTCTCTTCTCTTTTATTTCTTCCTTCTCCTTTTCTTTCATCGACTCACCCCCCTTTTTCTCGAGATTCTCTTACTTCTCTCCTTCTCTCTGTATGTGTGTGTGTGCTTCTTATGTGTGGTTTAGGAGGTGATGAGAAGCCAATAAATGTTTTGACCAATCTAACAGCCGTAAAAAAGCACAAATTTGTACATGAAATCTTGATAGCAGCTAGACAAATAGAAGGGCTGGTCTGGAATGGCTTTGGAGAGAAAATGTTTATGAACGATCTGACCAGTAAACAACAGAAACTTTTGGATACGTACATGTACACTACCGACAAGAAGTTTAAGACCACCAGGAAAAAGTGCCAAAAATCTATGGAAATGAATGTATTTCGTAATTAATGTACAAGAAACAGATGTAAGAATCTGCTTGGCAATGTACAAACATAGGTACATCCACTATACATACTAATGTCACCTCATATTTTGCTTTCATCAATATGTCCGCCATGGGCCTTAATGACAGCAGCGCAAACACGTGGCATGCGCTCCAATAGTGTTTCCAGATAGGATGGTTGAATGTTACGCCAGGCATCGTTGATGAATTCCCATAGCTGTTGAGTGTTGCTGTGTACCTTCTTCCTGATGTCCCTTTCGATTTGGTCCCATACCAGTTCAATTGGTGGAAGATCAGCAGACCGTGGTGACCACGTCATGAGAACTAATGTCCCTTCTGTTGCCTTGCGTTCCAAATACCGCGTGCACAATTTGGATGTATGTTTGGGATCATTATCTTGTTGAAAAATAAACCCATTACCAACAAGACGACGACCAGAGGGGATGGCATGGTGCTCCAATATCTGATGATAGGCTACCCTTCTTTTACCAATGTTCCCTGAATTTTATGAAGGTTTCCGGCAAAACATCCCCACACCATTACACTTCCACCCCCATGTTTCACTGTGGGAACAAGACACTCTTCTTTCATTCTCTCGCTGACCTTTCGACGCACAAAAATTCGCCTATTGATGCCAAATAATTCGTATTTGGATTCATCGGTCCAGAGTACCCGTTTCCAGTTATCCACAGTCCAACCTTGGTGCGTTTTAGCCCAGGCCAATCATTTAGTCTTGTCCACACATCGTAACAATGGCTTTTTAGCAGTTACTCTGCCATGCAGCCCTTCTTCACGGAACCTATTCTTCACCGTTGACACAGACACACGCGTCACTCTGCTGTTATTCAGGGAAGCAGCGATGACTGGTGCTGTTAGGCGCCTGTTCCATTTGCTAGTTACTGTAATATATCTATCGTCAGCTGCAGACGTTACACGAGCTCTTCCACTACGTGCACGGTCAGCATGACTGTTGGTTTTACGGTATCTGTCCAATGCACAATGAACACCAGTCTTGGAAATTTCAGTTTTCTTGCTATTTCGCGTTGCGAATAACCTTCATTTTTCAGTGCACATATCACAGCACGCTTTTCAATCGAAATCACCTGTTCCCTACGATGACGGGCCATTTCACACAGCTCCACTTACCTTGCACACCTCAAACACAATAATGGGCTCGCAATGTCGCCTGCAAGAACAGCAACTGACCCTGAGCCACTGATAAGGATGCGCATGAGGCTGGCTACCGTACTGACCGGTTTCACGCACACAGCTGCAATGTTGCCAGCTTCAGCAACGCTTTTGTCACTTTCCATTTTGCCAACCACATACTACACGTTCGGCAAAAAATTGGTTTCGCGTCTTGCGAGGTTCAAACTAGACTACATTGCATTTTCCATGTGTATCATCGTCATGTCTTTCTTGGACAGGAACCGTTGGTTCCATACAACACTCCATACTGATTTTTTGGCCGTTTTTCATGGTGGTCTTAAACCTTTTGTCGGTAGTATATGTAAAAGGGCAAGGATGTCGAATCGACCCTTCCTACTACAAATATGTATGATACATCGTTGGAAAGTGTATGAATCAAGGATTCCAGAAATTTAGGATTTATAGTGAGGAAAGAATTGTAAATGGAAAAAAACATAGTTTTTAGTTTGAGAAACCTCCATTAAAAATGAAACATAATGAGCCTAATTTGCGTGAATATGTAAGTTAAATGCCTAATTTGTTATGTATGGGTTGTTGGGTTTAGTTATCTTAGCATAAATAATACATTTACAGAGTATTTATGCTAAGAGAACCAAACGGACCTAACCTAACAATGTAGGCATTCCTCGAGAAACGTCACAACGCAAGGTTGTCTCACGTTGTGCGATAAGGAAGACAAGTGAAGTCAGGGTCTCCCTTATCGCACAACGATCAGACAACCTTGAACAATAATATAACCAAAAACCATGTATTTCCCAAACAAATTGAAGAAAACAAATTAAAATAATGAAAACAATTTACAGCTGTTAAGAAATAGAAACTTCAATGTCCAAAAATAAAATGAAAATCATAAATACGGATGATAACACGAAACAACGAAAGTTGAATCCTACTGGAAATTAGCATCTATATCCACGTTAGGAACCAAAGTTCGACCTGGCAATACTGTGTGTTTACAACATGAATGTGGATACAGGAAAGAAACTATGGCATATAATGTAAGAAAGTTTGTATTATTTCACAGAACAGGAACATCTAATTGAAAAATATACAGTGCCAAATCGAATCTCGATTTAAGTCCTACGAGTGAATATATATATATATATATATATATATATATATATATACACACACACACACACACACACACACACACACACACACGCCGAAATTGTAAAACACAAAGGTCGATTGTGCAGTGTAGCCGAGACGGGAAGAGAGCGAGTGCGCGGAGCAAAGCAGCAGTACACTGCACTTCAAACGGCTGGTAGCTGCAGCGGCGTTTTGGTCTCCATGAACTCACTTCTCCTCTCACGCGTTTATTCGTCGAGCTCTCTTTAGTCACTACTTGCACAGAGACTTGTTTTTGTTCCCTGGAACACCTGGGACAGAGTTTAGGTGCCGACAAGCCCTCTTAATCAACATTATATAGCTAAGTTATGCAATAATCATAATCCTTAGATTTTTTCATTTTTAGAAATCCGAAAGATCCAAAGAATACAAAAAATAAATGAATTCTACGTTTAGATACATTGTGATACATCTACCATGTGTTACATTGAAGATATATCCTTTAGACACTGAAAAATGTATCGTTTGTATTCAGGTACTGTACATGCATTTTTCTATCTCTAGGTAAATATCGGCGACGAAGATGAATGATGATTATATCAAACTGATGAAGTCTGGGACTCGAACCTCGAACCTTCGTTGCCAATTTCAAGTTTCTATAATGGATATCCATTTTTATTCGTTGATCTGACTGGACTGGACATGGATGATATCTAATAGATGGGCCACTGCTGAGGTTCCGGAGGAGAATTGATAGGTATGGTTGGACGGACTGAAAGGCAGATTACATCCGGACAAGACAATGCTAAGGTTGCCAAACGTCACGTCGCGAGTCACAATGATTTTCTGTCAGTCCCAGGGTCACCCAAAGGAGTCGTCAATTTCCAAAATGGAAACCTTCAAAGAGGTTTCTGCCACCGCCACAGAGGTCGCTACGCGTGGCTTGATCCTCCGGAAGAAAATGGGAGGGAAAAAACAGACCAGATGCGATACGTTTTCTCTTCTCCGGGAAAATCTCCCGCGATTATCCGAGCGGAAGGACGGAGACAGAAGGGATGAGAACGGGGCGAGCGGGGAGGCTCGGAAACCGATTGAGGGGCCCATCCGAACGGCTCTTTTGAGAGCCTTTGTTTTTCTCGGAAACCGAAGGGAATGGAAACGGTTCGGTGCTTTTCCGTTGTTTTAATTCCTCCCTCCTCCCTCCGCGCTGTATGGGATGTCACCGGGGTGAAGGCCCCACATAAAAGATGGATGGATTGTGGTCTATCATCTGCACCGTTAGAAGTTACCGTCAAATTTACAATATCCGTCTGTAAAATTTTAACAATCTCTCTGTTAAGTTACAAAGAAAACGGATGTTACTGTTTCTTTCGTAAGCGTAGGCGCATTCATGTCGTCATGCTGTGGCTAGAATGAGAAGTTAACATGACGTCGGTAACCGATTGGAATAGTATAAACATACACACACATTCATACATGTTTATATATATATATATATATATATATATATATATATATATATATATACGAGGGGGTATCAAAAAGTTTTGCCTGTTGAGGTATAATTTGTTTAATAATGGAAAGATTGAAACAATTAACATACATATAGTTTGCCTGTAGCGTCCTCTACTCAGAGTTACCCTTCCACACAGTTGCCATCACGTTCGATGCATTTGTGCCAGTGTTTTATCCAGCCCTCAAAACCAGTTTGGAAAATTCCACAGAACGCTCCCTGCCCCACCGTTCAGAGCTGTTTGAACCTCCTGTAGGTCATCGAATCTCATGTCACGAAGCACAGACACAGCAGGGAGTGTTCTGTGGAATTTTTCCAAACTGGTTTTGAGGGCTGGATAAAATGCTGGCACAAATGTATCGAACGTGATGGCAACTGTGTAACTCTGAGTAGAGGACGCTATAGGCAAACTATATGTATGTTCAATGTTTCAATGTTTTCATTATTAAACAAATTATACCTCAACAGGCAAAACTTTTTGATACCTCCTCGTATGTCCGAAAGCGAAATTCGTAGATAAATGCTACAGTTCGTCCGCGACGGTTTAATGAGTTGCATTTCGTCCGAGCCTGGCTGATGATGAGTCACACCTTGACTAACCGGTGGCACCGGAAGGCGCAAGACATTGTTGACCTTATTTAGATCAGTACTTTCAAGGAGAACACATTCGTAACATTGAGTTTACAACAACCAAAAGGGGTCAACCGAGTTCGATATGTAATGGGTACCGGTACACAAGGAAGAGGGAGAATCGGTCTGGAGAAGTTGTGTGGTGTTGTATTACGCGACCATGTCGTGGAAACAAACGTTATTACCAACAACAGTGAATTAATTAAACAAGAGAGCCACGAGTGTGTTCCTGATGTGGCCAGCATTGATGTGCACAAAGCTATGTCGCAGGCCAAGAAGAGAGCTCGCGAGGAGACTGACACATCGATTTCACAGGTAGGAATATGTTTCCTTTGTAAAGTTTCTTACGATTACAATACAGTATTATAATTACAATTAACTGGGGTTTTCTTTTTAGATCTCCAGCAGACAGGATATGAATTGGTGACTAGGATACCTCAGTTTACAACTTTTAAAACTACATTGCATAGACAGCAGAGTGTAGCGCAGGGAGTGCAGACTGGGCCAAATCGTCGATAGGAAGTGAACTTAGATCCAGAAATTTTAGTCATGGCAGATGGCAACACTTTCTTACTAGCTGACGACTGTAAAGGTGAGAGGTTATTAATATTTGCATGTTCCAGAGGGAAAGAAATATTAAAACAACAAAACAATATTTTCTTGGATGGAACATTTAAGTGTGTTAGCAAGCAGTTTGCTCAGTTGTACACAGTTCACGTAGATTTAGGAAGCACTAGAGAAGAGACAAATGTTACGCTTGCAGTTTTTGCGTTGCTTCCTGACAAGAAAAAGGTTACCTACATTCGCCTATTTGAAGCTATCCTAAGTAGTACCGGAATGGGCTTCTGAAACAGTGAACAATGATTTCGAGGCAGGAGCTATTCAAGCAGTCAAGCATGTCTTTCCAAGAGCTAAAGTACAAGGTTGTTTTTTCCATTTTGCACAAAGTCTGTGGAGGAAAGTACAGAACGTTGAGCTTACAAGTATGTACAAATCCAATCAGGAAGCTCGTAACTCCATCAGGATGTGTGCTGCCTTAGCATTCTTAAAGGCAACGGAAGTGGAGGAAGGATGGATCCATATCCACAGCCAGGCAGAAGAAAATGAAAAATTGACTGAATTTTTCGACTATTTTGTAGACCAGTGGTTGGAAAATCGACAGGTTTCAATTGACATGTGGAATGGCCACCAAAGGAGACACAGGACAAATAACGCGGTTGAAGAGTGGAACGACCGATTGAACTCAGTCGTGGGTAAACCAAACCCCCGAGTGAAAGATTTGATTTTATTTGATGAAAGAAGCAGAACATTCAGATGCTAAGATTGTAAGAATGGAGCTGAATTAAGAAGGGGTGAAAAGGAAGAAGAAATATGTCTCGATGGACAACAGAATTTTAAGAGCCACTGAAGCAATGGAGCAGTCAAGAGACATAGCCAAATTTTTAAGAAATGTCTCTTTCTTTATCTATATGGATTAAAATACCTTGAGATTATAGTTTATTATTAGAATGTTAATCAACTAACTGACAAAGTGACAGCTGCTAAAATTGAAGTGTATAATTATATCAAGGATTTTGTGTAACACATTATAAATGACAAAGCGCAAGCTGCAGTTTAATTTTTGGACTAGGCCTTAAATTTTTATTACATTTAAGGCCGAATGCGGTATTTCCATGGAGCTGTTAAGCATTTTAAACATTCTAAAACTAACTTAAAATATCCATGGATTATCCGTGCGGGTCCATGGCGTCCGTGTTCTCATTTGTTTGCTTTCGATGCTGCAGTGAATTTGGCTAATTTTTTTCATATAAAATAATTAATATTTTAGATTCTATAATTACACGAATAGAACATACTCTTTTTGATTGAAATATTTGTACACGGTGTTTATGTCGTTTAGAATATTATTATAGTAATTTTGGATATTTTTAATTGCACAAAACAATCACTGAACTGAGGGAAAATTAGATTTGTTACTTCATTTGTTGTAATTGTGCACCGTAAATATAATTTTGAGAACTGAATTATTAGAATTTCATTAATGAGGTTAGCTATGTAACAGCCATTATTACTTGATAAACAGTCATGGTCATTTTTTACACAATTGGGCCGATGTCCGTGGTGGAGTGGTTAGCACACCGCGCTACGGAACCAGAGATCCCGGGTTCGAATTCCGTCTTGGGAATGGGTTTATGAGTGTCCCTTCATCAATTTCATCATATCATCACTCATCCTTATCGTTGCGATGAGCCAAAACGTGGCAGAAAAGAGGCGCTCAATAAGAAAAAAATGCAAATAGTGGTGTGATGAACCTTTGTCAAACTTGTCACTTACCCTCGTACGGCTTCTTTGGACACCCCAGGTATCGTTACCCTTTTTATATCGGACTGATTTCTTAAGGCTAAAGGTAACACCTAGTCCGTTGCCAGAAGATACAGGTCGGAATCTATCCGTTCTATCCTCGAACAGATTGTATTCTATTATCGAATTATTCTCACGATAATTTTCTATTGTGTTGCTGCTTTCTGATCAATTCGGTATCTTGACGTCACCAGCTCATGTAATACCGCTATTTGAAGCTCCTTATAGCTTGCGTAATTTTCCTTTATGCTGCTGATTCCTGTGGAAAGATTAAATATCGTCTTAGCGGTGAGAATTAGGTACCTGGGTTAAGACCCTGGATCGCCTTATTGCTGACTATGCTGGTGATTATCAAACGAAAGGTCTTGGTTGGGCTTACGTTAAGACCTCTCCCTCTTCCAAGTTTCTGAAGTGATCCTCAGATAGCAGCAAAGTCTTCGTCCAATGGGTTAAGACCCAGTTGGCGGAACTGTGGGAGCGAAGAACACACGAGTTAAGACCCTATATGTCTCTGTCAAATTTCTGCGCTTTTATAGCAGGAGTTTGTTGATTTGGTTGCTATGTAGTCTTCAACTGTCCGAGGGTTGCTAAGGGGATAATTTAGATTTTTGCCCTTCTGGCTTTTCATAATTTATAAGTAATATATCACAACTATTCCTTAATTTTTATTAATCTTCTTTAATATCTGCAGCGTTAATTATTTAGCAAAATATAATTAATATTCGTTTCCAATTATGTCCACAAAATCTCTAGTTGGGAAAGAGGCCGTCGTATAGGAGCATCCTGAATACTTGAATATAATAATGTGGTGTTCCTATAGGAGAGTCCTAACTTGCCGATGACAGGAAAGTCACGCTCGTAGGGAGGTATGTACCTGTCAAATTATCGCAAATAATTAAACAGCAAGCTACATTTATACGAAATTGAATTTTATTAATACAAATAATAAAATCTGTCATTGTTATGGCACAATTTAATTGACTTGTAATGTTAACACTTTTCAAAAATATCTGAATTTGATAAACTGGATTTCTAAAGTTTTGTTCACTTGGAACAATACAATAAGAGTAGGCCTATTTTGTAAATTCTTCCCTTCTTCAGACTCTGTACCAAGTACAGAGTCTGAAGAAGACCTTGCTAGAAGGTTGAAACGTTACGTTTAGTTTATGTTTTAAAATTAAAAAAGAATTCTGCCTTGGTCAGCATATTGAGTTCTTCATATCATGGAATCAAGGCTTAATGGTGTTATAAATGCTTCCCGTTTTGTAAAATGCATACCTGGTGGAAGATTGAGGTCAAATTTGACATCATCCATCACACAAGTCGAAATTAGTAATTTGCATCCAACACAATCGATCCTTCTTCCGGTACGCTGGCTACAATTTTCCAACGACTACAAACAAACGCTAACACATTCGTTATCAAGTATGCTTTGTTGATTTATAATGAAACACGTCAATTAAATTTATGTCTTTACCACGCTGTTGCAATTGGCGAAAGTAGCCTTCATTACCCATTGTTTTCTTTATTCTGTCCACACTTCTTGTCTTTCACTTTGTCCCTGTTGTCTTTAAGTAGGGTTCCTCAAAGCTTGTCTTTCATTAATGATTGTCTTCTGCCTCCTCAGGAGAGAGAAAGACACATAGCTGCTGCTTCTACTACTACTACTACTAATATGGTTATATTGAGGGTTGAGCCGTCACCACTCTCAACCGATGCCACTTTCAATCGATAAACATATCGATACCTATATTTGAAAGTTGTAACAATTAAACGTTGTTTCCAATGTATCAACCAGTTTTGCTTTAAAATGTTTAAGAATCCCATCACAATATTAAAATGCATATTATGTGATCACAACATCCAGTCTTTCACACAACAGAATGGAAAATAAATGGGAACTTCGAATTTTGCATGATTTCCAGGATAATTAGGAAGAAAATACTGGTATCGGTAAATAAATTCCAACAGATACTTTTCGGTATCGATATGTCGCTATGCTATCTGCTCAGCTGTAGTTATATTGCCTCACTCTTCTACCTCCTGGGTAAATCCGACGGTGAGGACGAATGGTAGGTAGATTGATGTGATAGACACACCGATGGTGTGGCGGATTGGAAGCGCCAAATAAAATTAGCTGGCCTGTTAAATCAATAGGGTGGAAGCAGCGTTTCTATGGATTTATTACAGTAAACAACACATGGAATACTGCATCCGTACCTTGTTGCTTTACAACAGTACACTGCAAAATACAATAGTTACAAGAATACAAGAATGAACATTGTCTTGGGGGAAAGATGGATTGAATTATTGTTTCAAGTCTACTTTATGCACAGAAAAGCTAATCGGGACTGGACTTTAAAGTGGGATCGGAACTACTGTGCCATGCAGAAAAGAACTGGAACTTACGAAACAAACAAAATTTCCAGTTTTATTATTTGTTTTTTCTGTTTTGAATTCTGCGGATTCTGTTCTGTAGTGCGCACACTTTAACTTTTTCGCTTTTCGCGCCACTCCACTAACAAGCGAGGCAGCACAAGAGGAAATAGGAGAACGTCTCTGAAGAAGGTAACCGAAGGTGATTAGACATTCGAGTCACGTGCTGGATATTCCGTCAAAAGGTTTTGGCGGGGAAGAGAATCCATACCATAGCTTCCCCCTTAATTGTACTTCGTTGGATGTACTCGCTATTCCTAATTTCCAATTAGGAGAACGTTGACCACAGCATCACGGCGGATCGAATCTAGCTTCTGCTTAGAGAAGAATGATGGTGGCCGAGGGATCCCATAATGCTCTTCGCAATCACTTCCTGAGCAATCACTCCCGTCGCCCGCGGTGTCCATTTTAGACAGGCGGATGTCCACCGTTCCGCTGCCCAGTGCTTCATAGAACTTCCGTCGGAAGGATCCACCGCATGGTGGCAGGGGAGGAAATGGAATTGACTCGTTGTGGAAAGTTACTCCGTCCCCTCAAAGGGCAGAAGCTAATGTGGATTTCTTCTGCAGAACCGGAATGGACGTCTCTTGTGCGACGATATTGCCCGTCCGTCCTTCCACATGAATTATCGATGACTTAGGCAATGCATCTGTTCAAGCAATCCCACCTTCTTCCTTCTAAACTCGTCTGTCCCACTGTCCATAACGGCTAGAGTAAAGCGAACCTATCTGATACAATACTACTGTAGCCTATTGTGCCGAGACGAGACAAGATTCAGCCAAGTCTCGACTCGTCAACATGGAAGTTGATCACGTTCTCGGTCTCGTCTTGATACCCTAACTCCAAACCTCTTCTCGTCATGGACATCGCCATTGAGGATCGAGCTGGTCAGTCGTCCACTTTCCTCGTAGAAATTAGCGTTGTTATACGAGGAAAAGTGTAGTATTTTGATAGTCAATAACAGAAAAGAAGTTCACTTATTTGCCCTTCATCAGAATAACTCGAAAAGTAGTGTGTAAAATGTGAAAACCGCATCAGAACGTTATGTTCTCATGTACCACATAAAGCTAGGTTTTCAAAATTCCACAAATTAGATTTTTATGCCAGAGGACATACGTCAAAAATATGGCTGAAGCTCTTTAATTTTTCTTTCTGAAGGAAGGACTGTAAAACTTAATAACACAATCAGGGTGGATAAAAATTTGATTTCTATAAAAAAATTTAAAGAAATAAAACATTTATTATTTTTTTATTTAAATCAGATTTTTTTAATTTAATTCTTTTATTTTTTTAAAAAAAAGCACGCCTAAAATTGCTGGTATGTTTTTTGACACCATACACAAAGCATTGATTAAAGCAAATAAAAAATGCCATTGAAATATACATTCTTAGGTTTCTGATACTCAGGCCGTGTCCCAAAGGTGCAAGACCGTACTTGAAGCGAGCATCCTCCGAGTATGGTCTTGGAGTGCGGTCTTGAAGTCGTGGACTGGAAGTGAAATTCTTTCGAATTGCACTTCGACTGCAGCGCCAAATACGATCAGTAGATAAAGCTGAGTACTCGTTGTTTTCCCCACGTTATAAACACTTGTTTTTCACCATAGAAATCACGTTGCATTTTCAAATGTTCGTACACATACACTTCCACACATTAGAAGCACTTTAACCAACAACTTGCTGACCCATAACGTATATATAACCTGTGTTGCTGACCTTCTACCTCCGCGATTTTAAACAAACGAACTACGAGTGCGGAAATCACGTGACCGAGTCAGCTTCCATCTGCACTACGAGATATGCACTTGCGTACTCCTGTACTTGGCGCTTTCGAACTGTACTAGGTGACGTCACTTCCGCCAAAACCATACTTCAAGTACGTACTTCGTACCTTTCGGACAGAGCCTATATATGTATATGAACCTACTATGGAAATGTTTGCTAAGTGTGTTATTGAAACTACAGTATTATAATTTCAGTGAAAATAAAACATTCTGGATGTACTCTATGATTGTAACTTTAAAACTTTTTATTGTCTTCGTAGCTGAATTTCTTTAATAATAGTTTGCAAAATATCAGCTGCCATGTTTATTTACAGTTTAATGATAATGACATTATGTACGGCTTAAGATAATAGTATGTTGTATATTTTTCTACATAAATTATTTGCTATTTTTACCTATAAAAATTATTGAATTTTAACTCAAGAGAAATATAAGTGTGTTTACATATTACCTTCCTTTCGTGTGAGCTTCACACCAACAGTACATATATTTTGTTTCCTTTATTTTCCATTCTTAGAGCTTAATAAACACCATTAAATGATTACGAGATTAATGTAGTTTCACAAAAAGTGATTCTGATATCTACAAAATTCTTGTGTACATTATTCTATGAATTATTTATTTAAATCTTTATTTAAATCGTGATTTAAATCAACCTGATTTAAATCAATCCACCGTGAACACAATAGAATAACTATGCATTTCAAAATATTAAAGCCATGAAATGTGAGAAAAAAGGAAAACCAGTTGCAAGATCTGGTGGATCGAGAAAATATATCTCCCAAATAATAATAATAATAATAATAAACTATCTGTAAATATTTTTGGCTACACCTATGGTTTTCTTGTTGGTCTCTTCTCGAGAAATAATCAACTTAGAAATTTGAAGAGAAAACCTTATTAAACCAAGCTGAAAAAGTATATGTATTTTTGCTCATTGAACAGCATGTACAGGATGTATATCCTATCTATAGTGTAAGTAAATCATCTCTATTGCAATTTACTCTTATATTAATCAACAACTTATTGTTTTAGATGTCTCCGAATGCGCGATCAACCTCTCCCTTCCCTCTTAATGCATCCATGAGACATGGTACTTTACGTGGTACAGCCAACGGCAAAATTATGTGAATTGTCCATCACCATTTCTATTCAGAATGTTTCCACAATCTGATGATCATAAATTGAAATAAAAATGTCAATATGTCAATAAGCAGAGGGCAGTATCTGTTTTGAAAATAGCAAAGCACAATTTGCCTACTATTATCTTTGCCGTACATTAGCTACCTCACTTTCATCAAGAGGTAAGCTTAAGAAGTAAAACCTAAAGACCTGGAGGCTCTTGATTTGAATCTCCTTTCAAACACAGCCAAGAAGTTCATCAGTATGTTATCAGTTATCGTAAGATGGTTTCCGGATTCCAAGAATAGTACGTCGAAATGATTGGCGACGGAGAATCCAAACCATATATAGCGGCGGTGACAAATTTAAAAAGCTGTTGATTTTCTGTGCGTGAGCAATTCTTTCTCTATTCTTCACTACATCTATATTATTCAATGTGCTTACAATGCTGAATTCGACCGCCCGAATATCAAAAAGTGAAATAGAATTACCACCCGGTACTCCTCGAATGGACTGCTGACTACAAAAATCTTCAATTCTCACTTACCCCATACCCTCTTACGGAAGGCAACCTCTCTTCGACGTCGTACACCCTCCATATGTGCTTGTTTTGTCCTTTCATTAATTTCATCTTTTGCACCATTCATCCTCATGTTCGCCATTAGCGAAAAGTGAAGTAAAATATGTCAAATAAATCAATCCAATCAATCAACATTGATGAAATCGGTGAGAAATTCCCTGCTGTTGCCTACACTAAGAATCAAAAGATTTTCAAGCTAGAGGACGCCATTTTCATGCTGATGAAAAAGCATGACGTCATGATTCAATCTGGTGAAAATTGATTGAGTTGGTGTTTTAAGTCCACTTTATGCACAGTGGAATCCGAACCACTATCTGCCCCCACCGGGTATCGAACCCGGGACACTTTGATTACAAAGCGACAACGCTACCACTGCGCCATCGGGGAGGCCCTAAATCTGGTGAAAATTCCGACAAACAGTGGTGAATTCCGGAACGCCGAAGCGTACATCTACGATGGGGGCATTACTTATCGTACACCGTATTGATCACCTTCGTCTACTGACGTCAGCGCGGATTGCTTTCGTTGTTAAATTAGGCATATTAAGTTTAAGGCTCTTAGCCTAAATACGCGATAAATACACTGCAATTTTTCGGGGCTTGAACAAAAAGGTATTATTTATGCTAAGAGCCTTAAACCTCACATGCCTAACCTAACAACGAGAAAAATTATCGTGGCTTCAGTAGACGAAGGCGCTCAATACAGTGTGCGATAAGTGAGATCTTTTACACGGTGCAGCAGCCTGCACATCGGCGTAATCTGTAAAGCGGCCCTAGGATGCCATTAATATTTAAAATTATCACCGTTGCTGTGCGGATACGGAATTACGTATTGAACCAATTTGCCAGGATTAAATCAGGTTGATTTAAATCGCGATTTAAATCACTTTAAATAAATAATTTATAGAATAATGTATATAAGGATTTTGTAGATATCAGAATCACTTTTGGTGAAAGTACATTAATCTCGTAATCATTTAATGGTGTTTATTAGGCTTTAAGAAAGGAAAGAAAGGAAACAATATATATGTACTGATGGCATGAAGCTCATAGGAAAAGAAATGCAATACGTAAATTGTAAACACACTTAAATTTACCTTGATTTAAAATTCAATAATATTTATAGGCAAAAATAGCAAACATTTTGTGTAGAAAATTATACAAAATTGAAAGTACGAATCATATTAAACCGTAAATAGTGTCACTATCGTTAAACTGTAAATAAACATGGCAGTTGATATTTTGCAAAATATCATTAATGAAATTGTCAACATTCAGCTACAAGAACTATAAAAAATATTATAAGTTACAAATTATAGAGTATAAGCAGAATGTTTTATTCTCACTGGAAGAAAAGTTACTGAAATTGTTATTGTTTCATTAACACACTCAACACACATAACCATAGTAGGTTCATATATAAAGTATCAGAAACAGAATAATGTATATTCACATATATTTTCTTATTTGCTTTAATCAAACTGTTCAAAAATTTTACAGAGCCATTTACTAGAAAAACCCTTTCTGTGAGAATCATATATCTATATGTATGGTGCCAAAAATCATAGAGACAATTTTAAGCATGTGTTTTTAAATCAAAGAAATCGATTTAAATTAAAAAATTCGATTTAAATAAAAAAATCATGATTTTTATCTACCCTGGTCACTACCAAGTTAGGCTGTTAACTGGTATGGCAAGTCAAATATAGTTTTGGCTTTCTTTCACGACTGCTCATTTTGAAATGGAATACAACACTCTCGTCCATTCTGCAGTTCTTCCTTGCCCCCTTGTTTGCCATTACGCTAATAATTCGATCGGAATAGCTTCCTCCGCTGACCCATGACTTCCTTGTGACGAACGGTCAAAGCTAACCGCACAGGCACTGCATAACCATGCTATTCTGCAAATTATTGTCCACCCTTCCCCCTCTCCCTTTCTCCATTAGAGCCCGCATCGTATACGAATCTCACCAGACGTAAGAATCAAAGTCAATATTTGCTAAGATAACGCTCTCGGTACACTGCTGGACCATTTTGATCCCCAAAACTGACATGCTTAGCGGTTGGTATAAGCTAACAGGATAATTAGCCGTGAGGAGCCGGTTTGCTTTCCCCGTTTGCGAACGAAGCATGTCCTGTTTGTACTGCTTCAATGTTGCACAGCCGAACACAACCCGGCTGGAATTATTTCGTCTGGCTTCGAACTTTCCGAAGCTTAAAGCGAGGATGGGGGGGGGGGGGCGTTCGACGAACAGTAAAATGCACCGTAAAGTTTCTCGATCCATGCCCACGGGGAGTGCGTCGTTTTGGAAACTGATATCAAAGGAATCACCCGCTTTGTGTTGTGCTAGAAATGAAATGAACACAGAGGATGCATTAGAGATACGTATTATGAAATCTGTTTGTTTTTTTTCAATGTAAATTTAGGTGCACAAAACCATTGGGCAAACTGTTATAGTTTTCTCTACCCTATCTTGGTAGTACTGAATATAAAACATGTTGTTCAAATATTGTTATACGAATGGCGACTGGTCGTAACTATCGGCGTGTTCTTGTAATCAAGGGGTCCCGGGTTCGATACCCGGTGGAGGCACAAGTGGTACGGATCCCACTTTAAACTGTAGGTCCAGTCCCGATCTGCCTTACTGTGCATAAAGTGGACTTAAAACACCAAATCAAACCAAACCATCGGGTTGTTTGTGGAAGGTGGGCGAAAGTGTCCCCTTTGTCAACGAGTGTTGACAAATACGAATTGCGGTATTCCTTCGATACAAGTCACATGTAGTGTTGCACATTTATTTTGCAATGGCGTTATCTATTTCTGGTGTTTTAAGCGCGACAAAAAATATTATTAACCTGGAGTAGCTTATCCACATATTTCAAGTTTCTCCAAAACCTCTACCCCCACGAAAGCCCAATTTATGAGCATTTCCGATCTAAATTAACACACCCTACAAACAAGCGTCCAACCACATGATGCTCCGAGTTCTGGCATAAGTTCGTCAAAGATTGTTTCAATTCGATTTTATGCTTACACAAGCTAATAGAAATTGGAACTGCAGTTTAAAGTGCGATCCGAAGCACTGTGCAATGTGCCTCCACCGGGGATCGAACACAGGACGTTTCTTTTTTAATGTCATTCATCAGCTTCATCTAATCATCATTCCACCTCATCAGGTCATGATTGACCTTAAAATCAAGAAAAACGAAATGGTTCCGGATGATTTTGAGAGCAAAAGGTAACTCTATCCCACCTTGCGGTATGTGTCGGGTAGGCGGAGGCAAAGGTGAAGTGGCCACCTATGATTTTTTTTTTATTATTTTGATATCCGTCAGATATAGCGTTGCAGATACATTTTCGAAGTTTGCAACACTGAGATCTATTCCTAGCCCTTTATAATGCAACTAATACTATTAGCACGTCCCCCCCGAAGCAAACCGAAACGCGTCTGGATGCGAGGCTAAATCTGGGCTCGGGATTAAATTCTCTGTAATAAATTTGAATCCGTCGCCGAAAGGGGGGGGGGGGGAGTTAGAGGAAAAATGCAAATATAATAATGGAGAGAAGAAAACGACGCGGACAGAGGGGAATGTCAAGAACACAACAAGCAAGGATAAATAGCGGAAAGGTTTAACTTGTACAGGGATAATCCACTCCAACGAGGTTGCTTACCCTCAGAAAAAGCGATGTAATTTCATTTTCAGCGTACGGAGCTTGGGTTTAGCTCCTCCGTAGGAGGGTAGGCGCTTTATGCATTCTGCCTTTCGGAGCAAACAAGGTTATACAATTGTGTAGAAAGTCAGTCTCTGTTCTTTGAGAAGGCTTCTGTTTCCTCGCTTCTTATTGGATTAGGGTTCCCAGAAGGAGAGTGCAGCTGACTCTAAACAAAGGAAATCCTTGCGAAATGCTGGACTGGGTTTTGCGTTGAAACACAAAGTTTTTAGCACCGTCCTAGCGCTGGGAATTATGAAGCGAGTTCAGCCAATAATTGGAGACGACCACCGTCGCTGGCGAGTGTTGTCTGGAATATCCTTTGTGGAATGGGGAGACTGTTATTGCATCTTGTCCTCCTCATGCAGAATTACATTTCGGTGCACCGTAGGGAATTAAAGCTCTGCATCTTTAGGTAACGTCGTGCTTTGATGTGATGTTTGCAGATTTAGACATCCTCTATCCTGTAGGCATTTTGGATTATAGATTTACTCAGTCGAGCACGAACTCCGCTGTTGGTGTCGTGATTCCGAAAGCGAGCCTCTCTTTACCACGGCTAGCCCGGATTTCTACAGTCTGCTCCGGTAATTTTTGGAGCAACCGAACGATTCATTGATTTTTTTTCTTTTTACTTCGCATTCTTCCACTATTAGCTAACCGCGAAGATGAGGATGAGTGATGGTATGATAAAACTGATGAAGGGACACTCATAAAGAGCACCCATGCCTAGGCTGGGATTCGAACCAGAGACCCCTGGTGCGCTGTGCTAATCACTCTGCCACGGATTCCGGCAGCAAGCAAACGAAAGAAAAAGTCTCTGCGCAAGAAGTGGCTCAAGAGGGCTCAACGAATGAACGCGTGAAAGGAAGAAAATCTGCTGCAGATATTTGCATCATTGCTCTGCTTACTCATTTTCTCCCTGTCTCTACTGTTATTCGCGTACTTGCTTCACAGATTCCCGGGACAGAGTATAGGCACTAACAACTGCACAAACAGGCAGGCAAAACGGCAATAAACTGTAGAATATAGGAACGATAATAGGTACTACTACTAACAAAATATATATATATATATACAATAGTCATTCACATTCAATATTGCGAATACCTAGTGAAAGAACTCAAATTCAAATTATTTTATCCAAAATTTAATATTGTCTTAACATTAACGGCTGTAATTACATATTTTTTTTATTTATGAGTATATGAGCATTGATTTCATTCAAACAGAGGATTAAAATTATTCCTACTGCTGGAGAGGTAGAAAATTTCTGGATCAAATTGTTATGAATGTTTGTCGGCGTGTCAGTAGGCTGGGCAATGGATTCGAAAACCGTATTCGATTCCCAGTAGTGTTATAGTCAGAGGGAAATTGCCGCTATTAGAACATTATTGAAAAACAAGCTAAAGTTCTATGAACTTACACCCTGTCCTAAGAAACAACTTCGTGTCGTGTATTGTCACTTCATTTTAAACATTCCCTGACTTGCCTGCAAAAAGGAATACCTATTGTAGAAATTTTAAGGCATTAATGATTCCATAACAATGATATTCGAATTACTGTCTCCAGTTCTGATTATTACATCCGTACATAAAGTGAAACTTAAACTTCTGCCAGAGTTTCGACATGTACGGAAATGAATCCATTAATAAACATGCTAATGCACTGAACTTCTGCTAACTACATTAAATGTTCATTGTGCATTACCATTCCGAATATTGACTCAACAAAATTAATAAACTGCTTGCTTTTCGTGGTTTATCTTTCAGCTAGCAGGAGATTAGTTCTGCTTCACGGAACAAAATTATTCCACTGTGACAAACCATTCTCTCTTTGGGTATAACAAGTCATGTTCTACAATGTATGACTTGTCAAATGGTGGAAAATTGTAACTTTATCGTTCCGGAAAGCTTGAGAAATTACTTTGGAAACAAGAGTCGAGGAAGTTGACTAACTCTATGACCGAATGGTGCAATATGACTACGGAATTTGCGTACAAGAATTTAAGAATTTGAGGCGTAAGGGGTGACACTTTTTGAAGAGAATCAAATGCCAATATCTCTTCCACGTAGTACAAATTGAACTGCCTTTTGTTGGTTAACGAGGCTCTGGCGTATGGACCAATAGCGAGGATAATTCTCTAGGAATTGCGTTGTGTTTTTCTGTCTGTGATTGTTCCTTCATCCATCTCATCATATAGTCATTTATCCACATCGTCGCGATAAGCCAACGTGGAAGAAAAGTAACGTAAAATAACATAGTTCAATCAATTAATCAAAGCATGCAAAAATTGTATGCATAATATCCGGCGTTATGGAATAAGGTAGTATGTACGGTCACGAACAGAAGTAGGTTGCAAGGAAATCCAGGAGGAAAATAAAGTTGGAAAGTTTGAATTCATCGAACCATTATTGGCAAGCTCGACATCTAGCTCGTGCCTTAAAAGTCGTTTTTGAATATTCCTGTATATTCCTGTCCTCCTGTAATATTCTCAATTCTGAAAAAATTACATCTGCTTAGAATTCTTCTAGATCTTTTAAGTGAATCTTCATATGGTTCGCTTTCGCTGTTGTCTAGATGTCTGCAATTGTTTCGTAGCAACAAAGGCCTACCTTTTATCACAGATAGCGAACATGTCATTACATTTTGCTAACTGTTACATCAGGGTCAGTGGAATTTTCATCTCTGATTCAAGTGAAAAGCAAATACAGAAATAGACTTGACGCGCACTCAGATTTACGACTTAGGTTAACCATCATTGAACCCAACATACCCCAGCCAATGCGGAAAAGGCAGCCCAACCGTCACATTAGTTCGGTGAGTGGAAAAAAATATTTTCGATTTCAGCATGTATGTTTAGTTAGACATTAGACTAGAGTAAATTAGTCCTTTAAATTACACATATACTTTTCTAGAATGAAGTATGTGTAATTTGTTTAAGCAAACGTAAAAGAGGGGTTGTTAAAGTACAAAAATATGATTATAAACTGGAGGCACACCCCTACAAGTAATTCTGCCGGCACCCATGCTTGTGGGTCGCATGAACTGTAGTATTCTTCAAGGTGGGTAGTGGACTGAAAAACGTTGAGAACCACTGGCTTAGAGAATATGAAAGAGCAACTGAAAAAAGATTTTCTATTCGTATCTATAGAATCAACAGTCGAGAATTGCAAAGAGCTTCAAACGTGCTTCAAGAAGACGCTTTACGGGTTCGATCAACAGCATCCGACCATGGAAACAGCAACAATAATTTAAAATCCACCTTGTTCGGCTGATGTTCGTAGAGATGCCATATATCGTAACTTTGGGTGCATCTCTTGTAGCTGCTAAGATGCAGTCAACATAAGTGTTCCTGCAGTGAGGTTGCTTTGTGATATTTCCTGTTCATCGCTATTCCGCATTGCCACATTTTGTTGTATACTCTGTATATACTGACAGTAGTTGTGGGAGCTCCCAAAGAATAGCATGACACCTTAAAAAAATCCAAGAGATGTTTTGATATAAATTCCAGGAAGTAAATCCGGTGTTTTGCAAGGATCATTTCTCCGAATTTCTCTTCTGTACCTTCTGTCTTACGAATTTAATGAGAAAAATCTTGACACTGATATGGTGGGTAGAGAGATTCCTGTTGCATTAAGACGACAGAACCCTTTCACTCGTTCTAATTGGATAAAAGTAAGAGTTCCAAGAAAATTAATTAACACCAGAAAGGAAATAATTAGAAAGACCCGAACTCGAAATTGATTTCGCTTTAAGGAAGGATAACAAAGGAGAAACATTGCTATACACGTGGGGTTGTTAAGTTTAGGTTAAATTCGCCCCCGCTTTGTTGGCCTTGAGTTCCTTCATTTCAATATTTCCCAATTCTGTTTCTGGGCTTAGCTACGCAACAGAACACGTTCTCTTTAAAAAAAGACGCACCTCGTTTTCGTCCGAATTCGGGAATAATTACAAAACTAATTATGTCCCGACATTGCATGGCTAAGAAGGGCAGGAAGACTTTTAATTGAGTTTTAATTCTTTTGATCTTCTCTTCCCAAAAAAACAAATTCCATTCTCTGCTTTCCACCGGACTATGTAGATCTGATTATGACGTTCAGATGTCCTGGTTGAAAGTTAAAGCGAGGGAAGTCTTGCACAAAATTGGACACGTTCCTGGTTTTGCATTGTTCTGGAACATATTTCAAAGAACTACGCTTCATTACTCGGAAGCCCGCCTGTTTGGTATTACGAAGCTACGTGGTCTGTGGTTGGATTTAGTTACGATTTCATCTCGTCATAGTATCAAGTCGTCATTCCACGAATAACGA
This sequence comes from Lepisma saccharinum, assembly GCF_977018435.1. NCBI lineage: Eukaryota > Metazoa > Arthropoda > Insecta > Zygentoma > Lepismatidae > Lepisma > Lepisma saccharinum. The sequence goes on from NC_139229.1 coordinate 137,342,347, forward strand.
AAGAGACAACGTCATAAAATTGAGTACATCGTGACCTAGAAACTGTATTGTAAAACAGGATAATTCCACAGTATGTCACAATAATATAATTGTTATAAATTTCTAAGAATCTTTGCAGGCAAACACGTTGTTTCTTTTGAATGTACTTTATGCACAGGTTGGATAATCGTGACTGGATTTACAGTTTAAAGTAGGATCCGAACAACTATGTTTCTCCACTGGGAATCGAACCCAAAAGCCCTTGCGGATATCGTGTTGGACAGATGTTCTGCGAGAACAGATCTTATCGGAGAAGTATTTTGGGGAACCGTTATTAATAATTTTGTACATCAAGGTGAGTGTTAAGTATTTTTTCTGTTGTTGATGTTAGGAAAGAAAGTTTCTTTAACTTTGAATTGAAGAGAGAGTGTAAAATCCTACGGAAGAGAATAAAAGCTAGGGAAATGTTACGGAGAGGGAGACATAGACAGAGAGAGGAGCAAGGAAAGGAAGGGAAGATAGAAGAAGAGGAAGAGCAATGGAGCCGTGGTAGTGTGTCTTCACATTTTCCCCTTGCGCGCACACCTAAATGAAAGCTCGTTTTGCGGTGCTAGTTCCGTCTCGCGGGAGATATGCAGTGATGCTCTCTTAACGAACGCTTCCGCTTCCGTTACGAGGCAAACATTTCCGGTTCGATAACATCCCGCAATGCTGCCTGCTGTGCCAGATAGATATAAATAGAACTGGTAAAATGATGTTGCTAGATACTGTCACGGTATGAATGAAATACTAAATATTCACCATGACACTGGCAAAGTTCGTTTTAGAACCCAAGGCTGAATTACTGGGTGACAAGATCGGACCATAACCCATACCTAGAGAAATGAGAAAATAAATACTGCACAAAATCTGCAGAATTTCTGGCAGGCCAAAAATAATATGTGTCTAAAACTCGAAATTATACCCAGACAAGAAGAGTTTTGACTGTAGGGAAGTCTATCGTTTCGAGTTGCAAATACCTGTTTCGTCCCTGAAAAGAACGTTTTGATGTTGTCTTGGCCTTATCTTAAAATATTAGGCACAAAAATGTAAGATATTACTTACAGTGTGTAGCTACATATATACATATACAGGGTGTTTCTGTGACCTTGATTCAAACTGACAGGGTGGATGGAGGCTGGCCAAATATCAATATGAGATAGGGTCCCCGGTCCGGAAACGCACCATTAAAAAGTTATAAGCCGAAACTAGCTGGGGCTGCCTATAACAGTGGAATAAAACTACTGAAAGATGCAGCTTGTAGATTTAATACGAACATTACTACAGTGCTCCGGCTCCGTGACGTCACGGTGACGTATCCGGCTTACTTGGCTCGTAAGATTTGTAAGCCGTTCCCGATGCGACTGAGTTGGCTGCCTGCAGACGAAAACTAGTAGAAAGCACGACGCAGTAGCTTTCAATGGCCGGCAATCATTTATTTGATGCCTACGTAAGTCAGAAAGACAGCTGAAGGAAAAGGTGTAGTTAATATTATCTTATAATTCTTTCCGTAGATGTATATATGGGAAAATATGCAAAACCTGGTATGCGAAGAGAAAAAAGTATAAAACAATGAAAAAAGAAGATTTTGATCTGAACTATAATGAAATAAATATTTTTTAAGGCCGTTTCATTTACCGCAATTCAACATTATTAGTTGATGTTAATACACGGTACGCTAAACTAAAGTCACCAACCAATAAAATACTACAAAATAATTATTTTTTTATGTGTAGGCCTACAGTTGTTTCGTTTCTTTCGGTTATTTTTGTGCCAATTTCTAAAACTTGTCAAAATATTTTATTAATTTATATTAATGTAGCCGAGCTTTACATAGAGGTGAGATTTAGTGCCATTTACACCCAATACTACTTCCAAAGAAAGCCAACTGCTTTCAAACATGCTCAAGAGTGAAGCAGACGATCCACCACGCCATAATCCACGCTGTTCGTAAACTGCAGCGTGGAACAGCTTCGCTAGTGACGTCGACATGAGGTTTCGTGTGACGTCTGCGTAATCCACTCGTAAGACCTGGGCTGAGTTGGATGGAGTTTACGAACAGCCGTTTTCGCTTTAACATCCCTGGAGTCCTGACGATATCACAGGCAGCAAGGATTCTGGCCAGGAGGTGATGCAAGGGGTGTCCCTCGGTTCGGAACCCAATCGTCAGCTGTTACCGCCATGCAGTGCACCCTGAAAACTGCTTGTTCAAGCCGCATCTTTCAGTTGTCTTATGCCACTGTAATAGGCAGCCCCAACTAGTTTTGGCTTATAACTTTTTAATGGCGCGTTTCCGGACAGGGAACCCTATCTCATATTGATATTTGGGCTAGTCTCCATCCACCCTGATAGTTTGAATCAAGGTCACAGAAACACCCTGTATATATGCATATGTAAACGAGAGAGCCACACCCTTCTTGGCATATCCAAATGTTGAATACTATAAAATGTTTCATGTAGGAGCAATTTTCACGCCTTAATGTAAATTTACTGGAATCCTGAACAAGACAACTCTCGCACAACACGACTCGATCTGCAACTGACTTACACACGAGTTAAATTGATAAATACGATACAGTAACCCGTAGGTAGCTAGTCACAATATGCATAATTCTTTTTGTTAATTACATACTTTTTACATAACTTCCAGGACTTTTCATATGAAACACCAATTTTCGACCTCAACGAATTTCATTCAAAATTTCACACACCTAACAAAACAATTGCACATCCTAGAACAGAACAGCCATATAACGGAAGAAGTAGATACAAATGATGAGCCGTCGTTCTTAGTTAATTGCAATGATCGTAAAAAGGGACAGTTGAAGGTCTCATCTCCAGTTGCCTTGGTTCGCTCTGTCCTCGTCTCGTTTCTAAACTTAATGACTGACCCAATTACGAGACGAAACAAGCACTTGTCTCTTCTTGGCATGTTACCAGTAGCCCTAAGTCGTTCCAGTGCAGTGGCGCAGTGTTAACGTTCTAGTTTTGTAATCAATGGGTCATGGGTTCGATTCCCAGTGAAGGCACATTGCACAGTAGTTCGGATCTCAGCTTAAACTGCAACTCCAATCCAACTATTTGAGCACAATGCAGTCTTAAAACAAACGTTTACCTCTAACTAACTCTCTGGCATTCTTAAACCCGAAGCCTTCCATCTGTCCCTATCCTGGGCAAGATCAATCCAATCTTTTCCATCTTTGCCGATTTGCTTTAGGTCCATCTCAACGTTATCCCTCCATCTTCGTCTTGGCCTTCCTATAGGTCTCTTACGATCAGGTTTCCCAACCTCTGATCTACCCTTGCATGTACAGTCTTGGACAGTTCTGCGTTGTAACGACCCTATTGAAGAAACACTCAAGCAAGCCATCCATGTCTGACCACCAAGCGCCTTGTGACTAGACAACCCAAACAACATTGTAATTCTGCGGCTTGTATACCAGCCACGGGTATACATTTCTGTAAATTGAGTAGTGATGCTAAAGAGAAATACGAGATGAAGATTGTCGGAAGTAATGTCTCGTGTTCTCGACATGGAATAATACTCGGTCCACGTTATGTTCCATTAATTAATGTTGTTTGGGAACGAACCTGACGGACTGGGTTTATATTTTCACTCCTTGCATTACAGTAAATTATATATTTTACAATTATATTCATGCTTTGAACGAAAATAATACCTAGAGTAACATCAAACACACGTGCACACCACTCTTCTCACACACATGAACGTGAAAACAAACACACAAAGCTAAGTTTTAACTTCCAAGTGAATGTCCAAATAACAGTAAACGGAGAAGCACGATGTGCGAAACATGGGATATTTCACAGAAAGAATGTGTCTATTTGAGACATACGTTGTTTCTATTAATAGACAATGAAACAATTATCAGAGAAATTAGATGCATTTGCTTTTTCAGGTGTTGAGGAAGGAAACAGACTGACTGGAAAAAAGAAAACGTAGTGTTATTGATAGTGTGTTGGTTAGCGTGCAGAGCTTTCATCAACGAGGCCTGGGTTCGATCCCCACCATGGGCAAAACATTTTATTATTTTCTATCAGAGAACAAGTATATTATATTGTTTTCTAGGCATTTTGACTAAAGGATACAAATCAAATTTAATATTTTAATCTGTCTTTTACATTCTTCTGATAGGTTCTCTATCCCAAGGGATATAGAGATTCTCTATCTTGGCGAAGGATATCTTCTCAATGGTTCCGTAGCTACGATTCTCCAGTCCCTTGCATCCACTTGTCTTATTTATCTACATTCTTCATATCTACTCACGAAACACCATGAATGTAACGAAAACACACAGATATAGTTAGAACAAGAAACACACCTCGCATCGAAGGTTCCAAGCTCGAGTTCTGGATTTTTTGCGAGGGTGATTACTCCTGTGTGTCTATTTATCATCTGCGTCTAAAAAAAACATTCCTCACTATTCCCGTGATTAACCTAGGGAGAGACCAAAACTACTCAAATAAAAAAAAATGCACTGACTGGAAACTAGGCAGTGCAGTGTTATTGTTAGTGTTGGTTAGCGTACCGGGCTCTCACCAGAGGGATCTATGTTCGATCCCAACCAAGGACAATTTTTTTCCATCAACGAAGAAATGTGTAATGTTGATTTCCAGGCATTTTGACGAAAAGACACACATGAAATTTGATCTATTAATGTATCAATTTGTTCTAATAAATCCTCTGTCACAAGAGGTCATAGAGATTCTCTAGCGAAGACAAATATATGTAATATTTTCTCGAAAAATTCCACAGCTACGATTTTTTACTGCCCTTCACCTGTTGGCTTTATTTACATCGTTTGTTCAAACTAACTCACGATATATCTTACAAAAATACACACAACAATGGGAACATTATCCCTCTGATAGTGAGAACCATAGAACCCCGAAAATTACCAATATAAACAAAATACTCCAGAATAGAAAATATTTCAAAGTAGCACGTTTTACAGTAATATCCGAATTATTATCAAAATAGTTTTATTCAGTCCACTACTTGACTACACACGTCACCGTGTCTCTTTTCGAGTGTTGGTTATCATGTCAGGCTACCATCCGGACAACCTGTGTTCGATTCCAAGAATAAGCATGAATTTGTTTCCTAATTATCTCGCTTGTAATACTTTTAAAAGTGTGTATTTTAGTTGTTTTTTTTACTTTTAATTTATGTTGCACTTCGCGTGTTGGCTATCTAAAACCTGTAAAGATGAAAATTTGCAAACATGTGCATCGTTCCGATGAAGTGAGTGAAAAGTTGCAGTGTATTCATGTAAGTGCTGGAACAAGATAATGATTTATTAGCGCAAAGGATGCAAACACAATTGAGATTCTCTCCTGGATGTGGGTGGTAACATCAAAGCGAAAACGTCATCTCTAGTCATCTTCACTTAGCACTGACAGTAGCTTTCTTCTTTCAACTTATCAATTTCCACTTCACAACGAAACGGTTAGGGGTTGTGAGGAGTGGTCGTGCCTGCTACGGCATCGAACTTCCATGCTCACGATCGCAGGTTCGAGTCCAACTCTGCGCGAGTGCTCTTTTTCTTTCTTAGAAAATCACGTGGGAACTATTAACGATTTCTGCTTTTTTAATATTTTTTTTTTATTTAACCAAATGATGCGCACCTCTACCCGCATACATTCCGTGGTAAGCGCGTATTGCCCTAGCTGGTAATGCGGTACGCTAGGATGTCAGTTTTACATCGTGTTTTGTTATATTTTCCCCTTTTTTGGTTTATTTCTTTTGCATACAAGATTCAAGACAGATTTACATACTGGTTTGTATAGTTTGTTTAATGTCGCATTTTTACAACTTTTAGCTAATCACGACGGGGAACCATTAACTTCTTGCAATGTGTTTTTGATATAGTTTGAAAGATTAAAAGGAGAACTTCGAATAAGGTTTCTTGGAGTTTCATTCTGTGAGAACGCATGAGAGAATGTCGTGTCTCATCTAGAATGAGTAGAAAAACAGTATAAGGTTATAATATAATTGTTGTTGTGTTGCACAATCGTATGCTTACCGGTTCGACCTTATAATTTTCAAACTTGAATGTCAATAGTTATAGAAGAAAAAAATCATGTATCTGCTGCACTTTTGCACTCACAATATGACAGTCGATATTTGATACACGGAAAACATAACTTTGCTTAACATAAGTACTTTTCATTTTATTAGAAGCAACTCATCCTACCAGGGTTTGAATTCAACTCTTGCAAGCTACTAATTTACCCAAGCAAAACGTCAGTACCACTAGACGCATGCGCTTTATTCGTACTGCGAAGGAAACCGGCAAACTTAGTAGCTTCTTCCTGCCTGCTAGTAGACATTCTCTACGTTAGACAGTGAGTCACGTGGTCGGTTCTTATCATTGGAACACGACCTTGGGCATGCAAAAACACACTCCCACCAAAAGAGAGAAATCTAAGGAAGTTGTTTCGATTCGTGTGGAGAAACAGAACACTGGACGGGATATAACCGATCGAGGTTTGTCTTCAGCGTACTTTATAAAGGCAGAACGACGATACGGGACATAGCAAATATAATGTGAGGCAATTATTTGTCCATTTTCCTATACGGGCAACTTTATTGCCTTTTCGGGAGTTATTCGTCATAGTAGCTGTTGCATTATTATTGAATTTCTTCAGTATACTGACAACATTTTGAGACAGGAAAAGCAATTCATCATATTTATACTACCGCTTTAATCTGCTTCCTTCCCCCACTTCATTTCAAATACATACGAGCGCGCGCGCACAAACACACACACTCATTTAATACAGTTATGACATTGGTTTTATTAACAGCTGTAATAAAAGCCTTCATTACTAAATAATTAAGTAATAATTGGAAGGTATAGTTCGCAGTTCAAAATCAAGTCATAAAATTTAGACCACGTGCAAGTAAAAATACCTCCTCCTGTCCATCTAACTTCCTGAACAGTTGCGATTTCTAATTTAGGCGTAGCTACCACAGTAACACACAGTAGTAGTCCACTTACATCGTCATCTCTGCCATTTGTGAGGCATAGCAGACATGTCCTACACACATATCGTAACGAACCGTGAAGTTCGTGGGATCTTACCAAGAACATTAACCAATTAATCAATGGGTGATGTAACTTATTCATCCTTCATCCTCGATGATGAGAGTATGACGAGTTAAACGCTTGGCAGTGCGAAAGGCACAGCTAAAACTAAACCCCTAGCAACTCAAACTAACAACTAGAAAAGACAATGGTCACTCATTGGGTTTTATGAACCTTTGAACCTGAATCATGGCTGGGTTAGGATAATTACCTGTCTATCTGAAGAATGAAGATAATTTCGAAGAATAAAATAAACTAAGTCCTCTCTAGGCTTCGTTGCAGGTTGACCAGGCCTCGCCTCACTTTCCCTCAACTTCTTTCTCAACTCTTCTCTCTCCTCAATCCAAATCAAAAGTCAGTCCCCTCTCAGCCTCTCTCACCTCTATATCACCCAGGCCATGGGGACCTCCCTCCATGCCGAATTGTGACTTTTACTGCCTCTATTGCAAACAGCTGACTCCATAGGCTGATGGAACTTCCTATATCCTGAATACATCAGGAAGTTTGCATAGCACAACACTGTGCATTATTTACATACCACAGAGGTTGAGACAACTGAGATAAACAAGTGAATGCCCTGGTCAACATCAAGCATCAGAGAGGCTTTAAATAAAATATAATCTTATGGATTGATACTTTGTACCGCCGCGGAAAAAAATGTTCCATTTTGAAAATTTAAAATTCAAATCTCAAAGCTTGACATGGCCCAGGTTCTCCAGTTTGATATATTTTCTTAAAAAAAAGACAAACAAAAAATATAAAAACAACAGGATAAAATTAATTGAATAACAGAGTATAACTTTCTCTTTGCTTCCTTACCCATAGGAGATGGGTTAGCTGTTGAATTTGTTTGTTTTTAAGGCCACCTCAAGCACAGATAGCCTAATCAGGACTGAACTTAAAGATTATAATAGGATCCAGAGATGGGTTCGCTCCACTCAACTAAATATCTGCTCTTAGGTGCAATTAAAATTAAACTGTGGTTTTAATGCCAAATATGGAACTTAAGTTGAGCAATACTACTACTCAATCAATAAAATCCAAAATATGTCACACACCATCTAAGAAATTGAAACATTGCACGCAACTTTATGATTTCTCAAAACCATGTCCCCTATCTTATCCATCTTATCCATAAAACTAGAATGAAAATGTGATATTTAAGGACTAAAAAAGAAGATATGGCACAATCGATTATTCTGGTTGTAGTTATGAAAAACACTGTCACTATGTAAATAAACGATAATATTGTTGCTTTTTCCTTCTTGTTCGAGAAGAAAAAAAAATTTAAATTAGTGACCATTAAAAAGAATTTCCTCTATTTTTTTAAAATTTTAACACTAGATAAAACATAACCTTCTTCTTGAATTGTAAACTATCTATTGCCATCCAATTCTTGGATCATTGTTTATTTTGGTTATTTTGTTATTAAGGAGAAAAAGAACAATCTTACCGATATTTGGGTAACTTGAAATAAAGGATCCTAATTGTTAAGAGAGGTCGGCGTTTTAACTGAAAATACACATCTTGATGACATCACTTTCTTTTGTGAAGCAACTTTCATATATACGGTATTATCCGCGATATTAATAACTTAAATAAATCAGCCAATCCTGGATGAAAACATGATATATATATTGTGTCCGTAAAACTATTTTCTGGCAGTCCCTTTGACATAATTCAATTGTCACAGATATTATAACACAAAACAAATGTATGTCAACATAAATGCATATCCCCTTGCGACAGAATCCATGTGAAAAACTCAGAATATACTACACTAATCCAATTCTTGAGAGCAGAATTTACAAGCCAGTACTGTTGCTATTTTTAAAGTTGGCAACTTATCACACAATTGTAATTCCAATTGCACGCGTCCAAAAAGGAAATTCAGAGCAAAATAATTAAAATATAAACACCTAAATGGAAAGAAAATAACCTGAGGAAGTGTTTAATAATGGGTCCACCATCCTTCATTTTCGATTACTTCCTGCAGACGTTGTGGCATGTTAGACACCATCTTCGAACATAGTTGAGGACGCCGACGCATACTGTCCCAAACTTCGTGCACGTGTTGTTTCAAATTTTCCAAAGAATGGTATTGCCTTGGATCCCAATCCCTGCTGATTATTCCCCATATGTTCTCGATGGGATTAAGATCCGGTGACTTGGCTGGCCATTTCAAAAGTTCAATTTCAGTATGTTCCTGGAACCAATTTATCGTGCCTCTTGATGTATGCACGCTACTGTTATCTTGCATGAAGGTTATAGTTGGCATTTCCTCTGCTGGAAAGAGTGCTCGAACACTAGGAATCATAGAGTCCTCTAGTAAACTGGTGTATTCATCTGTGTTCATGGTAGAACATACATCGACAAGTTCTCCAACACCAGAGGCAGAAATCCATCCCCAGCAACACAGTGATATCCTTCCCTGTCTGTAGGTGGGCACTACGTGTTCGGCCTCGTATCTTGTATTGTCTGGCCGCCAGAGTGTTAGCTGTCCAGATGAATCGGAACGGAAAACTTTCTCATCTGTCCATATTACCTTTTCCCAGAATTCTAGAGGTTTATTAATATATTCTCTAGCAAACTGAAGACGAGCCTCTCTGTGTCTTTGTGTGAGATTGACCTGTAAGCAAAGAGGAACAGTACTTTTAATATCATACCCACCAATCTCATTACGCGGCAGTGTTATGTTATGAGACTAAAATACGGGTGCACCGAGTCTTCTCAGAATTTTGAATATTTGTCTTCAAACCAAGCTTTGTCGAACCATATTATTATTACAACATATAACTTTACAACAATCCCCATGTAATAGTCTTCCATGTCTCTTCTGAACACTAAGTCTTGGAGTATTTCTCTAATGTGGTAAAAAGAAAAGTGTATTATTGTCAAGCATTGTTTTTCGATCTATCATGGCAAAATTCTAATTTATTGATTGTGTCTAAAGTATTAAATAATATATATATGAAATTTATATTAAATGCAAACTGTGTAATCTCTGAGAATAATAAAACCGTTGTCCCATTCGGCATCAGATCTCGGAACCGCAAGCAATTGGCGGCGCCGCCGCCGCTGTGGTCACGTGAAGCTGCTGTGCTCCCAGCAGTCTCCACGGAAGCGGGCAACTAGGTGGAATGCAGGTACGGGATCCGGTGTTTGGCTGGTGAGCCAGGAAGACATGCATATTGAAATTAACTCGACAAATTGTAAATAGCTACATGTCACGAGACAACGATATAATTCGAATGGAACTTGCCCCATTTTAAAGACAAAATTTCCTTCTCTTTTCACTCCATGTAATAAATATTCAACACAACTCCAATAATGATGAACTCAAAAATAACAGTAATAATAACATGTATTACTAAGAAAAGTCATGTTAGGATATTTTGGGTCTGAAATTCGATTCAATGAAATATTCTGTATCGGATTTTGATGACTGGAAAATGAGAATATAAGCATTTTTAGTATTACTTGGGGAATTCAGGATTATATACTCTTGAGTGTATTCTAATTAGATATGACAGAGCATTCAATTTAAGGGGTAATATCCAGCTCTTCCACATTAATATTAATTGGAGTGTAATATATGTAGAAGGTGGTTTATAGTTCAATTGTTGTTCAGTACTATTTACGTATTGCTCTTTTGTGTAAATAACATAGCAATCTCTACAGAAGCAGACAAAGATTTAGAACGAAACTGAAGGGAGATACGTAATATCAAGCATTGCATTCAAAAAATAATATACTCCAAGAATAATTTCTAATTTGCGGAAGTTAGTGAGAGATTTACTACACGTAGAGAAGATTAATATTATTTTCATATGTTGATTACAGAGGTTCTAGCAGATACAGTAGACCATTTCAAAATGGAGGTCTTTGGAATTGGCAACGAGTAAAAGATAACAAATAATAAAAAAATATTCTATTAGTGAAATATACTGGGAATTAATATGTTTACACCTGGTTATGTAATAGTTACCTACGATTTTCGTTTGTCTAATAACTGTATGATTATCTGAAAAGAAGGAACGGCAAAATACCAGGAGGTTAGAGAGAGATGTCATGAAACACTGGAGACTAACTACAGCACTAAAACTAAATTTCACAAATACTTCTTATACTGTACTTTGAGTTCAGTATATTTTGAGAATTCAATTTCACATCTAATCATGAAATTAAACACAATGGTCTTTAGAAATTCTTATTTCTCTACGAAACACCAGATATCCTACACATGACGTCTCTTTCTCATTTGCTGACGTTGGTATATCAAGCGAATCAAAACTAAATTACATTTATTGTAATGTCCTGTGGTGAAACATGTTTCATGAAAATGTATCTCCCCTCGGAATTTATTAGACTAAAATAACTCTATCTTCCATCTATCGTACCGATTAAAGACCAATCAGAGTGCTTCAATAGTTACCTAAACCTTGAAAGTACACAACTAGTGTGACGATTTTTATGTTGTTTTTTTTAAATTTATTTTTCCACTTTAGTATGTCACACTTCAAGACTTCCTAGAGCTTATTATTGGCAGGTCTACTGAATGGTAATACCTTGTATTTGCAGAATGATACGGCAAATATTGGCACAGAGAATTATAAGGGAACAAAACGTGAATTTCCAAGAATTTTGCTCACGAATGGTACACATTTATCCGCAAAATGTAAACAGTTGCAAAAAAAACTTTCGTAAACTTAAATATTTGTAAGAAAGAGGAAATTCAAATTCTATGCATAACATTTTATCCTTAAGATCTGATCATTTAAAGGTAAAACATACAAATTAGTAACTTTGTTTGTATGGGTGTAAAACGTAATCCGTTATACTATAAGACGGCCTGGCCATAGCTTAGCTTACATTCAAAGTTTTTAGAATAAAATCTTAATAAACAAATGTAGACATGGGAGAGATTAAACAAGACGTGAGTAGAGAAGGAGACATAATGCTGCACTAAGTAATCTGTTTGCACGCCCCCCACCAAATTAGAATATTAAAATTCAATACACCTTGATGTATGTCCTAAAAATATATAGCAGCTAGGTTGATCTTCCAGAGTGTTTGGGAGTATTTTCGCTTTGGTTTTATGTTTTTTTCTTCATGAGATTGGAACAAAAATATAATTGTTCATTGCTACGGAAAATCTAAACTGTTACTAACATCTGATTTTTATTAACTTTTTTTTAAAAAATATATTGTTATGATTTCTATTTTTTTCCCTGATACTGGATTATTGACCTGATGTTGCGAAATAATATTACTTTGAAAATCTCATTCGTGAAACATGCCGAAATATTCAGTCCATTTTTATTTACGATTTAGTTATAGCGTACTTGCATATATACATATGCATTGCTTATGCCAGAATTTTATTTCGGGAGAGGGATCATCCCTTATCACCAGCCGCCAACTGAAGGCGAGAAAGTGGGGTAGAACCACTGTAGCTGATTTTCTCCGTGCATTACAACTTATTATACTACAATATGTTTAATCAAGGGGTTGCGAGTTCGTTACCTGGTGAAGGAACATTGCACAGTGGTTCGGATCCCACTTTAAACTGCAGATCGAGTCCCGATTAGCTTATCTGTGCATATAATGGACTTGAAACATAATTTCTATTCAAACAAGATGTTTAATCCTGCAAATGAAGTAAAATTAATTACCACTATACACTATTTAAAGTAGATATTTTATAAGATACTAAGAGGGGGCTTGAGCTCCACAAGCCCTCCCCTTCGCTACGTGGAAGATTACTTACCTTCCTTGCAGCAATGCGTTTCCGAAGCCCGTTCTCCCTTAGTCTTCGTCGGACAGTCCGTTCCGAGCAATCCAGTTGCAAAGACCGCAAAATAGCTGTTGCGGGCTTAAAAGGATCTCGCCTACTTTCCTCAACAATTGCATCTATTTCCTGTTGAGTGGTTGACTTTTGTCTGAAACGCCTCTGTTTGGTTTTCAATCCACCTTCTCCTTCTTCTTCATATCTCCGTACCCACTTACACACAGTGTTTAAAGATATCCCCATTTCTTCCGAGATACTCTTTTTGCTTCGGCCTGCTTCCCATTGCCCAATTATTCTTCCCCGAGTCACCAACGATATGTTAGCCATTGCTGTGTATCACGAACTGATTGCGATTCACTTTCCTTTGCTGCATTCGTGTCATTGCCCTTCTCATCACGTGGCTTCCGAATTCACCAATGAATTATTTTCTGTGGTTCATAAATTAGAATTCAATAAGTAAAAAAGTACGCACATTGTGAACCAGATTCGAACGTACGACCATTGACACCCTATGCAGGTGCGCTAACCCTCACGGCTACTTTTACCACTACCCAGAAGTATCCACAAAATCGAATGAAAGCAACACTGCATTACAGACAGCGTAGTAATGGAAAACGAAATTCCTGATGCGTTCTCTATCATTCGTGTGTATTAGACAGAGTAAAGAAGAAATGTGGACATTAATAAATTAACATTTGTGCTAGGTATCTTATATGTATAACACATTGCAAGAAGTTAATGGTTCCTCGTCGTGATTAGCTAAAAGTTGTAAAAATGCGACATTAAACAAACTATACAAACCAGTATGTAAATCTGTCTTGAATCTTGTATGCAAAAGAAATAAACCAAAAAAGGGGAAAATATAACAAAACACGATGTAAAACTGACATCCTAGCGTACCGCATTACCAGCTAGGGCAATACGCGCTTACCACGGAATGTATGCGGGTAGAGGTGCGCATCATTTGGTTAAATAAAAAAAAAATATTAAAAAAGCAGAAATCGTTAATAGTTCCCACGTGATTTTCTAAGAAAGAAAAAGAGCACTCGCGCAGAGTTGGACTCGAACCTGCGATCGTGAGCATGGAAGTTCGATGCCGTAGCAGGCACGACCACTCCTCACAACCCCTAACCGTTTCGTTGTGAAGTGGAAATTGATAAGTTGAAAGAAGAAAGCTACTGTCAGTGCTAAGTGAAGATGACTAGAGATGACGTTTTCGCTTTGATGTTACCACCCACATCCAGGAGAGAATCTCAATTGTGTTTGCATCCTTTGCGCTAATAAATCATTATCTTGTTCCAGCACTTACATGAATACACTGCAACTTTTCACTCACTTCATCGGAACGATGCACATGTTTGCAAATTTTCATCTTTACAGGTTTTAGATAGCCAACACGCGAAGTGCAACATAAATTAAAAGTAAAAAAAACAACTAAAATACACACTTTTAAAAGTATTACAAGCGAGATAATTAGGAAACAAATTCATGCTTATTCTTGGAATCGAACACAGGTTGTCCGGATGGTAGCCTGACATGATAACCAACACTCGAAAAGAGACACGGTGACGTGTGTAGTCAAGTAGTGGACTGAATAAAACTATTTTGATAATAATTCGGATATTACTGTAAAACGTGCTACTTTGAAATATTTTCTATTCTGGAGTATTTTGTTTATATTGGTAATTTTCGGGGTTCTATGGTTCTCACTATCAGAGGGATAATGTTCCCATTGTTGTGTGTATTTTTGTAAGATATATCGTGAGTTAGTTTGAACAAACGATGTAAATAAAGCCAACAGGTGAAGGGCAGTAAAAAATCGTAGCTGTGGAATTTTTCGAGAAAATATTACATATATTTGTCTTCGCTAGAGAATCTCTATGACCTCTTGTGACAGAGGATTTATTAGAACAAATTGATACATTAATAGATCAAATTTCATGTGTGTCTTTTCGTCAAAATGCCTGGAAATCAACATTACACATTTCTTCGTTGATGGAAAAAAATTGTCCTTGGTTGGGATCGAACATAGATCCCTCTGGTGAGAGCCCGGTACGCTAACCAACACTAACAATAACACTGCACTGCCTAGTTTCCAGTCAGTGCATTTTTTTTTTATTTGAGTAGTTTTGGTCTCTCCCTAGGTTAATCACGGGAATAGTGAGGAATGTTTTTTTTAGACGCAGATGATAAATAGACACACAGGAGTAATCACCCTCGCAAAAAATCCAGAACTCGAGCTTGGAACCTTCGATGCGAGGTGTGTTTCTTGTTCTAACTATATCTGTGTGTTTTCGTTACATTCATGGTGTTTCGTGAGTAGATATGAAGAATGTAGATAAATAAGACAAGTGGATGCAATGGACTGGAGAATCGTAGCTACGGAACCATTGAGAAGATATCCTTCGCCAAGATAGAGAATCTCTATATCCCTTGGGATAGAGAACCTATCAGAAGAATGTAAAAGACAGATTAAAATATTAAATTTGATTTGTATCCTTTAGTCAAAATGCCTAGAAAACAATATAATATACTTGTTCTCTGATAGAAAATAATAAAATGTTTTGCCCATGGTGGGGATCGAACCCAGGCCTCGTTGATGAAAGCTCTGCACGCTAACCAACACACTATCAATAACACTACGTTTTCTTTTTTCCAGTCAGTCTGTTTCCTTCCTCAACACCTGAAAAAGCAAATGCATCTAATTTCTCTGATAATTGTTTCATTGTCTATTAATAGAAACAACGTATGTCTCAAATAGACACATTCTTTCTGTGAAATATCCCATGTTTCGCACATCGTGCTTCTCCGTTTACTGTTATTTGGACATTCACTTGGAAGTTAAAACTTAGCTTTGTGTGTTTGTTTTCACGTTCATGTGTGTGAGAAGAGTGGTGTGCACGTGTGTTTGATGTTACTCTAGGTATTATTTTCGTTCAAAGCATGAATATAATTGTAAAATATATAATTTACTGTAATGCAAGGAGTGAAAATATAAACCCAGTCCGTCAGGTTCGTTCCCAAACAACATTAATTAATGGAACATAACGTGGACCGAGTATTATTCCATGTCGAGAACACGAGACATTACTTCCGACAATCTTCATCTCGTATTTCTCTTTAGCATCACTACTCAATTTACAGAAATGTATACCCGTGACTGGTATACAAGCCGCAGAATTACAATGTTGTTTGGGTTGTCTAGTCACAAGGCGCTTGGTGGTCAGACATGGATGGCTTGCTTGAGTGTTTCTTCAATAGGGTCGTTACAACGCAGAACTGTCCAAGACTGTACGACACAGTGTACCTCATTGTTATGCCGACGACACGCAGACTATGATGGCAGTAGACCCTAAAAATGCAAAACCAGCAATTGATCTCCTGAACCTTAACCTTGATGCTATATATAAATGGTGTAAACGTAATTGTCTTGTAATTAACCCCGGTAAGTGATGCTTTACATTAATTGGTTCTAGCGCTGCCTTAAATAAAATTCAAATAAATGTCTTATCAATTAATATTAATGATGTGAGGGTCCCTCACTGCACAATTGTTAAGAACATAGGCGTGATATTTAATCAGAAACTTGATTGGCAAAACCACGTAAGATCTCAAAGTTCAAAAGATTTAGATCGCTCTATAAATCATCGCACTTACTTTCAACTAATGCTAAATTGCGTCTTATGCAATCTCGCGTTCTTCCCATCTTCGATTACTGTGGCGTTGTGTATGGCATTGATTTAACAAAAAAGAATGCTAAAAGTATATAAAAAGAACAGAATTCCTGCATACGTTTAGCACTTAGTTTGAAGCAAAGGGATCACATTCTGCCTTACTTAAATGAGCTTAAATGCCGGCCCCCGTGGCGGAGTGGTTAGCACATCGCGCTACGACGCCAGCGGTCCCGGGTTCGAATCCTGGCCTGGACATGGATGTTTGTGAGTGTCCATTCATCAATTTCATTATATCATCACTCATCCCTCATCTTCGCAAATTAGCCAAAAATGGCACAAAAAGTGAAGTAAAATAAAGCTAATCAATTTAAAGCAATTTGAATGAGCTTAACTGGCTGAATATGACACGTCGCAGAAAACTCCATCTGGTCTGCACAATACTCAAAATTCTGCAAACAAAAGCACCGACAGACTATAATTTAGACACGACATTCACAGCTATGAGACTCGACACTCAATGAAAATTCATCTGGAGAGATTTACAAAATCCATATTCCTGTTATCTTTCAAGGCTGCTTCTGCATATTGTTGGAATGAGCTGCCACCAGATGCTACCTCGTGTGCGACATACAACAGCTTTAAAAGAGCAGTGACAAAAATACTTATCGATGAGCAGGGACAAAGCCTCAATACACATGACTAGATTCAGCATGCTTACGTTGGAACAGAAACTAAATAGGGATATGAGCAGATTTGAACCCGAAGCGAATATTTTGATATGTGTGAATGAGTAACATTGTCTTTATCCTTTTTTTATAGTGTTAGTTACTGAAAAATATAGTAGGGATAAATGAAATGGAAACCTATGTTATTGTAGTATTGTATTACTGTACACGATTTTGGGGGTTAAGTGGTAAAGTAGCCACAGGTTAAACTTCGCCCATGAATAATGAATTTCTAATTCTAATTCTAAGTGTAAATAAACTCTTCTTTCCCCTCTGGGTCTACCAGACGTCGTACAGACTACACCACCGCGGCTCCTTTTATTTTCTCTTTGATATCATTTTTCATTTGATAGTATTACTTCTAAGAACGGTATGCGCCAAAATATACAGTACTGAAACTCGCGCACCTCGAACGCGCATGTGCGTTTGTCGATGGGGCATAGCTCCAGCCGCTCGTGTTGTCAGTAGTGAAAGGGAAGTTATAACTCGCTAATAGTGTATATGTTAGTGTTTCTTTCAGGATAAATAAACTCACAGATGACAGCAATGTAATGTTCGTCTTTTAATTTCAGTACTGTATATTTTGGCGCATGCTGTACTTGAATTTGGAAACGGATTCAAACGAGTTGTTATCAATATAATTAAACTTTCACCTCTAGTCCTGTAAATGTTTATTTTTTTAATGAATATTGGAATTGTATTCGCTTTCGATGCTTTTTTTCTCTCTCCAATGTTCATCTTACTTAATGGATTTTTTCATTCATGCGTCTCGTATTTTTTAGATTCATCCGTTTATTTTTTTATTTATTTTTAAGAACTTATTTTCATTGTGTGAAGTTTCTCCTGTAGACTTTTTGGGGGAAGAGTGGGCTAAGAAGCCTTATACGGTGGGCCAAAGCCCACTCTATTGCCCACCCATTGGCGACGCCCCTTTTTTAATCACCACTTCGTCTGTTCTTCCGCTTTATTTTGATTCACGCGACCACCTTTCTATCTCGCTCTTTGTGCCACCATGCCCTCTGCTCCCAGCCCAACCCCCCTTTGATGTACCTCCATTGAATATACCCTGCCAGCACAATACACGGAGACACTCTACTCCATCAAGACGAAATATGACCCCGCGCAGCCTATCAAATCGTGCGGCTTCAGACGTCTCGTATTACTTGAGAGGAACGGGGTGGTCTTGTTCGACTTCTGCACACTACGTCATCCCTCCAGAACGAGGAAACAATATCCTCTTACAATCGAAAATCAATTTGTCACTTGTTAACAAAAAAAATGGGGAGAGAAAGGGTTACGTCCGCTCTAGAAGGTCCTTTTCGTCGTGGCGCAGATGCAAGAAGTTGAATTTAAGTTTCGGAATAGACTGCGTCAAGACTGGGTCAGCAGCTGACGTAGATGAACAATCGTTAATCATGTTTAGCGCTGGGCGTTCCTCGTTTGTTTTTTTATCTTGATTTTTTTTATTGCCGGCCCACGACCTGGAAGACAGCATTATATATATAATTTTTTTATACCCTTTCTGGTCCTTTGTCGCCACGCCCTTTTCACACGCCAGTCCCTATGTACTTCACCGCTGAAGGGACGTTTACAATGGACCAGGAGGCAGAGCGTCGCAAAAGGTTTCTCCCTCCCTGTTCTCGACACAGCATAACTCTTTTCACCTTAGATTGTAAGTGCGGAAAAACTCGACGCTCCATCCTTACAGTCGCTCTCTGCTACAAATCATCTATCATGGGTCCTTGCTTTCTTATACATATTTGTAATCCTCTTCGCTATTTCTGTTTTCCCTTCTCTGCATTTTTCACATTTCGCAGTGTTTATTTTTTCTTTTACCCTTTCTTGTTGAGTATATACAGCGTGAGCACAAAAACACTCCCTGGTTTCAAGATGTCATAAAATTAATAGTTACTTGAATATTTTGATAAAATTGATATCCATTTAGAATTTGCCAAAACAAGCAGTGTTGTGAGAGTACATGCATTTAAACGGAAGTTTAATGTTGATCCACCTACACACAAATCCATTCTGCAGTGTCATAAAACATTTGTTGAGAGAGGATGCATTTGTGATCAAAGAAAATAACATTCTGGCCGACCGTCCATCTCTGAGGAAATTGTGGAGCGTGTGCGAGAAGCCTTTGTACGCAGTCCCAGAAAATCAACACGTCAAGCCAGCAGGCAGTTGCAGGTGCCACAAACTACAGTAAACAAGATTTTACGGAAGCGTTTGCGTTTTCACCCGTACCGGCTGTAATTGGTTCGAAAGTTATATCCACAAGACAAGGTAAAGCGACGTGAGTTTTACGAGACTATCCACACTTTAATGGAGGACGATGAAACCTTTCTGACAAAGATCATTTTTAGTGATGAGGCAACCTTCCACTTGAGTGGAAAAGTGAACAGGCATAATGTTAGGATCTGGGGAAGCGAGCATCCGAATGCCACTCTTGATGTGGAACGTGGCTCACCCAAGGTGAATGTTTTTTGTGCAGTGTCAGAGCGTCGAGTGTACGGTCCGTTCTTCTTTGAGGGGCCAACAATCACAGGTGAAAGCTACTTAACAATGCTACGTGACTGGTTAATTCCTCAACTTGCTGCAGACAGAGGTGACTACATTCTACAACAACATGGAGCGCCCCCACACTGGCATCAATCTGTACGCAGCTTTCTGAATGACAGCCTCCCACACCGTTGGATAGGACGAGCTGGACCCAATTATCAAAATCTATGCAAGTGGCCCCCACGATCACCGGACATAACAGTTTGTGACTTTTTCCTTTGGGGGTTCGAGAAGGACCAGGTCTATGTACCTCCACTACCCACAACCTTGAGTCATCTTCAGGAACGCATCAGTACAGCTGTCAACTTCATCACACCGGATACGCTTGAGAAGGTGTGGTTGGAGCTGGATTATCGTCTCGATGTTTCCCGCGTAACAGGTGGCGCGCACATTGAGCATTTGTAATTCCAATGAACACCACGAAAACTTTATGAGTTTCTACAACTATTGTGAACATTTCTGTAGAATACTACTTTTGGTATTAAAGGTATACCCTTTCCAAACCAGAGAGTGTTTTTGTGCTCACGCTGTATTTCTACTATCTCTTAAGTTCTTTTGTCTTTTTCTTCCTGCTCTCTCTCTCTCTCTCTCTCTCTCTCTCTCTTTCTATTCTCTCTCGGCTTTATCTTATTTTCTCTCTTTTGATTTTCTTGTATTGTTCTGTCTCACTCGTTCGCTTATGTTCCTGTTTATCTCTCAATTTCATTATCTTATTTCTCTTCTGCTTCTCTGAAAGTATTTACATATTACGATAAATCATAAGCATGGTGTCCACAATTTAAAAATTTAATTTTATATATATTCGTCAGGGTCTACCCGATGGCGCAGTGGTAGCATCGTCGTCTTGTAATCAAGAGGTCCGGGTTCGATACCCGGTGGAGGCACATAGTGGTTCGGATCCCACTTTAAACTATAGGTCCGGTCCCGATTAGCCTTTCTGTCCATAAATTGGACTTAAAACACCAACTCAATCAATCAATATATTCTTCAGAACACAATTTTCTGATTTTGAATCCCTCCTTAGAACATTTCTGTGCCTATGTCAATGTCATTTATTTTTTTGTGTGTGTTATTCTCTTGTGATGTACAAGTTGAGTTCGTCAGAGATGCCACAATGAGACTGACTTCTCTTGCAACCGACTGCCTACTAACATAAGAAACGCACCAGATAAGATAGTTAGTTTTAGGATAGTTCTGTTTATGCGACGGCACCAATATATTCCAATTGGTTGGTTATACGAGGGAGAGTCCGAAAATAAGTTTCCCCTGGCGACTGTGGACAGAGAGGGGAAGGAAAAGCAAACAACGTAAATGAGGAAAGGAATAGCATACTTACTTTATTTTTCCACATAGGAACCCCAGTCATTCAGACATTTTTCATACCGCTTGATAAGCTTCAAAAAACCCTCTTGGAAAAAATGAGGGTACGGAAGAAGTGTTGCACGAAATGTGCGGTGTCACCTCAACATTGCTTCCAAAGCGCCTTCCTCCGAGAGCCTTCTTCAAACCCGGAAACAGATGGAAGTCACTCGGCGCGAGATCGGGACTGTACGGCGGATGGGTAAGGCGCTCCCAAGCAAGGGTTGCAAGATGGTGTTGCGTAGCCCTCGCAGAGTGCGGTTTCGCATTGTCATCCAACAACAGCACGCCAGATGTGAGAAGGCCAGGCCGCCTACGCCTAATAGCCTGCTTCAATTTGGACAGGGTGTGACAGTAACGTGCAGCGTTGATGGTTCCTTGTTCCAAAAGGTCCAGCAACAAAACACCATGGGCGTCCCAGAAAACTGTGAGAAGCACCTTACCTGCCGAGGGAGTTGTCTTGAACTTCTTCCGGACAGGAGATGACCGATGTTTCCACTCCATTGATGTGGCCTTCGATTCGGGTGTGCTATGGTGGACCCACGTTTCATCCCCGTCACAATCCGAAAGAGAAACTATTTCCTTCCCGGTGATAACGCATGAGATGCTCCAAACTGTATGAGATGCTCCATATCTGCCGGGCCCTGACTGAGAGGCACCTCCCCTTGTTTGCACGCACTACGCTCATGCCATCTGTTGGATCGCGGTCGTACTTCACCCACTGATGTATGGGTGTCTGTTGTGTTCCAACACGGCCTGATTTCCCCCATTCCTGTACGATATCCCTGGCAAAACTGGGGGGGACTTATTTTCGGACTTTCCCTCGTATAAGGACCTCGTCCAGTTTACAACGAGCAGAGGTGGACTTGAGGTGTAGTCGTGCGAGAATGAACATTCAAACCACACATTTTGAACATCCCTCGGGTAATGAATGTGTGCTTAGGGGGTGATCTTTTTTTGAAGGTGATCAAGTGTTAATCTCTGTCCCATGTGGTACACTATGATATGTGCATATTTACAAGCTAACGAGGCTCTGGCATCTGTTAAATTCTCTTTATCCTTATGTATGATGATTGCTCCAACACAGCCGGGGCTTTTTCATTGGTGTTATATATTAGGTTTTAGTCCTGAGTTTTATTGATTGATTGATTGAGTTGGTGTTTTAAGTCCACTTTATGCACAGTAAGGCTAATTGGAACTGGGCCTACAGTTTAAAGTGGGATCCGAACCATTATGTGACTCCACCGTCCTGAGTTTTATTGTTTGTATTCAAAGTAACAAATTCGTCTCCACATAGGATCTAGTCAAAACAAGAGAGAGAGAGAGAGAGAGAGAGAGAGAATGAGAATGACAATATAGTAGAGAGAGAAGAAGAGAAAGCAAGGAAGGAAAAAGGGAATAAATGGATGAGGGAATAGAGAATATGAATTAGGGTTAGAAAGTTAAGAGGAGAAAGGAAAGAAGAGCTAGAGGAGAAAGTGAAATATGGGGGAAAATGGAAGGAAAAAGAATGGTAGTGTTCGGTAGTGAAGAGACCTAAGAGAAAGCAAGAAGAGATACTAGGAAAAGATGAGAGGTAGAGATGGAGAGATACAGGGATAGAAGGGGGAAAGAAAGAGAACAAGAGGAGAAGGATTGAGCAAATGAGAACGAGAAGAGAAAGGGGAACGGAACTGAGAATCACAGACACACAGAGAGAGGGAGAGTAGTAGAAACGTAAATTCTTACCAGATGTAGATATCGAACACCGATAGACGTCATATTCAATTGACGTAAACAAGTGACGTTCAACAATAAATACAGGTTCCTATTTCCTGGAAACTCGGATACCTCAGGCAATCTCATCAGGTTAATAGAGTAGCCACACTGTAAAACAGCCCTTTGCTCGTACGGAAGTGCATTAAAGAGGCTGTTGGCAATTTGTTCGAATAGGAGGCGACATAGCAGCCAGCAGGGAATTAATGGAATGAGCAACTCGAGATAAAAGAGAAGGGAAGAGTGTTTCTACATCCTCACAAAGACTCCTCTCGTCTATAAATGCAAGTTGCTGGAGGGAATCCCTCTTCTCGGAGAGTGTCGGATAAAATCTCGTCTCCTATTGCGGAACCGGAAGCTCATGCAAACAGAGCCTGAGAGGAGAACGGATTGGAAATGGCAGGGAGGAGATTTGAATATGGAAAGGAGCATCTTTTTCTTCTCTCGCTTCTGTCTGGGGGAAGATGGATGAGACTGAAGAGAGGAAGGGGGAACAGATTAACTCCTTAAAGGATCGATTTCATTCCTCTACTGCCTGCGCATATATATACATACACACACAAACAGAATCAAATATGTTGATAGTACTTTTTCTTTATCCTGATACCCAAATTAAATCTGAGCGAGTTTCCTCTTGATCAATTAGTGAACATAGCCCTTAGGCCAGGGATGTTGTCCTAGCATTATTGGATAATACTTTCAAATTTTGGGAAAGTTATGTATGCAGTAATAGGCTGAAACAGCCATTAATTCAGATTGTTGTTGTCTTGAAAGCTTCTGGTTGATTTTATGTAAGAGTCATTCCACGCCAAATCAACACAGATATGTCAAATTTTCAACCCAACCATCTTAGATTTTCATGAAATTTGGGGAGTTGATACTATCCATGGAACTTAGTAACTTTAAAAATGTTGAGTCCCGTGCGTCTTATAATTTTCAAATTATTCAAAGTTCGAAGAAATTGCCCTTTCTGAACCCGTGTAGCTATACTAAATATGCTGTAACTCCGCCCCTATTTGTCCTAGGAAGCTGAAGTAAAGTTTATTGTACAGGGAATTGAACAAGCTTTCCAATGATATGTAACGAACCTACCTTTGGTTAAAAATAAATTGTCACGTGAAAATCTCAAAACATGTGATCGCCAAAAATATTTGACATACTATGCCATACTCTAACATATAAAAAAAATCAAGCTGGGATTGCAATGGGATCAGGATATACAAAATAATATGAGTAGCTGTGTAACAGATAAAGACCTCATTACAATGTACTAGGGTGTCAAAAGTCTCTTAACACCCCCTATAAAATGTAAAGGAGTAATGCTGGGTATAATTGGTCATGATAGAGACAGGTTAGGCTCAAGGAGGAACCACAGCTGTGTGTGTCAATCGGAGATCCGGCATATTGTAGACCTCCATATTGAGGCCTCTTTTAACACGTATAAGGGCCTCGCGTTTCCTAACGGAGGCCCTGGTGGTAATTTCTAGCCTGAGCGTACAAGGCCCAGGCACTTCCCAAAATTTCGCTAAATTACGCCGGTGACCGATCCAACAGCTATCGCGCAATCTACGTTCCTGTGATTGCATATTTTCTGCTAGATGGCAGAGATCGATATTGGCTTGAAACATTCACAAAATTGTACATCATTTTTATGCTGGTGGTGTCAATTTCTAATATTAATTGAGAAAATATTTTGCTTTTAAAATTGTTTCAAGATTCCATTGAAGAATGAATAGATTTCACGGAAAAGTTGAAGCATTGCGAACTCTACTTTTTACATTTACTGTAACAAAAATGTTAAACAATCTTTACTAACTTTTTGCAGGGGAGTTTGTCTGGTGTTTCTGGATAGCTTTCTAATTATCTTACGAGCCATTGTTGTTGATTCGAAAAACAGTAATTCCACAGAACAGTGATTCGGTTTTTAGTTCGCTAGGGACACATATGATCTGTGCAGTTCGGAAGAAATAACTGAGGCCGTGTCCGAAAGGTGCAAGACCGTACTTGAAGTGAACATTCTCCGAGAATGGTCCCGCAGTTCGGTCTTGAAGTCGTGGATAGAAAGTGAATTTCACTTCGACTGCAGCGCCAAATACGATCAGAAGATACAACTGAGGACACGTTGTTTTTCCCTCATTTTAAACACTTGTTTTTCATCATAGAAATCTCATACCATTTTAAAATGTTCTTACACATACATTTCCACACATACCTCCGTGTTTTCAAACAAATGAACAACGAGTGCAAGTATCACGTGACCAAGCCTGCAACGATGTGTTCTCCACGCTGTGGTCTCGATTGCAAGTGTACTTGACGTTTTCGAACTGCACTAGGTGACGTCACTTCTGTCAACACTATACTTCAAGTCTACTCTTTGTACTTTTCGGACACAGCCTGAGTACTGTTGAAACGTGCTAGCACAAAATACCTCTTCACCTACGTCACAAACTGTTGCATTGTGGGATCGAGCAGCCACGATGGAGGCAATTTTTTGTAAACATGCTGAATTTAAGCCGGCGGGCAGAACATTTGAAGCTTTGTTTACGATGGTGCATTGTGCAATATTACGTTGTTTAAACAGAAACTCCCGTTTATTCTCAAATTTTCCGAGAAGGAAGATGCGCTTCACGGCACGGGATGTGCAAGGACTCGATAAATTGGATTTGGCTGTAATCTTATTTCAGAGAGGTAATTTAAGTTGTTGGTTCTAAGGCATGCACACTTCGCCCTCCGTTCTCATTTCGTATAGATGAGATAAGTCGTAACATTAGTCAGAAGACGTCGTCTCTGTTTGGCGAGAATATATGCCAACATTAATAAACAAAGCAAACATTACACAGTGTGTAGTGAACATTTCCTCTCAGGTAAGTTCATATATAGGGTTGCCAAAAGTCCGGTTTCTTTCCGGGCATGTCTTACATTCGAACAAGGGTTCTCGAGTTTCCAGCGAGGTGTTCTCATTGGCTGGTATCCAGAGAGAGAGCCGATAGAAAGATAGAATCCAAACTCCGCCACATTATACTCATGTATATTAACCTACACTGGTCTTCATTTCTACATTCCCTGAAGATGAGAGCAATGTATGCCCTCGAAACATTAGAAGTCAACTCCAATTTGACCTGGCTGGTAGGTAACCCGAGAACACTTGTTCGAATCACGTCGCCAGGAAAGCTACAATTCCTAGGTCTTACATGTCAGCCTTATGTTCAGCGTTCGGGAGGAATTTGAAAAATATCATAATTGTCCTACATTTTGAGCGTCACATAATATTGATTAGGAGAATAGGTGTTTCAGTTGAACAAAGAGAAATCATGCAAGTTACAAGTCTATGAGCTGCGCTTCCAAACTCAATAGTGAAATTTATTTTGATTCAGTCATTGCCCAAAAATGATAATAAAAGTCCTGCTAGAACAAAAATGGAAGCAATTAATGAACAAAATTTTTGGGCCACTTTCTGATGATGTCAGTGTTCAGTGCCTGAGCGAAATTTCTTGCCTTGAGGTTTATACTGATGGAACAAGGTGTTTCCTATTCTTATTCAATATTTTGATTGTAAGGCAGGGGGGTACAGAGAACAGTCATTGAACAAAAACTACCCCAGATGAAAATTCTGGAACCATTTCATGTTACTGCAATTTCTGAATATTTGTTTGTTATTTCAGGTTATAATGTAAACGCTGAGAGTACTTTAATTACTATCAGCACAACGGACTCATGAGAGAAATATTTTTTCACAAAGTCTGTGATACTGTCTCAGTACAGTTTTCAATAAGTTTGACTGTTCAGTCTCTCATAAATATATTTTGATTAAAGCTGAAATTTTGAGAAAGATTGACTCTTCTGAGAAGAACCAGTTAAAACATTGTTTTGCATAGTATTGATTACAAGAAATTTTGCCTTTAAGAATTCATTAAGCGATCATATTTTATTAAAACTGAAAAGTGTAAAAAATTGTATTATTTTATAACGTGTTCTAAAAATATGTATTATTTATTATGAATGTTTTGTGTCCTACATTTTGACTTAAAGTCCTACTTTCCCTAATAGCGACCTGGTAACCCTAGGTAAGAGACCTGTACGAAGGTCAAGACGAAGATAACAGCAATGTTATGACGGATTTCAAGTCAATTGTAATAGAGAGGTTGGTACCGAGATGAGCTTGTAAAAATCGAGAACCTGCGAAACTTGACGAGAGGAAGCCAGACACACCTCTGTAAAACTGAGACGAGATCGAGATTTAGTGCCCGAGACTTTCGGTCTATGCTGTCCCGGTAATCTCTGGAGCAGGCAAACGAAAACTACACTCTGTCCAGGGAATGTCTGCCGTTTGCAGCAGCGCGCACTGCTTCGCTCTGCCCACTTGCTTTCTCCCCTTCTCTGCCGTTACGCGTGTACTTGCTCCACAGATTCCTGAGACAGGATGTAGTTCTAGACTTTGACATGATATTGAACAAAATACGTAAACCAAATGTACTTTCTTTGCGACTTCTTCAGCCATACGAAGCGGTTTTGTTTTTTGCTTTCATGGCCTGTAAACGCTTTGGAACTTTGTGTGGTGACATTTTGTTTAACGGATTGGTTGAATTGGTGTTTTAAGTCCATTTTGTGCACAGAAAGGCTAATCAGGACTGGACCTACAGTTTAAAGTAGGATCCGAAACACTATGTGCCTCCACCGGGTATCACTACGACATCGGGGAGGCCATGGTGATATGTTGTGCATGGTGATTATACTATACACGTACATTTCGAGTCTTGGAACAAGACTTTGAAAACTGATTGGAGGTGAATGTTTACAAATAGAAACGGGAGCGAGGACGAGACGGGACCGAGTCGAGACACTGCGAAGTCTCGTCTCGATGTCACCCCTCGTCAAGAGCATGGATTGATCTTACACACAATATGGAGAAATGGGGAACTTAACTTGCTACCGGATTCAACCTACAGGTTTAGGAATTACATGTAGTTACCTCGTATTTTGCGTCGCTCATTCGGCTAAACGCGACGATGAGTGATGATAGGGTGGTGATAATGAAACAGCACTCGCAAAGAAACTGCCATGCCCCAGTGTGTGTGTGTGTGTGTGTGTGTGTTCACTGTTTATGACAATTAAGACATGTCAGAACCCATCCCGTTTTTTGTGGGCACGCCTTTAGTATGTATAACATGATTATAACTTGGTATGTTGGGGTCTCCACGATGGCGCCCGGGGTTCGAGGCACATAGAGGTTCTGATCTTATTTTGAACTGTAAGTCCAGTGTCGATTAGTCTATCTGTGCATAAAGTAGACTTGAATCAAACTTCAAAACTTGGTATGTCGGAAGCGGAAAGGTCAATGTTCTCTACAGGCATAAGAAAACACTATCACGGGCGCCAAGATAATTAGACAAGTTTGCCGAATATAAACAAGTTGCTTAGTAATTGTCATACAGATGTCATAGAGTTAAAAAGAATACAAGGAAAAGCTATTGTAAAGGGTAAAGGAAAGGACAAAATATTCGCTTGGATGTGTTACCGAGCCATTTGAACATCAGCCAATTTGCTGCTTCTTCAGAGAAAAATGTTTCCTTCTGTTGCTCAAATCTTGGAAGGGAACAAAGTAAAAGAAATGAACTGAGATGAGAGGCATTTGTAAAGGAAACTGTTCGCTGTGAGGCACACAATGGCAGCAGGAAATGTTTGTGTAAAGCTTCGTTGACACAAAGGGAATGCCACAAAGGGTGCGTTTCTTAAGCCATAACGAAAAGCAGGCATTGAATGAAAATAACTTAGTGAAACCAGGAATTTTACCAACTATAGGAACGCACTGGGTGAGAGCGTCAGTCGCAGTGTTTTGTTTCTCGAAAGTTTATGCATGAATTCTGTTGCAGAAATTAACTGTCTTACAAACGTTTTTCCTCATTTTAATCAAATTCTGGGAACAGTTAAGATGCACTCATCTTGCATATTGCTCTCCGTTCAAGTTATGTATTGCGGAGTTTATCACAGCGTGCTACGATGTCAGGGTTCCCGGTTCAAATCCCAGACTGGACATGGGTGTTCTTTGTGAGTGTCCCTTCATCACTCATCCTCATCTTCCAAAAGTGGCAAAAAGCAACGCTAAATAACAAAAATAAAATTATGTATTTTCTAAATTAGTGCCCGCGCACGCACATGGCCTGCAACTAGCAGACAATCTTCACAACTAACCTGCCTTCCTCTTCGTGCGTTTCGTGCGAGAACGAACTTCATATATGGCATGGAAAGCGACTTTAGGAACTCCATAAACCAACTTTACGCGAGGACTTGAGGAAAAGCCAGTTGACGTAACTTCTTTAACGCGTTAAACCCATTTCGGAATGGTGTTTTAAATAAATGACGTGTCTCTCTACTGTGATAGGTGACTCCGAGAAAATGTGCATTGGATGAGGAATTCTTAACTCACAAAGAAGATTTTTGACATCGCTCTAGTTATGGCTTCCATTTTAAAAATTCAACTATTGTTTCTATGCGTGTATCTAGGAGATGGCACTTGATGATCCTACAATTCTAAGTGGGACTATACAAGACTAGATACTGGTATTTTTCTGCACTTCCATAACAACAAATCGGCACTGTGCACTGACACCATTCATTGGAATCTTCTTGGAAAGGGTCATGAATAAGCTTTAAGTTGATGACGTTGTAAAAGAGATGTTGCTGACTTTCTTGCTATTGGTATCAAATATCAAATAATTCATTAGCATGCAATGTTAATTCGACATTATCTAGTGTGTTTAGTGCTTTAAACTATACTTATTCAAACGCTACGTTTCTAAGAGAGCACCACTTCACCTGAAGACGAGAGAAGAGTTGCTCCCTCGAAGCATAGTGTTAGAATAAACACACTTTAAAGCACTAAACACACTGGATAATGTCCAACTAACATGCTGATGTAGAACCATTGTCACTAACATTCAAAGAATTATCAAATAAATCGTTTCTATTGGAGAACGAGTCACATGGTTTCGTAAAACTCTTTCTTTCGTCACTAACATAAAATCTTCTATGATCTCTGTCCCTTTCCCTTGGACCTTCCTACAGAGCCAAATAGCTTCGTCCTTCTGACCGTAATTGTTCTTCCCGGGGTACGGGGTTAATACCAATCAATTTCTTTCAGCAGTTTTTTATAGCATAGAAGCCTCGGAGCTGAAAATAGACTTTCCTCCTCAAAGAATTCCGAACAAATGTCCTCAATACATTTCAAACATTAGACGTGGTAAGTTGAAAAACTATACATATATCAAATATTAACCAATTTGTGTCCTTGAACTTGTTTTTTTTGTTTATCTTGAATTTATTCTATGATTGTATTAATTGAGTTCATTGTAATTATTATGAATAAATACAATGCCAGAGTAAATAACATTTATGTAAGTGTAAATCAAGTACTGATTACAGACATCATTTTTAATTTCGGTAAGATCTCATGCATGAGAGATTACAACTGTACTTAGCCTGTATTAATTGCATTTATATAACACTGTAATTAGGCATCTGCCTGTTATATTCTTAATAAATAAATAAATAAAAAATCACCTTTCATTCTCAAGAATCATCCACTCACTATACTGCATCATTCGTAATTGTTTTGCCTTTTGTTAAAACACACCCCCATTTCTTCATGCCATTTTGTCCAATTCTATTTTGGTAATTGTACGTCGATTTTCTATCTCACTAGATTAATCGTGACATGAAGGATGATTGGTTAAGTAGATGATGGGAAAAGCACACCTCAATGTTTTAACATATAGCCCTGAAAAACTCATTAATAAACGTCATAAAAGCAGTAGACTTCGTCAAAAAACTAAATATAAGTACAGTAAAACCTCGTTAATCCGGACCGCGATACGCCGGACTTCGACTAATCCGGACAGGCAAAAAAAAAAAAAAAATCAGCTGAAAGCAAGGTTTTAAATGTGGCAAGAAGTCCACAAGAGAACTTCTCAAAGAAAAGGCAGTCAACCACTGATGAAATTCTGTTTCTCGCAGACTTTGTACTGCACTGTGTAGTGTATTTAGGCCTATGTCCTTTAAATACACCATAATAAACGCGTTTTGTTGCTATAAACGGAGTTATAATGCACTTTCTACTGTTCCTTTAGGTTATTTTAGTTAATCCGGACTTTCGTTAAACCGGTCAACTTATCCCCCCTCATTAGCCCGGATTAACAAGGTTTTACTGTATAATACAATACTTGTATGTATTTTTTTATATATAAATATTGTGTGAAAATATTATCTGTATCTAGATGCACATTGTTGACAATCTTGTGATTTTTTTTTTCGCTTCCTTGCATTTATGCGTTTCTATTTTGGTTAATCGCGTCGATAATGATGAAATGAGTGATTGGTCAAATACTATGATACATCTCTGTCTTGCGTAAGATCTCAAACCTGAGACCTCTGGCGTCTTAGCGGGTTACGCTGCCCACTCCGCCACGAAATCTAGCATATTAGTAACTATTTCCTATATGAAATAGTTACATTTTTACATTTCATGCACAAAATGTTCTGAGGTGCTTAGTTCTTGTATTTTGTCATTAACTTTTACACAGCTCGTTTAAGAAATATCCTTTAAATCATTTATTCTTCAAGCTGAGTGACAGAATATGAACAATATAGTTTTGTCCTGGACGCTACATCCATTTTTTCCATCTAACGAATTTTCTATTTTGGTTATTCTGTTGGAGTACTAATGAACCTATTTTTTTCTGTCCTCACCTGTAATAAGCATTTTTTTGTTTATTTTTTTATTGGAAAGGAACCATGCAGAGGTCTATTTCAAAGGGGTGGGTAGACAGGCCGGTTCAACCTCCCACTTACATCGACGCCCTCTATACGATCTTAGTTTAAGCTTCGATAACGAGATGTTTCATTTTATTGACACAGTTGCCAAAATTCATTAAATTCCCTTCAATTTAATTTAATTTTAATATAATGCACCTATATGTGTCACTTTAATACCGATTCATTAAAGTATTTTTTTCTCTTTCTTTCAGGTGAGCCTGACCAATATTAATGGGGATTTCGACTTTTTGTGTTCACATGGTAATGTATCACGTTCACCTCGATTTTTTCTTCTAAACTTCCATACTGTCTACTAGCGCCACCATTACTATTGCTTTAGAAAAGCAAGTACTGAAAGTTCTCATATATTGAGCGTAAATTTGAAAATTAACATCTTTGTAAATAGTATTTTCTGATCTCATAAATCTTTTGTATGTCTTGCTACATTTTATTAGCATTTTAAGGATATGTCTTATCGCTGACTATAACTATGTTATATGCACATAGAAAGAGCCTTATCCAATGGCAGCAAGCCTATGTTTGAAAGGGGGGGGGGCAGAACATGTATTCCACGCCAAAGAAGGTTAGCAATATCTTTAACTTGCAAGTTTTAATAAATATGACAATTTGGATGGACGAGTGTTACCTTTGCTCCCCCCTTCCTGACGTTAGCCCTATGACCTTGGGCATCTACTGCTGTCGCTTTGTAATCAAGGGGTTTCAGGTTCTAGTCCTCGTGGAGGCACGATAATTAGAATTCCATTTTAAACTGCAGGTCTACTCTCAATTAAACACAATTACGCAATCTGAAAATTTAATGACCTTAAAGAAAACTTACATCCAATAAACCATGCACTACAGAAATATGCTCTACATTACACAGGAATAGAATAAAATCTATAATAGTGAGGAAGCTATTTGTATCTGGTAGATATAGACACCTACACCAATCATCATCATATTTTGTGATACATGCACAGTACAACACTGCCGCACATCTTTCCATGCCGGTTTTCGTGGATAAGTACACTTTACGTCATGAATATTCCAGGATATCTTAAAACTCCAGTTGACACCTCAACCATCCCCTCCGTAAGGAATACGTACATTTTGTAATGTTTGATCAATTACGTTCTGTGCCCTAATAGTGTTTGGACGCTTTATGTACATAAGCTTCAATTCGGCTTTAATCCGCATTATATGGAAGACTTCATTGGACTAAGATATGATTGGGATCATTTGTACATAATAGAATATTTAATAACAAATCCAATTAATTTTGGGTTTACTTGCAAATTTGAGAATTGGGCAAAAAAGCACGTGACGTCACATGATTTATAATATGAAAACTGTTTAAATGTAATGATGGAACAAAAAAATCTGCATTTCGTTGCGTCGAAAACTTTTGTTTGAATATTTTCAGTCTCTCCAGATTCAGAAACCTATCTATCATAGGGGCCCTAACACAGCTTCGATTTAGTGTGTTTATTGAGAAGGGAAGTAGGAACAACATTTCTGCCAAATTCTTGCATCTTCTCCTGCTATTTATTTAGTTTTTGGTCTTTATTAAAATTTGTCATAATTTGTCATGAAAAATCATATTTCAGAATATTAGGCAGTTTTTAATCTGCAGACTGTACCCAAAACGCTGACGGTAATATATTCATCAATGTTTCGTACACACACACACACACCTACACACACATTATAATTTTTACTTTTCAAGATATGTCGACACAAGATAGAAATAAATATAATTATAACGATGCAATATTCATTTTTATTAAGTACAAAAATATTCCTTGAATATGATACAACTAAATTGGCATTTTATGGTCAACGTAATGGCGAAAATGACGCTGGGATCAATGCTTTGCTGACTGCTGAGGTGACATCCTTCCAAAACGCTGAAAAGAGAAAAGTTAATCTTAGTATATTCATCTTTATAGTGAGAAACGTCTATTTTTTATTTCTAAAAGTGTTTTTCCACATAGAAACATCTGGTCTGCGTCAAATGGGCGCTGTTTACTTCGAAAATTTACAATACATTGTGTTTACTTGGTAACATAGGTACAACTGTAGACCAATGAGGCAGCCTAACGAAACGAATAGCAATTTATCACAATTCGAGTTACACAAATATACGAGTGAAAAGCTCATTAATGGAGAGGGTGGCCAAAATCGAATGTGTAAATGCGATGGATTTCACCACGAAATCTGATGCAAAATACACTTGTATGTTGGAAATAATGATGCTGTTTTTTTTTTTAATGATAATACAATAATAATAAAAATGCTTCATTTTACAGTGCTGGGCACAGCCAAAAGTAACCAACATGGATCAGTTTGTCTACATAACTCACTCACTTAACTCTTTTGGTGAAGCTCATTGTATGCAAAAGCAAGTTTATAATGTCTTTAATCATTCTCTGGTTTATCTTAGGCCTTATCGTTGCCTTGTAATCACGAGGGATCCAGGTTCGATACCTGGTGGAGGCACATAGTGAACCCGATTAGTCTATCTGAGTACAAAGAGAACTTAAAAATAAGACTACCATGAGACAGCTCTCATAAAGATAACACATCAATTAATTTTAAAATTGTGTATTGATACATGTAATTTCTTGCTTCCAATTATCTTCCAGCGTTTTGAAACGCGACACATCAACTTTATTTATCACCGTTCGATTGGGAAAAGTAGTACTTTTTTGTTACCAAAATAAAACCCATTTTTGATAGGCAGAGCACTCAGACTGACAACCTTTTAATTGCGGAGACGGAAAAGACGAACAAAAGCACTGCATGTTATACTTTCCAAACGATAAAATTGTTGGAAAGAACTGAACGAATCACATGCAATCCAACAGATTCAGCGGGGCTCCCAGATGGCAGGATCCCACTTTAAACTGCAGTTCCAATCCCGATTAGCCTTACTGTGCATAAAGTGTACTTAAAATACCAACTCAACAGCAACAGATTCAGCGCACTGGTGATTAGTTGTTGGTCAGCAACTGCAACCACTGAACTATCGATATTTAATTACCTGGTTACATTGGGTGCGGTTTCAACTTGTTTTAACTGTATACAGTGAAATCTTGATTAAACGTTTCTCGGTGGGAGTGACTTAAGAATTTATAGCGCATAGAAATGTAAAATTCTGGATAATTATATAACGTGTTGCTCCATTTGGATCATTAAGACGAAATATACAAACGCGTGAAAAATTTAATTGCGGGAAATTGAAATGTATTGCACTTTGGTATTTTTTGGCCTACGCAGTGACTAAAATTAAAATTGACTAGAGCGTGGACGCCGTTGATCTTCTAAAAGGTGTGGGGGAGGGGGTCAAAGTCGGGAAATTAGATGTGTTGACGTCACGTTTACGTGTCATCAGAAGGAGGAAACGTTTTGGATAATCAGAAAAGAGGAGATATGAAGGAAGACAGAGAATGGGAGAAAGAAGAATTAATGATAAATAGAACAAAAGGGGGAGAGAGATGGGAAATGGGAAGAGGAATATAAACAAAGAAGCAAGACACAGATCAAGATACAGAGGGAAAGAGGAGAAAGAAGGAAAGAGAGATAAAGAAGCCTGTCACAGATGGGTGAAAATGAGGACAGTGAAGAGAATAAAGCTTAACGCACACTGAGACGCGTATAAACGTGGCAACCGAACGCAACAGGCCCGTTTCCGGCGCCTGAGTGGGCGATACCCTTTAAGATAACCTGCAGACTTTTGGCACTGAAATTCCGCGCGTTTTCCTGTAGTGTGCGTTACACGAATTGATTTCAATAGAAGCAGACAACGGAAGTTCTGATGCTTTCTGTTGCTGCACATCTGTTGCTGCAGTGGGCTTTAAGCTTAAAGAAGTGAGAGATAAAAAGATAGGCATGAAGGAACAGGAAAAAGCGAGAGAATGCAGGTGTGAGGAGAGAAGGGCGAGAAATTAAAGAAGATTGACAGAGTGAGAATGTAAAACAGAACAAGAGAGAAACGTAAAAAGGTAAAGAATAAACACTAAAGAGGAAAAGAATGAAAGGTTTAAGCAGGATATAACAAAAGAAAAGCAGAAAAACGTAAAGAATTTCAAACAGAAGGTAGAAGATAAGATTAAGAGAGCAATTTTTCCTTGTTCCAAGAGGGCAGGTGTCCCTCGTTGACTCTCCCTTTCGGCGCCCATGGACTAGAGCCTCCAAGAACCGTAAATCAAAGGGAGCCTGTTATTCAACAAAACCATTGGCTTCTGGTTCTTCCATTCAGCTTCCAGATTTCTGAACAAACTTCTTGAGCAAAGCTCCCGGAGAAAGAGTAAATGATTTAATCACCGACGAGGAGAGAAGAAGTTAGCTCAACTTGCAGGTACATAATTGCTCGAAAGTGGAGGGGCGAGAGGGACAAACGCAAACGAGGGACTTATTTGCCCAGCGACGTCCCCACGTGACATCGCAAAGGGGGGCCGATAACGTCATTATCTCCACTTTTGGTGGATTGCCGACGCGTACAGCACCGAGCAAGACAAGCTCGTAAGAGGCTTGCGGTGTTGGTTCTCAGGCAGGTAAAGTCATCTCCGGTATGGTCAGAGGTTGTCCAAACAAGATACTGGCGATTAGATTCACTTGCGGTGAAGCGTCAAGGCGTTATCTGTTCGATATCGTAAGGATGTTTGCTCTTTCTGAAATGAGTACTGGGAATTACGCTTACAAAAAGTGTCTGTGTTTATCTCTCACCATTACGATTGCTAATGCATAGAAGTTCAAACTTGAATGAGCTTATCTCAAACTGGAATAAGCGTATCTCTAATCGCCGCAGGGTCAACCTCTGTCTCACAAGGCTGATTCTTCTTGTTACAGTCACCGTAGTCCTTTGATTTTATTCGCCACAAACACGGAAAGCTCTTGTAGAGTTCAATGAACTCCGCTAAAGGCTCGCGTGAATACTGACGAGGATCAGTCATCGGTGTACAACAACGAATTTATCAAGAAAAAATGAAAATAACATTTTTGATCACCATTAAAAGCGTGTCAGCACTAAAGGTCTTTTCTACTCTTACGGCGGACGTTCTATATGCTGCCAAGGGAAGTGGGGAGCGGGGAATACGCAGACCAACCAGGCAACAGCGGTGGCGCTGAGAGTTACGACGTTGAGGGGAGGAACTACTACGCTCACCTCGTTCCACAGGCTGCAACGTTTCTTATCGCGCTGGATTGGTCGCTTCCCCGCTCACAACTTCCCTTGACAGCATATAGAGCGCCCGCCGTAAGATGAGAAAAGAGCTTTAGTGTTGGAAGGAAACTGAGCAACAAGTTCACAAAAGACGTCCACACGCACGGACTTGCTTGCGCAGTCTTTTCAGAACTTCGCAGACATCCACGCTCTTGGGCTCAGTGTTTGGACTTCGTTTTTTGCATCTGCGCAGTTCTAAAATTTACACAGTCTTCCGGTCCACACGCTACGTCTTTCGTGCACAGTTTTGAACTGCGCAAATACAAAGTACGAGGCAAAAATGTAGCGTGTGGACCGGCTTTAAGGGCACCCAAATGTCAACCTCTCTTCTACATAGTACACCCTGGACTGCATTTAGAAGACTAACGAGGCTCTGGCGTCTGAATTCACAGCCAGTATAATCTCTGTGCGACTTTTGTGCTGTTCATGTATGTTTGCGATTGTCCTTCCATCAATTTCACCTTATCACCATCCATCCTCATTTTCGCGATTAGCCAAAAGTGACAGAGAAGCGAAGTTAAATAAATCAATGAGCCATTCCAGTGTTTTAAATTTATATCGTGTTGTTTGGAGCCTGACAACGCATTTGCATAATACCTGTAAATGCCAACTTGTATATTTAGTGTATATTTTGTAAAATCTGGCCAGATTTTTTTTACTCCCCTTTTTGGCTACTTTGCCTCTCTCCAAAATGCATTGTACCGGGTGTCACAAAGGGGGCGTACCCCCCTATATTTTCGACACTACGATGGTAATAGTTGAATTACTTGACATGAACACATACCTGTGTCATTGATTAATCACCTCTGGGACTTCTTGGAGGCCCTTCAGAACGTTATTGAGGGGAACGTCACCGCCCGGAAAAGGGTCTCATTCACACTTGCGTATCGTACCCAAGGTATTGGGTAAGAAGTATAAAGTCTTAGCATAGCAGGTAGCAGAGATAGGAATGCTGAATAAGTAATCAGACAAAGGTCGGGTGATTGACTTGGAAGGCGTATGTGGAATGAGTGTTGGAATTGTCAGTAGGTGTGATCAGTTGGCGAGAATACGAGGGAGAGTAAGGTCTGCGGATTGTGTGAGAGAAGCAAAGTGGAGAACGATTCGATGGTGTGTGATTGAATCAATGTCTGACAGGGAGGTCAGACAAGTGACATTTGAGAGGACAAGTGTAGGAACAATCTTCATCTATTTGTAAGGCAAGTAATATCCTTTTCTAAACCAATCCATATCGGTTCAGTCATGGAGAGTATAAAACCCATATCTAACCTAAGTTAATTTCTATCGCCATTCCTTTAAACGTAACCTCTTGCATTTATCACATTTAGGCCAAGCGAGTTATAACCATCTGAGGGATGAATGAGAAATAACTACATCACCCAATTCAATCTAGAGGTTCTTGGTTCGATCCCAAACGCAGCATTGGAGTTGCATTACGTGGTGGACGTGCTTTGGGCTTCTCATCCATTTTTTTTTGCAAATGCGATGAGAAAACACTGCAGTACGTGAAATACTGAGATTTTCATCTATTCTATCCCGAAATATGATGAAAATAATAGAGCCTTCTAGCTTTTCAAATTACGTACGTGCGATATGGCGCCGGAATTTTCACTTGTTAGCGCTTCACGTTGTGTTAATAATCAATTATTACCAAATATCAAGAAAAGAAAGCAAAAGGTAGGCCTAGCAATATGCTACGCGGTAAGGCGCAAATAAATAAGAGTAGAGTTTTAACTAGGTTATTCGGCGATTGGCTTGTGAAAAGATGAGAATTAACATTAGGATGTTGCATAAAGGTTGGTTAAATATTCTAAAGATGTGTTCGGTACTGTCGTCACTCTGTTACGCGATTGTTGAACCTAACTTATCAAATTTCCGGGAGAGTAAACAATTGAATTGCTAATAATGTCCTGTCAAAGCCACGGGGGGATGAGAAAAGAAAACAAGCAACTTAGTGCTAATTTTAAGCTAATCAAGCATTTTTCCTGCGCATAGGCTAATCATAGAATCATGGCGCAATCTAGATTTATCCACCCCGACATTCTCGAAACTATCCAGTTTCAAGGTAACATTCACGAGGATGTATTAAAAATTCATTGATAAATTTGAAAGTTTAGCTATTCTTAATGAGTGGAATGACTTAAAGAAAAGGCAAATGCTACCGGTATTTTTGGGTGATTCAGCATTTAAATGGTTCAATACTTGGAGTCGAACCCAGGAAGCACAGGATATAGATTTTGTAACTTTAAAAACTAAAATTGTGGAAGAATTTACGGAACCGGGGGACACTTTTCAATTAGAAGAACAAACCAGATTACGCTTCCATCAGGAAAATGAACCTATTTCAAAATATGTGAGAGAAAAACTGTTATTGTTATTAAAATTAGATCCTGTCATGGACATTAGTGAGTAAATTAAGCAAATAAGCGGGGGTTTACAACCTAACTTTATGAAAGAAGTTTATAACAGGGAATATGATTCAGTGCATGAAATGTTACGAGACCTGAAAAATGTTGAACAATTCAAATATCTTGTGCAAAAACGTAAAATTCTAGAAACTGAATGTGAGACAATGAAAGATCTGTCATGTTCTGAATCGAGTCGAGCCTACATGCCGACTCAGCAAGCTATCCCGTTGCAACGCACGGTCAATGGTCATGTTGACATAACATATTCTCAGGCTAATCGGGAGATCGAGGAAAGATTAAAGGCACAGCAACAAGACCTTGATCAATTACAGTCGAACACGGGACTCCAGTCTCATGAGTCAGATTTAGTTTCGCAATTTCAGAATCTTGAGGCTAAAGTAAATGCACTTGCAGAACATCGGAAAAAACATTCAATTACTGACTCATCATTCTCATATACAGTTATAGAAAATGAACATAGAGATATAAACAATAGGAGAACCTATTATCATAATAGTAATCATAGAGCTCAGAATAGAAATACTTGGCATAACAACCACCATAATAATCTCGACACACAGTCGCAACGTTCGCATAGGGGGCGATGGCGCAATGGCTGTAACCCTCGATTTCAGCGTTCGCATTTTTCATCTTCATCGCGGCGAACATTTTTGGAGCAACAACAGGGGCGCGAAGATCCAAATAACCATACTAATCAGGTTGTAAATACAAATTACTCTACTTTTCGTAATAACAGAACCAATTTTAAACGAGTAAGACTTGCATATGACGGGGACCTAGGTGCAGGGCCTTCGGGGAAAACTCTAACGGTCTCTACTTTCCCTTCTGTAGATCTGATTTACATCAATGGAAAAGTAGATGGGGAAATTCGACAGTTCATCCTGGATAGTGGAAGTCAAATTTCGGTAACGGGAGATAAGGACATACCAGTCAGTGCAAAGCGATTTACGAAGTGTGTCACAATATGGCGCAGAATTCGGCCGTGCTACTAAAAAGACGGTCTCTAAACCGATCTTCCGGACAATTACACCATAAGGTATGTTTTCATATCAAAAATTTAACCATAACCATCGTAGTGTGGAAAATACAGGGTGTACGTCCACTTTGTGGCCTCCCTGTAGAGGATATTTTTCTTAGGTTAAACTGATACTGGTATTTACCGAATCGTAAGCGATGTTTTTCCGAGATTCTGAATGTTAAGATGGTACGTAACTTAAACAAAGGTCACGGACCCCTCCTCCTACTTGCGTATCCCTTTCCAACCTCATACTCTCCTTCCCTGCCACACAGAAACTCTTCCAAAGCTAGGTTGCTATAATACCTGTAAGAGTCTCCTTCTTCTGCAGAGACAGTCTCTAGCACAGATTAAACGTCTTTAGGTTGGCAACGGAGGAGCAAGCACAGACACACTCAACCGCAGCACCTGTTCGCTATATCTGAATATCTGCGTGCTCCGTTTATATCCTGAAGTTTCATTCATGCTAAAAATGGAGAAAATTCTCCCATTATGAACATCTGCTCCTTGAAATTGGAGAAATTGCTCATTATCATTAAGTTTCTTTCTCTCTCTCTCTCTCTCTCTCTCTCTCTCTCTCTCTCTCTCTCTCTCTCTCTCTCTCTCTCTCTCTCTCTCTCTCCCAACTGCTCTTCTGTACACTGAAAATTCTTGGAAATAAACGCTGTGCATTTAGTGAAAAAAAATGGAATGTACAATATAATTCACTTTGTATTTCTTCTTTATTATCATACTAGCTGATTGCCCGGCGTTGCCCGGGTATTGATTTATCCAAATTTTCTATTAGAGACCGCTAGGGGTGCCAGAGGTGTCTTCGAGTTGAACGGTATTGGGAATGTCACTTTTCATCTTAGCGACCCAGAAAACTATGGATTTCACACTAATATCGGTCGTTTTCGATTATTTTTACATGTTAACCCTTCCCACCCCCACCCCTATGGACGCCAGGGGTGTCTTACCCCCACAGTATTTCTTTCGTTATTGCAAGTGATATGTGTACCATGTGTGGTTGAAATCGCTCCAGGCGTTCGAGAGTTATGCCGGAACAAACATACACACACACACATACATCCATTTTTATATATTAGAAGATTATCGACCGAGGAGAATCTTTGTAGTCTTACCTTACGACTATTCTGGGCTGCATGCAGAGGTCAAGGTTCAGTCTCTTAAAGGGGAATAACTACGGTAAGCAGGTACCTATCTTGTAGGTCGTCGATCTCAAAGGCATGCCGTCAACACCCGTGGCACGATAAGACGCCAATGGTCCGGAGTTCGAATCCTGGCATGGGCGTCGGTGTTCCATCATATCATAACTCATCCTCATCTTCGCGATTAGCCAAAAGTGGCAGAAAAGCCTGGTAAAAGAAACTAATTCAATCAATCAAGGGTCTATCGAAAAGCTTTCACCACGTTGCGAAATGTCCGAAGGGTTTGAACAAAAATAATGAAATTGGAGGAAATATGAACTCAAATGAAATGGATTAAAATGGTTGCAGCGTCTACTCTTCTTTCCTTAAAGCTCACTTTCCTGATTTGCGCATTGTTCGTGAGTATTACGGGAACCTGATACACGAATTGAAGCTTTCCTGCAGACGAGTATTGAAGATGTATTCTCGGATTATTTTTCAGGTGATTTCTGAAGAAGATTCAAAGATTTCGATAAAAGTGTCCCTCATCTTCAGGGATTTCAAAGATTTCAGTCCCTGAAAGCGAGACTGATGTTAGCTCCAGAAAGCTTTGGATCTTTTTCTTAAACTCACGAAGTCAAACCATATAATTACGTAGAAACACTTCACTTTATTCCATGAAAATTAGAGTGAAGGAAGCTATGGAAAGCTTGAAATCTTCCCCACAACTAAGATGGCCATTAGTACGATGATCTCTTCACATCGGGCCTCCCCGATGGCGCAGTGGTAGCGTCGTCGCCTTGTAATCAAGGGGCCCCAGGTTCGATACCCGGTGGTGGCACAAGTGGTTAGGATCCCACTTTAAATTGTAGGTCCAGTCCCGATTAGCCTTACTGTGCATAAAGTGGACTTAAAAAAACAAATCAAACCAAATCAAAAATCTCTTCACTTCAGTCGCTGAAGAGTGGCATAAGCTTTCAATATATTTCAATTTTTATTCCGAACTCACCTCTGAGCCGTTGGGCGGGCCCCCGGGTTGGAGTGGTTATCACATCGCGCTACTATCCCAGGGGTCCCCGGTTCGAACCCCTGCCTGGAGATGGATGTTTATTATAGGTATTGTCTACTCTTACGGCGGTCGGTCCTAGTTCTGGCAAGGGAAGTGGGGATTACGCCTCAGACCAACGAGACAACTGCGGTGGCGCCGAGACTTACGACGCGGCGGAAAGAAGTTCTACGTGAACTTCGTTCTACTGGCTGCTGCGTTTCTTATCGTGCTGGATTAATCGCTTCCCCGCTCCCCACTTCCCTTGCCAGCATTAGGATCGGCCACCGTAACTGTAGAAAAGACCTTTATTGTCCATTCATCAATTTCAACATGTCAACTCTCATCCCCATCTTCGCAAAAGTGGCACAAGAAGCGAAGTAAAATAAAGCAACTCGCTACGTCAACCGTTGAAGATGATAGATCTCAAAATCTTCTCGACAACTCAACTGGTCTTTAACCTAATAGAGGGCCTCCCCCATGGCGCAGTGGTAGCGTCATTGCCTTGTATTCAAGGGGTCCCGGGTTTGATACCCAGTGGATTCACAAGTGGTTCGGATTCCACTTTAAACTGTAGGTCCAGTCCCGATTAGCCTTACTGTGCATAAAGTGGACTTAAAACAGCAACTCAAACCAATTAACCTAATAGAACTTCATCATATGATAGGGTGTTGCATTCAGTCAGGCGTACTGTAGTTCGTTGTTTCGTGAAGTGAACCTTATATAAGAGTACTTACGCAGTGGTTGTTGCTTGTGGAAATTCTCCCTTGCCTTTGACACCTCGTCGAGGTCTGCGTGCCACCAAAGAGCCATCAGAGAACTGAAGGGACCAAACTTCGTGCTGAATGCTCCCACCACCTGAGATGAGTTCAGCTCTTCGCTACAAGACACGAGCTTCTCTCCATACCTTAGCCACAGAAGGGGAGGGGTACTTAGTGTGAACTGTTGGATCTCGTATACGCCTGAAAACAAGGAAGAACATGCGCAATAATGCTAATTTAGTTCAGTCAAAATTTACGTAACCAGCTCTCTAGTTTTTCCAAACCTTTACTCTTCAAGTTTTCATGAACGTTCGTTTTGTACATATTTATTTTAAGGCTAAATCTTTACACCCCCAAAAAAAGCGATCTGACACATCTCGATGAAAAGATCTTCATAAGCATCTTATGTACTTTCCAAGGTATTGTGCATTGTCTGAATCTAGTTGGATCTACGAATACCAAGATTAATTGAATTCAGTTTTACTTCTGTTTTTTTTTTCATTTCGATAGTGTTTGACCTCCTCGATATTTTA
This sequence comes from Lepisma saccharinum, assembly GCF_977018435.1. Taxonomy (NCBI): domain Eukaryota; kingdom Metazoa; phylum Arthropoda; class Insecta; order Zygentoma; family Lepismatidae; genus Lepisma; species Lepisma saccharinum. Next base: position 137,386,288 of record NC_139229.1, read on the forward strand.
GTTCTAGAGCCGTCGCTTTGTAATCAAGATGTAACTGGTTTGAGTGCCCGTGTACGGTGTTTCGGATTCCACTTTATATCTGGACACGATTAGCGCACATGATCACAGAAGTGGACTTAAAATAAGCTCGACTCTGATGGTTCTGGGTTCGAGTCCCGACAGAGCATCCTACCATCTACTCATCATTCATCCTCACCATCATGATCAACCAAAGGAGACAGAAAAGCGTCATTAAATATCCAATAATGCGAATTCCTCTCAGAATAATAAAAATAATAATAATAATAGTCACGTTTCGTAACTCATACCATTTAGTATCGGAAATATTTCGGAATTATTTGTGGAGTGACGCGCACACATGCAGAAGGTCACTCATGCAAATCCAGAACGAGGTTTATCTGTAATCTCGTTCCTAGTCACTCAAAGCAAATACTGGGATGATACCTACATTGAAGGTTCCCTTCCATCTGCTTGTCCTTTTCATTCTTCGTTCTCTCTTCCCCCATCGTGGTAAAGATATAGAAATTAAAAGAAACTAATGAGTGTAATAGGATATTATTAGTATGCTGGGAACAAATTGTATTTTTCAAGAAGATTCGGCTCCTGTTCAAGATGTTCAAATGTATCTTACCAAACACGAGTAGCATTATGTATTTATAACCGAAAAATCCAAAAAAAAAATTTAATGCGTAAAAGCAAAAATATTTAGTTTTAATATAATTTATTACACGTTGATCTGTCTTTGGATCTCATTTATACATGCAGAACACAAAATATCTCAATTACTGACACAAATATTTGTAACATTTTTGACTGTACTGACGGATTACTGCTAATTATGCATTTTGGTACATCAAAATGCAAAGAAATGTGTCAAAGGATACTTGTATCAGCTACTGTTTCTTGTGAAGTACTAAATATCCATCAATCGAACAGATCAGACACGATCATTCAAACAAACCAGAATTACATGTTTAGTCGTGTCAGTCAATGCACCAAAAATGCATCAACCTTGATTTGATGCATTTGTAGTTCTGTGTCTACTATATTTCTCTCGGCAGCGAATCTTTTTAATTTTTATAATTGCTTTTTAGCAAATATATCTGGAAGTAAAAAAGTTTCTTAGTAAAAAAGAAAGAAAAAACGTAAAATGCTGCGTAGCGTTGTGCACAAGCAATTCGTGACTCCCCATTTAGAGGTTCTTGCTTGTTGAAACAACACGGGACATTGGATTGGATATCCCTGCATGCCGGACCGTAACATGTGCTTAAACTTTACGAACACCGCTCGCGTAACTCACCGTGACTTGTAGGTGTTCTGAATTGCGTTCCAGGGATCAGTCTCATCGCGATGTTCTCCATTTTGGAAATGCAAGGAATAAGCTGGTCGAAGACTTGTTGCCATTCGAGATCGTTAGCCAGATCTCTGCGTTCTTTGGCCCTTTTCTCCAAGGAATCTGGAAAATGGATTTCATTTTCAATGAAAAATATGTCAACATTTTGTGTCACTTCCGTACGCTCGTCTTGTGCAAAATACACTGCTGGACAAAAAACACTTGCATTTTTTGTGATAACGCATAAATTCTGATTCGAAGGCTAACTAAAGGTTGCAGAAATTATATATATATATATATATATATATATATATATATATTTTAAAGAGTAGTAGTAGTAGTATTAATAATAGCACTTTAAATTGTTCAATACTTAACTGAAAGCGTAATTCATAAGTAATTGCAATTCAGATGTTAAATATTAAGGTGTCTGGGTTTTTTTGTCCAGCAGTATACATTATTTTTCTTTATTACAATTTGGAAGTAACGCTTACTTTTCATTGAAGTAGCAGTAAGTACTTACTTTTCGAACTAAGTAGCTACTTTTACAGTTAATTTTCTGTACGTTTCAACAGAAAAAAATTTAATCAAAATTTTAATCTTCATGTGTAAGTACAGTCAGCGGCAATAAAAATCCTAGATCCTAAAATACTCGCTTTCCTGCAAGGCATTGTGTGAGTTCCCTAACTCTACGTCTGTAACAACATGACGACGTTAATGATATTTTGATAACTTACCGTAAGCCCAGAGATGATAAACTTGGAACGGCGTCCCTATTTCTACGGTCCAGAAACCAATCATTGGGGTGTACCTGGTTCGAACGTGGAGGTTTTCTTCTAAGATTTGCATGAACGCTTTGTATTTCTGAGGAACAATATCGTAGCATCGTAATTCGTAAACTTTGCTATCTTTGGTCGCTGTGCAAAAGGACTTTTCCCATGTTCTGACCTGAAACAGATAAAAAATATAATAAAGTCAAGATCATGTGATAGAAAAGGCGTATGGAGTTTATCGATTTTTCTCACTCCCACAAACACACTACATAAACAGAGATACAGCTTCGAACCTTGGGAAAGGTATGGGTTTTGTCCCATAATCCAATTCATAATTCATGCTTGTCGTCGCGATTAAGCCAATAAGTATAAAAGCGACTTAAACTACCAGAAAAAGAATTAAAAAGAAAGAACATCATACACTACTTTATCCGTTCTTGTTCCGATCGTTCTATTTACTTGTTCGAGCTGGTTCTGTTCTATTTCCCTCTTGTAAAGAAGGTACGCTCAACTTGTAGTTTGATTTCTCGTTCGGTCTGTTTTTATGTAATGCAATGTTGGTTGTTTCATTCTTCTATATTAAGCCACTGTTTATCAGAAGAGATTTCTGGAGGACCTAAAGATCCTCAACAAATGACTTTATTTAAAATTATAAAAAAAATGAACTATCCTCAAATATAATCTAAAAAGTTACTTTGATTTTGAATTTTTCATAAATGACAAAAACGTCACGGTGCTTGGACTTGAATCATTCGATGCCCGTAAATAGATATTCATTCTTTTAAATTACTAAAACTAAGGGTAGGGAAGCATTTGAAGACGTGGACTGTCGCAGGATTTATCCGGGGGGCAGAATGGCCCTTTTTGTAGGCTGCCTTATATTTTACAAGGAATGTTTGGCCTCCCATTGTACCTCCCCGCCTCTCTTTTCTGAACGCCCATGAATTAGGTGCTGTTATATCTCCTATTTGCAGTTTCTCTCCCTCCCCCCTCTCCACTTGAGCCGAACTAAAAAGATAATCTCCTCTTGAGGAATTGTGGAAGGAAATACGACTAAAGTGCACTGAATAAGACGCAGTTCAGAAACTCCGCATCTACTTCCCCTGCACCTCCTTCTTTATTCATCCTGTATCCCTTTTATTACTATGCATCTTCTTCTTTGTTCCCCTGCATGTCCTTCATTTTCCCCCTACATCTCTCTCTTCGTTCCCCTGCACGTTCACGTCCTTCTATAATCATCTGTAATTCCTTTGTTCCTCTACATCTCCTTCTTTGTTCCCCTGTATCTCCTTCTTTAATCCCCTGCATCTCCTTCTTTGTTCCCCTGTATCTCCTTCTTTAATCCCCTGCATCTCCTTCTTTAATCCCCTGCATCTCCTTCTTTGTTCCCCAGCATCCCCTTCTGCATCTCATTCTTTGTTCCTCTGCATCTTCTTCTTTGTTCCCCTGCATCTACTTCTTTGCCCCCGCATCTCTTTCTTCATTCCTCTGATTGCATTTTCTGGTTTTACTTGTACATAATCCGACTTTTGTTACTTTTAACAGTCTCCAAAGTCTCGAAAATACAAACTATGGCATCTCGTTAACTTTTGAGACCTGTTTAGGTATAGGTTTGTAGAAGTAAATTGCAAACAAACGAACAAGCAAACAAAGGAAGCCTAAAATAGATATTGTGGCGTAATGATGCTATTTAGGTAATTCGAGATGTTTGAGGTAGATTTACGCACTGGTTTCGGGCGTGAGACATTATACACCGTTCGTGGCGAAATCGATGCTGCTAATCAGACAATGTCGGGCTGTGATTGGCGGAGGTCGTGTTACAAACCAAAATAGCGACCATTGGCGAGATCAATCTCCCTCGCAAACCCCTTTGAAACATTTCCAGCGACACGGGGTGGAACAGTGGACTGAAGGGTAGACGAAATGTTCTCAGGTCTCTCTCTCTCTCTCTCTCTCTCTCTCTCTCTCAAATGTACATACTTGTGTGTGTGTGTGTGTGTAAGTAATATATATATATATATATATATAATGTGTGTGTGTGTGTGTGTGTGTAAGATATAGACATATATGTGTGTGTGTATGGTGGGGCAATGAATCGGTTAATTTTAAATACTCCACACTTAAGACAAAATAATACATAACAAAACATACATAATTAAAACAAAATGAACATCTTTATTCATTTAAGATGAACTACCAAAAGACAATACAAATACAATTCATACATTTTTTGATTTGTTTGAAAATAACATCTTTGGGTAGGAATTTGAGACCCCAAAGAAAATAATTACACGCGGACAGATCCCATTGTTGTTTTTCTTATGCGCTTTTAGAGCGAATTCGCTGTGCCCAGTTCTACGGCTCCATCAACTGATGATAAAACAGGGGCTGCAAGATTGCTGTAGTCATTTGTACATTTGACGCAACAACTAGCTATATCCAGTATTGCAATTTCATTGTCACACTCTGTATTGTGTGTGTGTGTGTGTGTGTGTGTGTGTGTGTGTGTGTGTGTGTACATTTTATACATACGCGTATTATTATTATTAATAAATCATAATAATAATAACCCGTGGCACAACAGCCCGTGAGGGCCAGGGCCTACCTGCCGACTGCCAGCCTCACTACCACCTGAAGTGGGAGACCATTCAACCAGTTACGTGGTGACCTGTGGTCAGCACGACGAAGCTCCAGTCGTTGTTGTAGGTTTCCGTAGTTTCATTCGTAGCTTCCCAATTTGATGGTGTGTGGCGACCAGTTCCATACACAGGACGAAATCTCAGGAGAGAAGTCGTTACGCTTCCCCGAGGAGAATCGAACTGCGCGCGTTCTGTAGCACGAGCCCAAAGCATCTTTCTGTCCTACTCTCTGTCTCTTTCGATAATGCTCTATTTCTCTACTTCTTTCTGTACTTTTCTGTATAGATATAACTCCCTCACTTGATACTTTCTGCCTCTCTACTTCTTTCTCCTCTCTGAATATAACTGACTCCCTACCCGCTTCCCTCCACACTCTCTCACTCCGTATATCTTTCTTCTACTATTTCTCTACCTCAGCCTCTCCCACTTATAAAATTTCCATTGATCCATGGTGCATGCACGTCCATATTGAACTAACGTCTGATGCAGTGGCGTGCCCAAGAAGGGGTTGGTGAGGGCAATAACCCCCCTCATTTTTGGCCCAGTTTTCCTAAAGAAAAAACATCAATGACAGGAAAAGATGGCAAAATTAGGACTGACCACTGATGGGAATTTCTGAAGGGTTTACGCGTTTACTCCTCTGTCGAAACAAAGCATACACGTTCTTCCACAGTAGCACAACAGAACGTCATTTTCCTCCCCTTGCGGCTGCCACTTGGCCAACGGTCCAGCACGATGAATGGTCGAACTAGCAACAAGTCTTTTACAAAATTGATTGATTTAGTTTATTTTACTTCGCATTTCTGCCAATTTTCACTAATCGTGAAGATGAGGATGAGTGATGATATGAGGCCTGGATTCGAATCCGGGATCTTTGGCGTCGTAGCGCGGCTTGCCACGGAGGCTGGCTCATTTACAAAAGTAGCATTTCATTTTGTTTTCTTCTCTGCATTCGAGTTGTCTGTAATTTAAATTTTGCCCTTACTTTTTGATCAACCCTTGTATTTCCTTTTTTAGACCAAATGTAATTTTAGGATAGTTTTGCCCTCCGGCAAAGATTGCCCTTGTTGTTTTTTTCTGCACCGTCGCTGTCTAGTTTCCTTTCTCTCTCTCTCTCTCTCTCTCCCTCTCCATTTTTATATCTCTCTTCCCCCCCTCTCTCTCTCTATCTCCTGCTGTATCTAACCCGTTCTCTTCCTCTCTGCTTGTTCAACTGCATGTGTACACATGATATTCTTTCACTATCCGGCCATGAAAGCATTTTCTGTATTGGAAACAAATTCTCCAGTACCACATATCGACAGATTCACCGCCCACTGCCATTAGAAGCTTTATTCTCAGTTTCAGCTGGAAACATGATACAGATATATTGAAAGATATAATGAACTGGATAAAAAATCAACCATCGTTACAGAGTATATCCACTGCAGCAGATAAACAAAACCCTCGCACTCGAAACCAATTGGTGGCTGACGTGGTGTAGAAATAATCCGTTTTCACCGTCGTTTCCTCCATATTTCGTTGCTAACAAAACGTTTACGATACTTCTCTCGTGATGAACCTAAAGCTTCATTAGCCTTTGCAAATAACTAATCTGCTATTTCGGTAGCATTTGTCCTCTGGTTCCTAATTCATCTGTGGTCTGATAAATTGTCGTTCATCCTTCTGACAAGTTAAAGCACGCTTGAGAACAATCACACAACCTCTACTGCGACCCTGAAACAAGAATGTGTGGTACCTTTCCTCTACGCTCTCTACGTGCCGTTCATGGCACGGTGCTCATCACGGGAGAAAGCCATGAAAACCAACTCCCTGGCATTCCTAAACTCAAAGATTTATAGTGGCAACGTCATAAGTCTTCCTTCCATTTGCTCCTATCCTGAGAGAGATCAATTCACTCTTCACCAACCTCACCAATTTTCATCAGGTTCATCTTAATGTTGTCATTCCATCTTCCTCTTGGCCTTTCTACAGGTTTCCAAACAATCATCATATCAGCTTTTCTATCCTTTGAATTCTATGTGATTCATTTCATGATGGTCAATCATATCATATATGAAAGTCAAATACAAATTCTATTACATATATATATATATGTAATAGAATTTGTATTTGACTTTCATATATGATATGATTGACCATCATATATGATATATATGATATATATATATATATATATATATATATATATATATATATATCTTTTATAATCTTGAGGAGTACCTAAATATCTTGTTGATATCAAGAAACAAAATTAGAAAAGAAACATTAAAATTTCTACCTTCCATTGTCAAGGAGAAGTATAAACCAGGTGAAAAGGGTTAAAAGAGATTTTTAAAAACCGTCAGCCTATAAAGATTACATTAACTCAAAGGTTTAGGTTATTATTACAGCCTCTTTCACATCCTGTTCTTTAAAATTTTAAAATTAAGTATGAGAAGATTGATGTTGCTATAGTATATGGCATGAGAAGCTTTTCTTAAATTCACATTTTGACAAGTTAAAGCTTTGTTGGTCTGTGTAAATACAGAGTGGGCCATAAGTCAGTTGTCACTAGCAATCGTTAGACTTTGTTTTGCCTAGCGTAGTGGAAGTCAGTTGTGAACTTGACTAGTGCGTATTACCCATAAGTCAGTCGACACTAGCAGTTATTGGAGTCTCGTGTGAGGTTCTGTGTGACATTGATTGTTTGTGTTTGTTGTTATCTGAGATACAATGAATAGAAAGTTAACTACAGAACAGCGTGTTTTTGTTTGGCAAGCATGGTGGAAACATGACCATAATTACAGTAATGTTTATGATTTGTTTGTGGAACGTTTTCCAAACATCAATCCTCCATCTCGACAAGGTATTCGCAAATTGAATTCAAGATTTGAAGAGACTGGGTCGGTAGCGGAGCTTCCTCGTTCAGGTAGGCCAAAGTCTGTCACTACAGAAGAGAATCTTAATGTTGTCGCGCAATGTTTTGTGCAATCACCGACTACATCTCAAAGAAAAGAGTCCAATGAGTATGGAATTGCAAGAACAAGCCTACGAAGGATGCAGAAAACACTGAAATTGAGACCATATAGGCCTACTTTACTGCAAGGTCTAAATGAAGATGATCCGGATAGGCGTATTGAATTTTGCGAGTTGTACACCCATGGATTTTTCAGTCTGGGGTATACTAAAATATGAAGTTCATTCCGTCAAGATTCGTGATGCTAAGCATCTGAAGGAACGAATCCAATCAGCATTTGAAACCTACAGTTCAGGAAGATTTCCGACAAAATTTGTACATCAGTGTTGAACAGATGCAATGTTTGCATAGAACAGCATGGAAAGCACTTTGAGCACCTTTTGTAGGTTATTTGAACACTACATGTATAGGATGTAATACCTATGTTGTAAATTACATTTGTATTTCCATTTGTATTTTAATTTGTTTAGTATTATTGCACCAAATGAATTTTTGACAACTGACTTATGGCCCGCCCGGTATGTATATAGTGAATTTACATTGTAATATACCTGTACTGGAATTTGATAAAATTGAATATGTGTAAATCTAAAACTGTATTCAGTTGTGGTTATTGCTCACTTTGCTTCTTAAGAATTACATTCTTGTATGCGTGAAGTTTTGTAAAAATATTCAATAATGTGGCCATTCCCCATCCAGAATGAAGTGTAAAGCTTTATTTTTTTACATGCATTAATATTTAAAGCAAGTCTAAATCTCTTGTTAGACTAACCCTCTACCAACAAAATGTACTGGTAACATTGCGTGACCTCATGCCTGAATCTGATTGGCTGGGATGCTCGGAGCCGCTAGGAGGAAACGAGCATGCTTTGTCTTGAGGCAATCATCACGGGGAAAAGAGCACTGTAGCTCTGAGAACAACATGTATGATAAGTGTGGCGATATGATGGGGAATTTACGTAGATTTGGGTTCCTTTAACAATCATTTATTTGATATATATTAGGTTCTTGTTATTCAAACTTCTCATTAAATTAATATTAGTTTGGGTATTGAGGAACCCATTCTTAGAATTTGAGGTTTAAGACTTGTTTCCTTTCTTGATTTAAGCTAACTAACTAACTCTCTAGCCTTCTTAAACCCGAAGGTTCATGGCTGCAGCAACACAGGCCTTCCATCTGTCCCTATCCTGAGCATGATCTATATACTCCTTTCCAACCCTACCGATTTCCTTTAGGTCCATCTCAACATTATCCCTCCATATTCGTCTTGGTCTTCCTACAGGTCTCTTACCATCAGACTTCCCAACAAGAATCCTGTAAACTCTTCTATCCTCTTCCATTCGCCACATGGCCTGCCCGCCTAAGTCTTCTTCATTTAATCATTCTAATAATATCTGGATATGAATACAAATTATGTACTTCGAAATTATGTAACCTTCTCCACTCACCTGTCTCCTCATCCCGTTTAGGTCCAAATATTTTCCTAAGGATCTTATTTGCAAATACTCTCAATTCATTTTCCTCTTTCAATGATTCATTGAAATAAATAAACCGTTTGTTTCTTTGAAATTATGGTCGTAAGATATGCTTATGAATTTGAACTTCTACAGGTGGTTTCAGAATTGGACGTTATGCGTTTTCTTTCGGAGTTGTTTAAAACGATAAACTATGTCGAAACAGAAACAAGCACTATTTGTTGACAAACCCCTCTGAAATGCGGTAACAGATAGTTTTAGCAGGGCATGACGCTTCGTTAATGGACTTCGTTAAACTTTGTTAAAATTAACCAGCGACGGGTAACTGGGTAACTCAATAAAGAAGCACAAGCAGGCATCTCACCTCGTTATGTTCTGACGGTGACAGTTTTGAAAAGTTTAGAAACGAGGTTACGGAAACACTTGGTGGTTCGTTGCTCCGATTGTTCGTTGCTTCTAGTTTTCGAAAAAAATCTTCCCAGGTAGGAAAAAGCGCATTAAAGAAACAGAAAGAGGATCTTCAGTATTAAGGGCTTACCTTATGGTTTATATGTTAATACAAGCTAAAATATGTTTATCTGGGTAGAAATTGTGCTCAGGTGTCCTTCGCCCTCGGAACGGAGACAAATTACTGTAATAACTGTTTGTTCCTTTGAAATTATGGTCGTAAGATATGCTTATGAAGTTAAACTTCTAGAGCTGGTTTCAGAGTTGGACGTTATTCATCTTGAAATAACAGAGTAAAATAAATGTTTTCAGAGTTCCACGTGCAGTGACGCCAACCCCCATGAAACAAGATAAAATAGTGGTAGTGGGAAACGCTCCAGAGGGAAGTCTGGCGGCCCCCGGCCCACCAGTCTGCCTCTCGCCACTAATCATGAAAACTAGAAAAAAAACGCTCTTGTCGAGATTTTTTACTACTCCATATAAACCATCTATGCTCTGTCCCTGAAATATGTGGAGCAATTACACGCGTAACGGTAGTGAAGGGGAGAAAGCGAGTGGACGGAGCGAAGCAGTACGCGCTGCTGTTAAAAGCTGATACCTGCAGTCGCATTTTCCTCTTCATGCCCTCACTTCACCTCTCACGCGTTCATTGAGCCCTCAAGATACTCGTTTTTGTTCTCTAGCTCCAGATATTCAAGGGATAGAGTATACATTGGTGATTGGATGGTTCATTCTCTATTTCCCCCTTTCTGGTTAAAGAAAACAATGTAATTACTTACAAAATTTCTATAATTTATAACCTAAATATTCACTTACACTATACAATTAATGATTTATTCATTTGTATTTGATATATTTCTTGTCCTAATTACGACTGTTTCTACAGAAAATTTCTCCCTGTCACCCAACTCAGTTTTTCCTGGTGCTCTCACTGCTTTCGTGCTAGTAATGGCAATGTGACCAAGTATATGTCTGTGTGGGGGGGGGGGGGGGCGTGTTCTCAACTTAGCTTAAAAAAGGTGTACTTTACAATCACACTTCTTCGGTGTAGGTTTTGGATTCGAATAATTTGAAAGGGTATCTGGTTTTCGTTTGGCGCACATCTAAACTTTTGCACCAGTAACATTTGCATACATTGGTTGGCATGCAACAAGCTTGTTCATTGTTGATTGGATGTGTTATTGAATAATGCAACGTATCACATAGTTACCAATTATATGACATTTATATAGAGTTCCTCTGCTTGTTCTTTTATCCTTTTCCTGCTTTTTTTTCTTTCTACCTTCATTTCTCTGTCTTTCTTTATTCCTCTGCTTGGGATATGCTTTCTATTAAGTGGGCTAAGATTATTTCGTGGTGGGCTAGATCCCCCTCCTCCACCCGATGACGACACCCTTGATTGCTGTCTATGACATCTCTCACAAATTTATTAAACGCCTCTCCATTAATTTTTTTCTGGTCCTGTCGTTGTCCCCCACTTAAGTTTCACCACTCTCCTTGGTGTAGTGGTTAGCTTAGTGCGCTACGAGCCAATGGTCCAGAAATCAGTGGCGTTCCCGAGTGAGAGACATGATTTGGTGGTTACAGTATCCGACCCTGATATGCTGAAGCAAAATAAAATTACGTGAAAATTGAGACTTGTAAAACTGAGAAGTTAAAAAAGTGGCACAAAATAATCGAAATGTAATTCATAACATTCAGTGTAAATCTTATCAACACAAGAAAATTATATGTATCACACAGTCGGTCACGGACACTTCTTGATTCTAAAAACCGCATATACTTGTGCTTTCAATGGAATCGTAAGTCTCGTGCAACAATTCAATTCTTTCCATCACTTCCATCACCCCAAAAATAGGGAATAGTTATGCTGCAGAGTTCAATGAACTAACCGATCTTCATTGCAATATAACAAGTTGCATAATAACGTGTGGCTCTTACTATATCAACTAAAACTTATATTATAACCCATTAAAGCGACAATTAAAAGGGGAGAACATTGTAAAAGAAATTAGAATTAAAAGAAAAGGAGGTTTAACAATGACCTGCACGTAAGAGTTATGAATTGTATTTGCAAGACAGAGGAAACATGTCTCCAAGAGAACTAAAGAGGGTAGTAGGGAAGAAGTTAATTTTCAGATGGTCATGAAATAACAACAATACCATGATCCCAGTTAATTTGGTGCTTTAATTGCTAGAGATCATGGGGTTTAACTGGAGAGTAGAAAATCAAATAAATGGTTAAATTAATTCCGGTAAAGGTAACAATGAAGGAAGAGGCACGCAGGAAATATAATGTGAGTACATGCCAATATAAGAGATTCCATGTTGGTATATATGCGCATTATATTTCCTGAGTGCAATGTTCATTGTTACCTCTACCTCTTGTTGTAATAGATGTAAAAAGGCGACAAAAGATTTGAGTTCAGTTCGAAATAATTGTGGAAATAAACTCAGTACATTGGGTAACAACTCCTCGAATTGGTAAAACAATCAATGCTGACCAAGGTAAAATTTATTGTAGGAAAAATTATACACTAAAACGAAACGTTTCCACCCTCACAATAAATTTCAATAAATAAATATTAAAATAAATAAATAAATAAAATATTGTGAATCTTTGTCTGAAAAAGACCCTGTTAGAGGGTGGGAACGTTGTCACGGTATCTTGTGACATGCTAAACGCAGTTCGATATAAATTATTTTTTGTTTATTGATTCATTTTATGCACAAACAAGAAAGTGTGAGGTTTGATTTTATTTTTGTGAATAAACTTGTATCCGAGCCAGACGTCGGGAGTTGGGGACGAGTTTTTCTTGAGTGACAGCCGCCGCCTAGAACATGACATATTTGCACCAACGCGGAGATAAGGAAAGATTATTTTCGCCGCTACCGGGCTCGAGTCGCAGCAGGCGTTCGAACCCAGGTTCACGGATGACCAGGAAAACCAGCTGGAGCTCAACTCTGCAAGGATCCAGGACGCGTCGCCGACCGCGCCTTTCAAGACAATGGACAGAGGTCATTTCCATCCCCTGAGAAAGCGAAGCCAAGCTACTTAGCGTGGTTTTCAACGGACGAATTTGAATCTCTCTTAAAATACGCGGTGCTACCATTCCAGACACAGTTTTTTGACCCGGATTTCACAGAGAGAGCATCTCCGCGCTACACTCTAGCGTGATCATTGCTTTGTGTCCGTGAACTTTGTTTCCTTACGTACTGTGAGCAACTTGCAGATAGAGAGTTACCAGTGTGCGCCTTATTTTGGTGAAGATTACGCGGTGATTTGTTTTTGCCAAGCGTGGACTACATAAGGATGGAGGGCTAAAGAAGATAGAGAAGGGAGGCCGTCGCTCCTCCTGACGCCCGCAACGATGCATCGCCATCTTCCGACGAAGCCAGTCAGCCAACGCCAAAGACGACACCAAAGCCAACACTGCCCAAAGCCCGAAGGACGTTTTCAGAACGACGCCGATCGAAGCCCGTCACCGGAGAGAGAGATTGAAGGACGACTCCAGAACGACGCCGATCGAAGCCAGAGGGAGAGATTGAAGGACGACTCCAGAACGACGCTTCCAGAACGACGCCGAATCGAAGCCCGTCACCAGAGAGATTCCTGACCGGCGCGTGACCACGTACACCCGACACTAGTGACGAGATGAACGCCCGAAGTTCTGAGGAGGTGCAAGTGCAACAGATCGTCGCAATTATTCTTCGTCGCGATCGACCTTGGAGGACAATTTCGCCACAAAGGAACCGTGTGCAAGTCCCGCGTCCAGGAGAGATGAATGACCACGCCATGTAGCAGAGTCTGGTACAGTATACTTCAGAGGGTCTCATGTACATGTAAACGTGCGTCGTTAGTATCAACACCGTACAGTTAACGCCGAAGTCTCACTTATTCGCAAAGTTACTCAGGAAACCCCGAACCTAACCCCCGCGTCTGATAATTTTTGGTATTGTTATAAAAAAGAGTAATTTCATGTTCAAATGTTCTAATTTAATTGTCTGCATTCAGGGTTAGAAGCTCCATTTCATTTCTTTAATGTTTAGTATAAATTGTCAAAGTGTGCTCCATTTCTTGTGTAACCGACCGCCCCGTCGCGCCATTTAATTTGTCAATAGTTGACTGATGAGTCCTTTTTAATTGTGGAAAGCGTAGTTGTTTTTATTGTAAGGTCGGGTGCGTGAAATAGTATTATTTGTTGCATAGTGGTTTTTAATGTAATTTTTGCTCGCGCCGACGATTGATTTGTGTATTTCCGGCAGCTGGAGCCAATTAAGTTTTTGCATCCCTATGTAATTGTGTAGTTGTTCTCATTGGACGAGAGAGGCTTATGTGTAATACCTCCGTCCGAGAAACTTGTATAATGTCGTGCTTACGACTCGATGCACACGTTCATTCGAACGAAAGATTTAACCACGCCGACCTATTGTCTTAGTTAACCGCTTTCCGAGGGCTGGCACTTAAGTTAATTTAAAAGAGCACAGGAGCTGGCAGACAAATGCCCTAAATTCACATTAAGGTTTAAAACTAAAGAGAAATGATGTGTTAATGAGATCCGTGATTTGTATCTATACTTCACATGTAAAAATATCTCATGTGTGTGAAAGAGAGATAAGAGTGAATGTTGTGAGAGTGAGGAGGCTTTGTAAACAGTTGTTGATTGCAATATTTTTTTGTTGTTACAATATATATTCACTTTTTACCGTTCGTCAGTGTTGTTATTTGACGTTTTTCAGGTACCAGATATTATGCTATTAGTGTTTTATGATTGTTCGAATCTACATATCAAAGGTAAACAAAACAGTGTAACTTTTCAAGGTATTAATCTCCGCCTCGCAATAGTATGACAATAAACGACCGTCTCAGTACCGAACTTGATAACTGGACCGTGAGTCACGACCGGTTTCCCGTACACATAACGACGTTTGGCCCCGTGCCGGGGTATGATTGACACGTCATTTCGGGGACCGTGAGTGCACTCGTTACAACGTTTCGTTTTAGTGTATAATTTTTTCTGCAATAAATTTTGCCTTGGTCAGCATTTGATTGTTTTATTAACATGGAAACAAGGCTTAACAGTGTTACTCGAATTGGTATGTCTGTTTTATTTATTCGTGAATAATGATGTGATGAGTGTGGGTAAACTTTAATTTAAAATAAATAAACAATGCTTGTGAGCAGGATATGGAGTGAAGAGGTCTCTCTCGGTCTCGAGTTCTAAATAATGCCCTTGTCTTGAGTTTTGAGTTTTTACTCTAAGCCAACAGTGTTTGGATATGGCAATCGGGACTGGACCTGCAAATTAAGGTGAGATCTGAAACATTATGTACCTCCAAATAATATCGAAAATGTGATACCTTGTTTACAAGGTGACGACGTTACCACTACGCCATGAAAGCCCGCGTCATTTTCGCCTCGGTCTCGAAGAAAAATCTCGGTTATATCTCAAGTCTCGAAATATGTTTTTTTTTAATAATGTGTTGAACGCCTCCTTTCCACGATACGAACCCTCAAAAAAAACGGATTTTATCCCGAATATATGTAGCCACGTAGGACAGGTTCAAAATTGCCACGATTGGATTTATGAAGATGGGTATATTGATGGAGGGACAGTTATATTCCCCCGACAGGACTCGAACCTGAGGACTACGTGGCAATTACTACAAACAAAGTATATGACTTATCTATAAATAAACATGCAGATATTCTCGTGGTAATTTCAATGAAGTTGCATAGTAAAATAAATTTGGTTTAGGCAGTGGCGTGCTCGAGGGGTGTGGGGGTTATAACTCCCACCCTTTTTTGCGGTAGTATTTATAAAAAAGCAGGAAAAGATTGCAAAATGAGGGACCACTACTAAAATGAAAAGTATACGTAACCCCTTCCTTTCCAAAATCCTGAGCCTGCCACTTGGTTTAGGTTGTTTTTTTTAAAAAAAATATTGTACCAAAATCTCTAACACGACTGAGTGTCTCAGATACTAAATCTCATCTCGTCTTGATTTTACAGAAGTCTGTCTCGTTCTCGTCTCGGCAAGTATCGAAGCGTCTGATCATATCGTTGTCTAGATTTTCAAACTGCAGACTCAGTGACTGTACAAACCTCGTTTCATAAATGTATCCGGTTTAACGACAATGTTTGTTCAGCTTTGCGAACCTTAGCTTCGGAACATGAGGCTAATCCCGGACCTCGTGTACTTAATCAACATCGATTATGGCTCCCAATGTAAATTTGGCGGGAACCAAAGGCCTCTGGCCTCGGTGGCGGTCGTCCTGAATATTTTAGTCGACCTCCTAGGAAAACATAGAAACCTCGGAGTCTCTGTTCTCTCGCTGCCTTGCATTCTTAGTTAAGAGCAGCATTTCCCAGGCATTAATACTTCATCGATCTTTCTTACCGGGTAACAAAAGTTAATTGCACGTCATGGAAGAACCTACGCGTAACGAAAAACTCGTTTAATCGCAGCGAAAGTGGATCGAAGGGTTATTCTTAGGGACTCAGATTTCCTTGATCTTAAAAGTTTAGGAATATGCATGCATTTTGAGGCCAAAAATTAGCAATATTTCTATCATTCCTTATCTGTCCAATCGATCATCTCTTCGCAATGGCACTATATCTTTCTCGTATCTCACCATTTATCATTCCGTTTCTGTTTCGTTCATGTCTTTCTTGCTCGCAGTGTAACACTTTCTTTCTCTTTCTTTAACATTGTCCCTCTTTCGCTTTCTCTCACTCTCTCTGTTTCTCCTATGTCTCTTTCCCACTGTTTATCTTTCCATCACCATTTCTCAATGTTTATCTCATGTCTCTTTCTCTCTATCTTTCTTACTCTTCCTCTTTCCATCACCTTCTCTCATTGTTTATCTCATATTTATTCCCCCTTTCTTTATTTCATATGTATTTTCCCCTTTCTTTCTCAGTGTTACTTCCTTTCTCTTTCTGTTAACACCTTTCACTGTTTATCTCACGTCTGTTTCTCTCTCTTCCTTTCTCATTGTCACCTTTTCTATCACTACCTCTCACAGTTTATCTCATGTCTCTCTCTCTCTTTCTCTCTCTTTCTCTTTGCTCTTTCACTGCTTCTCTCATCTCGTACCTCTCTCTCTCTGTCCATTTGTCTTTTTCTTTATCTACTCCTCTCTCACTCTAATTTTACCCGTCCATTTTGTAGTGCAGGTGAGAGCGCAATTATCCACCTCCAATTTTAATCCACTTTTCGCAGCCGAACGCTCTAATTGTGTACGGGATGCAGAGGGGCTGTGAACGGTAGAGGGAGTCCAATCCCATTCATCCACGGATATTCCTCCCTGTATATAATGCAAGCGAGCTTGTTACAATATTGGAAAGTGCGGGAAAAAGAAGACTGCGAGCATCATGCGATTAACAATGGTCCGTGATGCATTTTAATTAACAGCTAACAATTGCATTCACACACCGGCTGATTGTTCTAATTCTCGATTTGAACAGCACATTTTCATCTGTGCAATGTCCATTAACAAGGGATTACTTGCAGCAAGCGAATGTATTAATTGATATTGATTTACACTTTTAAAAAATGTATTTTTAACGTATCAGAACATGGTATCTTTTAGTAGGTAGGTACAGCATTTCTAATGACTTATGTTTTACGGATGTTCCTGGAGGATCTTTCTAGAAACCGAATAACGGACTAAAAATACATTCATTATTGTAATTAATTGTAATTGTTGTTACTGTAATTTCAAATAAGACGAGTACTTCTCTCCTCTCAGATTAAAAAGTTGGTGGACCTCCCCATTGTGTAGTGGTGACGTAAGAAAAGAGTATCGGGTTCAATCCTTGGTGAAAACCCAAGGCAAGGTGGTTCGGATCCTACTTTAAACTGTAGGTCCTGTCTCCATTAGCAGATCTGTTCATAAAATGAACTTTAAACAAACTTTAAAACGTCAAGAATTGTGAGGCAGGGCATCGTTTGGAGATAAATGCCTTGTTTAACCATTCTGACTGGAACAGATTATAAATATGAAATTGTAATTAACTGAAAAACTTGTGAAATATATAGTCTGTTGGCCCTCCTATTTGTTCTAGCCTACAATCTAAACCAACCGGTACCATGTTGATTACTCTGAAACTACTAGTCATTGAAATAACTAATGATTTAATTAATAGGGTCTACAACCTCGCAAGGTTACTTTTAAACAGGGAATATGACGCAATAAAGGATATACATTGCCTAACGTGCCAACCACAATCAACAAATTGATCTCTATTGAACTATTATTTGCCTGTTTGAGGCAAAAGTATAATGTCATATTTAATATATTGATTGAGCTGCCTATCTGTAAGTAGCAAAATTAATATGATTTTTTTGTGGAGTAAAATACCAATATAAAATACCAATTAAAAAAACATGATTGTTGGAATGAACAAAACACGTTTGATGGCTATGGGCGCTATTCACCGGATGTTTACATTTCTGTGCTTCTTTGGCGCTGGCGGGGACTGCACTTCCGGTTTTGAAAATAATAACATTGAATTCAATTGTGTAAAGGCAGTGTCTTCGGATTGTGTAGATTTTCGTTTCAAAATGAGATAGGGAACAAACAATTGTTCTAGGGTATCTACGCATCGTATTCAAACAGACCCGATATTGGCAGTAAAGCGAAAACAAATTGACACAAACACGAGGAAGCAGGCTCTGCAGTCGGCACTTCATCAAATCAAATGAAAATATTTTACGTGTTTCGAAAATTATAATTGTCTAACGAACATGTGTTGACTACATATAGAAGTTGGAACTATTTATAATCATATTGAAACACATTTGCCTTTTGGGTGTTGATAAAGGTTCTCTCCATGGACGTCGGTAGGTCAGTCGACCCCTCTGGAAATTGGCATCCTTCATTTCAAGTTGCAAAAAAGCAGGAAGTTCGTTATTTTTATTGTTAATAACAGAAATAAATTTAACTTGGTTAGTATTCGAACAGAGTAACGAATGTAAAATATGCATTAGATCGAAAAAATGAGTGAAAAATACAGGAGCCAGGATATTTTTTCATCTTCTACCATTTAATTCAAAGAATAAATGGTTCCACAGTTTTCATAATTCGAGAAATTATAATTTTAGACGAGGTCACACAATATAAACTTTGTGAATATTTTTTTCTAACTTCTTAAGTCCTTTCTTGAACAACACTTGCAAAAGTTAATAACAAAATGCAATAACTGTGCATTCCAGTATAGTAACTATGAAATGCAAAAGTATAAATGGAAAATAGTCGTGCTGGATATTCACTCGGCTTTTGGATCGAATAGCATGATAATAAATAATAAACAACAATAATAATTAAATTCGAATAAAATATATTCAATTAGGTAGTTATTATTACTATTTTTTTTATTGTTGTTATCGATGTATTTCAATGTTTATATTTAATGTAAGCTTCATTTCAACCTGGAGAAGTCTTTTCAAAAACGAAGCTGATGGTAGATCAACATTGCCTTGGAAAATATTAGTATTGTCCCTTATATCTGCATCCAAACGATCCGGGAAATTGCCAATCTTTTCTAGGTACCTTTGTTTCTATACATCACTCAAAAATGTCAAGTGATCCATTTTGTTTCCGATCTTTTATAAGAAAATGAGCTCGGCGACGATCTGTATTCCACTTGTTTACATTGGAAAATTCGCCAAACCGGAAGTTCTTTCCCCGTCATCAATAATCGAATTGTCTGATCGATCATTTTTTTTACTCAGGAATAACCCCCGTATCCAAAAAAAATCCATATCCAAGTGCGCCGCAAAGGGGAGCTAAGGAAGGCACTTGCCCCTTTCCCCCTGAGATATCTAGAAATACATTATATAATTGGAATAGTGAAATTGTAGCGTGAAATCATGGACGAAGGGTCTCTAATATATGATGCTTTATGAAAATGTTCTTAACATGGAACTCCATCCCGCTTTGAGGACTGCAGCCCAGCCCCTGAGAAAAGTCCTGCCTTTGGCCTTGTGCATAGCATTTATAAACATCCGTAATATTGACAATTATTAGCTAAGTATAAACAAGTGGGAGAAATTACTAACAGAATTTGGTAACTGTGAACAATCATTAGTTTGCCGGCTGCTAAAACAAATATTGGGTTATCAGAAAAAACTTTTTGTTTTCCAAACAAATTTTCTTCACTCTGTCTCGATTGTACTGGGAAAAACTAATATAAAAGTTTGTATAATGAAATCTCTATTAAGCGTTAATTTATTACAATGTAAATTATTTTTCAATACACTGTTCGTTAAAATAATCTAGACCAGTGAACTGTTGGTTCCCACTGGTGCGTATGCCACACACGTGAACAACAGAAAGTAATAATTTCTCTAACTTCTGAGTATACACTACTGGCAAAGTTTTGTTTTTGATAACGGGGTGCGAATGGGGGAGGATATGGGAGTTCAATGCGTCGAAATATTCTTGAAATAATGATAATAATAAAATATCAAATGTAAATTCTAAAGCCAGATAATTTTCGTACCATCTCCACCTGACTGCACGAGTCTATACTCTGTCTCTAGAATCTGTTGAGCAATGCCGCGCATAACGGTAGGAAAGGGGGAGAAAGCGAGTGGGCGGAGCAAAGCAGTGGGCGCTGCTGCAAAAGGCTGGTACTACAGCCCCCTTTTCTCCTTCTTTTCGTTCACTAGCTCCAGATTCCCGGGATAGAGTGTAGCCAGCGAGCCTACCAAGAGCGTAGAGCGTGAGCAAGAGGGTTAGCGATTGGTGCTGGGCTGTGATGACGTCGTTTGCTTTAGGAGTTATGACTCGCTCCCAAGCTACAAGTGCAGATTAGCCACATACGTACGTTACGGAAACCTCTCTCAACCTGGTCTCATATATACATCCTTGCCTCTGAAAAGCTTAGATTGGATTTCTAGTTAATCTATTAATTACAATATTAAAATCATGCTGAACGGTATGGTGGTTTAGTAATTTCAATGATTTCTGACAGCGTAACCAGTTACATTTTTCCAACAGTTTCACGAATTCAACGATATTTGTTTTGTTAAATATAAGTCAACGGAGAATTTAAGTTCCTCACTATCCTCGAATAATTTTCAAATCGTATGAAGAAAGATGACTTAATCCTGTAAGAAAGTAAGAGTTATTGTCATTCTGAACACCTAAACCCCGTACCGACCAGGCAAACGAGAACAAGCCTCTGCGCAAATAGTGACGCGAGACGACTCCACCAATGAACAGTGACAGAAATGGGATTGCGTAATGGACGACTGGAGTTACCCGCTTTTCTTCCTTCGTTCTGCAGCGTTACAAACTTTTGAAAACGATAATACCGTACGCACATGGCAAACGGACCGTATTTTTGTATCCAGGTCCGTTCGCTTGGTTTAAGAATTTCTTAGGGAAATATTAGCCATAAAACAGCAAGTGGAAATTTTGACAAGCCGTACATTTAGCGTACGGACAAATGTCTGGACCGTACGTCCGTACATGTACGATCAGGGCCCGACGGTTGGCAACGCTGCGCTTTCACCATTCGATTTCCCTCCTTCTTCTCTGCCGCTATGCGCGGCCCTGCTCCACAGTTAGCTGAGACAGGGTGTAGACCGTACGGTATTCTTATCTTGAATAGTATTTTGCCTACAGATGGCACAAGTTTCAATAATATATCTAGGGTAACATAAAAACCTTATGTGGTAAGTAAATTAATTAGTAATGTTAAGAAATTAACTCTATACTTTATCATGTATTTAAAGTATGTGCTGCAGCGTCTCTTGTAACGCTATAATGCAATATTTTCAATATTAATTGGAATTCTTGGTAGATTTTCTTTTTTATTTATATTATTATGAGTTCGTCACTATTGCAATAGTAATCCTTCTTTCCACCTTTCTTACGCTCCTTTTTTTACTTCTGAGGTTAATCGATGCACGTACCTAGCGCTGTCAATTTCTCTTTCACGTAGTGCCGGACCCTGTGGCCGAGCGGTTAGCACATCGCGCTGCGACGCCAAGGGTCCCGGGTTCGAATCCCGCTCGGGCTTGGTTGTTTGTGAATGTCCATTCCTCACATCATTTCATCACTCATCCCCATCTTCGTAAAGAGGCACAAAACGCGAAGTAAAATAAACTAAATCAATCTTCCACGTAGTACACCCTGTACCGCATTTTGCAGACTAACGAGGCTCTGGCGTCTTAACTCAAGTCTTAATCCTCTGTGGAGCTTTTGTTGTGTTCTGTCCACGTGTGTTTTTATTGTCCCTTCATCTATTTCATCTTATTACCACCATTCATCGTCATCTACGCGATTAGCCAAAAGTGGCAGAAAAGAGAAGTAAAATAAATCACACCAATCAATCAAAAACATTCGTAAGCTTTCCATTCATATAGAAGGCAATCTCCTCGCGGTTACAAACTTCTGCTCATTAGAATGCACATCTCAATAAATGAATATAGCAGGTACTATTTATTTTTCTTACTTGAATTTGAGGCGTTTCCTTTACTTTTATTCTGGTACCATGTAAATAGTTTTGAATTCTCAAGGATTTTTATTTAAATTAATTTTCTTACCACATTGTATTTACATGAATTCACCGTTAAACACACACACACTCGGTAACGTGAGCCTGTATATACATAATATAATGATTTGACGTTGGGAATTGTTTGTTGTGTTAATTAAATTACGTAACAAAACACACAAGCTGTGTTAGTCTCACGTTGAAAAATGTGTTACTAAATAACTTTCACGTTGAAAAAGTGTTACTAAATAAATTACATCTTCAATAGAGTGAATAACACCCTCACGCCCAATTTTTTTTCAGAAACAAACCATGTGGGGGAGAGGAGTATAAATAAATTTAAATGAACGGAACGTGTTTATGCTTTTGTTATAAAAACAGCGGATGTGACGCAATCACCAAGCGACGGAACGATCTTTTTAAAAAAACGAAGGTTGGGACGTGCATGTTTATGTTGCACTATAATTGGGATTGCTGTCGTTGACTTATTTAAATTCTTCTTTTCCGTTTATTTTTACATTTTTTTCCGCTACCCTGAATGAATAGATGCTGGGACAATAACACATGCTGGGACATCTTCACATCTCCCGCCTACCCGCTATCGACGGCCCCCTGCCGTAATCGCTCTAACAGTGAGGTTGGTTAAAGACAAGATGGCACAAGGTAAGAAATTCGGAAGCTAGAATAAAATTAACATTGATTTTCGTTCCCAAATTTATGTCTGAATTTTAAATCATGTTATGTTGTGTGTGGAAGGGGAGTCATCAGGAAATGTCTGTTGCTTATTCGTGAAATGCAATTACATTAGTATTCCAGACCCTTTCGGAAGTCGCCACTTTGAAAAACGATCGTATAACCATCGTATAGTCTAATGACGGTACCTGGATGGGGGCAAAGGGGACGACCACCCCCAACTACCTCCCAGGAAACAAGAAAAACGAAGTAAATGCTCTTTTGGCTCAAATCTGCATTTTTGTATGGTACTTGCATGTATACTAAATATGTCTGCCACCCACAGATTTTTTTTTTCTGTCGCTTTATTTCTTTTTCTGGCGCCGTCACTGCTACTATCCTGACAAGTGCAAGGGCCATAACCTACGCCAGAAAAAAGAAATAAAAAAAACGTTATACTGTGCTTAATAATGTAGAAAAATTCTGGAAAACCCCCTTCATAGTCAATTCACGCAACCTATTGAAGCCAACAGCTCCATAAAAGCAGGGTTACCAACATTCCGGAGACTGTGCACGAGCCTTTAACGGTGACCAGAAGCCGTTCCCCCCAGTCGCAGGATGAACAAGCGAATTTCTGAACGCGCAAAAGTCAATGAGCGACAGACAAAACAGCAGTAAACAGGAACACTTACCTTAGTTAACGGACGTCCCACACGTTGCGCTAAGCTCAATAACATGATGTCCGCTCGAGTCACAAAACACAACGGTGCGGAAACTAAAACATTTTCTCTCGTGCGAGACTGCAACTGTCGTTGTAACTCTGGCACCGTGCCAGGAGAGAACATTTACAGTACCGGTCTGTGACGTAACAAGCAACGTTACGTCACGGGGAATCGTCAGGGTTAAAAGGACATTGTAGATTTGTCCTGCTAATAAAAAAAAAGCGTTGTATCTGGGAGGATCTCAAAAGCTCAAGCTTCTAAAGGAACTGAGAGTTCTGTTAGCTCCTCGCGCTGATAACAGACTGTGTCAACATTTGCTGGCAGGGAATAAACTCGGTTTGCATTGATCGCGCTTCCAGGTTATCGTTCAAAGCAAACATGGAATTGACTTGATGTTAACGCGTCGAGTTTGTATATGCTTAACAAAAAAGCATCTCCTCGTGCTGCGTTTTTGCTTCCTGCTTTTTTTTTATGAACAGGTCCATAGGAAATTAGCAGCTCAGGGCTAACGCCCGTCATTTCGTGTTTGTATATTATGTTCGCGTCGGTGGAATGGATGGCTCACGATCATCAACAGCGAAAGGCCAAACGTTCAGTCTTTTCCAGGTTCCGAACCTGTGATCACTCAGTTTCGTTCTCTCTCTCTCTCTCTCTCTCTTTCTCGTTCTTTCCTCCTTCACATCTCTACCTACTTGTATGTTTCTGTCGCCCTCGGTTGTTGTTTATCACAAACTATCATCCTTTCTATATTGTCTCCACATATATACTGTCTTCATTTCTCCGTCTGCTTTCGTACCTATTTCTTTCTGTCTTCCCTCTACGCTTTTCTTTCGACTTTTCTGTTTTTCTATTACTTTTCTCTCTTTACGTAGTGGTGACGTCGTTGTCTTGTATTCAAGGGCTCAATATCCAGTGAGGGTTCATAGTGAATCGAATACTCCTGTCCCCCTCTCCCCTCTCGCGGTATCTCTCGGTGTGATTCTTTCTCCTGGCTATTTTGGGTGGGCAGAAGGGTGGGGTTGCAGGTTTCAGATGAGTCGTTCTCTTTTTCTCTTTCCATTGTTTCTTTCGCTCCAATATCTTTCTCTCTCTGTTTTTATATTCTCTCTTTCTACCATCTCTTCCTCTGTCTTCATCTATCGTATCTTTTATCTGAATTAATGTTTCCCTCTTTCTTACCTTCTGTTTTTCTTTTCGAACTTCCTTTTCTCTGTTTCAGTAACTCTAGTAACTGTCCCTCCTTTCCTTGTGCATATCTCTGTATTTCTTTTTTGCCCTCCTCTCACACTTCTTCTCTACTTCAGTACCTTGTTTTCTCTCTATCTCTGTAACGTTTTGTTTCTTTAAAATCTCTCCCTCGTGCGGGCACGCAAGCGGCGCTCTTTCTCTCGATGTTCGTTGTTTTATCCTTTTCTCTCTTTCGCCTTTTTTCTCTCTATCGCTTCTTCTACTTCTATCTCTTTTGCATACTTTTCCTTCTTTCTCATTTTCTTCTTTCTCTTTTGCCTTTCCCTCTCTCTATCTCTCTCTCTCTCTCTCTCTCTCTCTCTCTCTCTCTCACACACACACACACACACACACACTTTCTACCCCTCCCTCTCATTTTTTTCTTCCTCTCTCTCTCTCTCTTTGTCTGTGTATCTCTCTGCGTGCGTGTGTCCGCTTTTCTTACATCTCTATTTAAGCATTTCCATCTTAGAATAGCCCGTAAACTTTTCATAGTTTTCAATACGTATGTCGCTTCGTATCAAAACTATTTTGCCCCCCTTCCCCCCTCCACTTTTATAAAATTATCTGCGGCTGCTAAGGTGACGTAATCGATATTTACCTGTCTGGAATCTGATTTGTCTTCATAAAACTTTCGATATCTTCTCAAATATGCTCTTAGCTGCTGACGAATTCCAGGTTTCCAGGTTTTCAATAAAATAGAGACAAAACCAGGGAGCGGTCAAATTTGTAAAGAGCTGGGTTGGGACGAACCAACCCGTAATTTGCCCCGACAAAAATTTCCAACTCGGGGGAGGTAGCGAACACAGTACCAGTCAGAAATGTTCTGCATATCTTGAACATCCTAAATATTTGAATGAAAATCGCTGTGCAAAATGTTCCTTTCTTCTGGCATCTGACGGCCACAATGCAATTTTATGTCGATTAGAGACCTTCAAACTTTGGACAACTCCGACAGCTGTGGTTAATTTTCTTCTTTGCCTCGGGGGACAAGAACTCCCCCATATCGTTCGCTGTTTAATGATCCCTTGAGCCAGACGGATGCTCGATCAATTGTATTGCCTTCAGTGACAGCCATGCAGAATTTATCACTGGATTGGACAGTGAATGGTGAGGATTGTAATTTCTACATGATTTCCTTCTTTTCTTTATGTAAAAATTTAAGCTTTACTCTACCCAGGGAATCTCTGGAGCGCGGCCGCGCATAAAAGTAGAGAAGGGGAGTAATCGAGTGGGCGGAGCGAAACAGCACACGCTGCTATCCCCCCACGCAATCCCGTTCCCTCGCACGTGTTCATTGGTCGATCCCTCTCGAGTCACTATTTGCGCAGAGACTTTATTTTCTTTCGCACGCTCCACAGATTACAGGGACAGATTATAGAACTTTCTGCGGGAGAGTTGGAGACGATATTAGATTAGTATTGCCACAACCACAAAGTACAAAATTCCCTTTTAAAGATGCAAAATTTTCCTTTTTTCCAGATTTTCCCCTCACAAATACATATAATTACGAACATAAAACTTTACTGCTATATTTAATTGTACTATTAGTAGATGGAATAGGCGATGGAATCATTACTGTTTGCATTACCTCATAGAGAAGGTTAATTCTCAGCAGTGTCCGGAAAGATTCTTTTAGAAGTAACTGGGTGACAGTTACTTATTGTAAAAACTAACTCTGTTGCTTGTACAGTGTCTCTCAAAAGTTTTAGGACAACGACATTTTAAACTAGGCAACCCAAATTACGTAAGGCGCTGGTGGGTTGCGTGCAGAGTTAGGCTCAATTTCAGGGTTGCCATATGCATAATAGATATTTATGAAATACGCGAAAGGAATGAAATTAAGTATTATTGTATAAAACTCTAAAAAATATCAGTATTACGTTTGTCGCAAATGAGAAATACTTTCTGAAAGAAAGAAAATCGATTTTCTAGCATTTCATCGCTGATGAGTCTACATAAAGGAAAAGAGGAGAGAGGAAACGAAAAGGGACAACAAATGAGAGGAGAAAAGAGAGAGCAAAAGGGGAAGATGAATAGTAAAGGCGGGAATAAAAGATAGGACAGATGTAGATAGGAGAATTAATGAGGAGAAAGGGAAAAGATGCGAGGAGAGATGAGGAAAATGGAGCAAAGAGGAGAAGAGAGGAGGGAAAGAGATGAGAGGAGAAGAGGAGGTTTGAGAGGAGAGGAGGAGACGAGAAGAAAGGAGTTGAGAGTAGAGTAAAAGAGAGAACATGAGAAGAACGAAAAGAAGAGGGGAAGAGTTCAGTGGAGTCGGAAATCTAAGACAGGAAAGGAGATAAGAGGAGTGGAGAAGAATGGGATGGAGACAAGAGGCGAGAACAGGAGGGGAAGGCGATATGACATATAAGCAGAGGAGGAGAAGGGGAGAGAAGAAGGATAAGGATAGAAGAGAAAGAGGAGAGATGAGGTATTTGAAGAAAATATTTTCTCAGCGTCAAGAATTGATGCATTGATCAAAATATCGACATGAAACATTCAATAATATTTTAAAATTAATTGGAGAATGTATTAGATCGGTGCGAAATGCGTTTTTGGCTGAGTTCAGAGCGAGATAAAATCTGCCACGTAAGATCTTTGATTCTACCTACGATTATACCAGTAGAAACATGAATGTAATTTTCATATTTATAAGAATTATCTAATTTTTCTCCACTTCTCAGTTCATTGAAATGGAGGTTTTGTTATTTAACATTTCTCCTCCCAGAATCGTTAATTCCAAACAGATTCATTCCGTTTACTGCGTGGACATTGAAACCAATGGGATATGTCTAAAACTTACGAACAATTTCTGCCATCGGAGGAGTTTGAACCTACGACCATAAGGTTGACGATCTACAATGGTAACCACTACCCTACAAACTTTTGTTCTTGAGAATAGCTAGGAGGAGCTGACTAATGTGAAATGTAGATGCAACACTCCTCCTACATGTAATGCGCAAAGAATACTTGTTTGTAACAAATGATACGAAGGTAGTACGAATCGGCACGAACATTTAATGGAGAACTGCAAATGATGAAACCTTTTCATCCGATATTTGCGGAGGTATCCTTCCATTGAGCATTGATATTTTCTTCAAATACCTCATCTCTCCTCTTCCTCTCGTCTCCTTTCTCTTCTCTCCTTCTCCTTCTTCTCTCCCCTTCTCCTTTGCTTATATGTCATATCGCCTTCCCCTCCTGGTCTCGCCTCTTGTCTCCATCCCATTCTTCTCCACTCCTCTTATCTCCTCTCCTGTCTTAGATTTCCGACTCCACTGAACTCTTCCCCTCTTCTTTTCGTTCTTCTCATGTTCTCTCTTTTACTCTACTCTCAACTCCTTTCCTCTCGTCTCCTCCTCTCCTCTCAAACCTCCTCTTCTCCTCTAATCTCTTTCCCTCCTCTCTTCTCCTCTTTGCTCCATTTTTCTCATCTCTCCTCGCATCTTTTCCCTTTCTCCTCATTAATTCTCCTATCTACATCTGTCCTATCTTTTATTCCCGCCTTTACTATTCATCTTCCCCTTTTGCTCTCTCTTTTCTCCTCTCATTTGTTGTCCCTTTTCGTTTCCTCTCTCCTCTTTTCCTTTGTGTAGACTCATCAGCGATGAAATGCTAGAAAATCTATTTTCTTTCTTTCAAAAAGTATTTCTTATTTGCGACAAATGTAATACTGATATTTTTTAGAGTTTTATATTATACAATAATACTTAGTTTTATTCCTTTCGTGTATTTCATAAATATCTATTATGCATATGGCAACCCTGAAATTGAGCCTAACTTTGCACGCAACCCACCAGCGCCTTACGTAATTTGGGTTGCCTAGTTTAAAATGTCGTTGTCCTAAAACTTTTGAGAGACACTGTACAATGTATAAAAAAATATTCTAAAATATTTGAATCCTAAAGGTTCAAAAATATTTTTTATCGGTTGATTTCGCATGTAATGACCCACAACCGACTTCACTACAATACGTATAATTATAGTTTATCAGTACCCACAGTTCTCTCTTACAGTTTTCCACGTGGTCACTGTGTTTTCTCTGATTCCGCTTCATATGCCAGTATCAGTTTTAGATTTCTGTACCATGAACGCAATATAAACATGAAAGAACAAGCTATTGGAAAAACAGCCAAATTACTACGATAAGATGATCATAAAGTTCATAAGGTAGAACAGCTCTAGTTTATTACACACACAAGCGAGCAAAATACTTCTTACGTATATGTGCTCGACCACTTATTGTGAAACGAGAGATTACAAATCTCTGTGAACTCTTTGACGGAAGAATGAAATCAGTACGTAAGTATATCTTTCTGCATTTGCTACTCATTTATTTATTTCAAACAGTATTAGGCTATAGTGCGGTATACAGAAAATTTCAAAGTACAGCACCTTTATACATAAACTCATAAGCACATATCACAAACTAAAGGACAAAGTTAGCATAAGACCGAAATACAAATTTTGACAAGGAGAAGAAACATATAAAAATATAAACAGTAATATAAAATAATCCAATTCCTAAGACATATTTTAAACACCAGAGAATCCAAATAGAACATGTTTATATTAGAAACACCTTAATTTTTAAAATAAATTTGGTCACACATGCGTGCGTATAGGGGTCCAGAAGAATAGGTATCGCCTCTAAAAATGTAAAATTCCAATGCAGAAGGCTGTCAAAGAGCATTGACAATTCGGAAGGCAGAAATATTTCCAAAAGTTTCGAAAATACTATAATACGAGGGATCGAACGGGAGGAGCACGAGGACACTTGCCCCTTCCGAAAGTAATAAATATTGGTAGCATTATATTAAACGAACAAAAACTGTTCGAGTAATCCTTTTCCAGATAGTAAAAAGAAAGTTCAGCACAAATACATTGTTTTGACTAGATTTAAAAGACATTGAAATAAGTGAACACTAGAAATTAAATGTGGGACTTGTGCAATAACGTTAACTGGTTAACTGATGTTACAAATAGAAAGTAATCAAAGTCAAACATTTCCAAAGTTTGTGACAGTTTCCTCTCAGGCAATGAAATCTCAAATTGACCTCTTTATTTCAGTAACTATTGCTAATATAAATAAACGTACAACTACTTCCATATCACAAAAATCTGCTGTCATCTTGTGATCAAAGGGTCCTTGGTTCGTTTCCTGGTTGTGTTACATTGAACAGTGGTTATAATTCCACTTCGACAAACTATAACCTAAAACTAACTCTTGTAATTGTCTTGATGTGAATGGTATACAGGATGTACATAAAATAATACAGCAGTTTCAACATTTTCTTATTTCTCGTAACGACAGGTTATGAGAACAAATGTTACATTGGATGAAAGAAGAACTGTCCAAGTATGTGCAACTTACATTGCAAGTGCTCAATGTACGATCCCTTGGGACACGGCATACATCGCTCGGAAGACCATTTCCTGCCACATTCGTATCAGCATGCCTGATGTGACGGACTGAATGGCTTAAACAATCTGGTTTTTCAATTCAGTCAGATCGGTCGGTAATGGTGGCACATAAACATGGTATTTCACAAATCCCTAAAGAAAGAAATCACATGATGTGCGTCAGGGGGAACGTGGCGACCGCGGTAGATAAGCAGAATGCTTTCTGCAGGGAAGTCGCCATTTTTCGACAGTGGCATCACTTGCGGCAGTGAGGGAAAGTACAAGTTTGCGGGTATGTTTAGAAAAAAATCTTTCACAGTTCTTCTTTCATACATTGTGACATTTGTTCTCATACCCTCTCGCTACGAGAAATAAAAAACTGTTAAAATTCTATATTATTTTATGTACACCCTGTATATAGATGTGTTATATTTTTAATATCTACATAGAAAGGTCTGTACATAATATATCCAAAGTTTCGCCTTATTCTTACAGCATGTTCTGCACTCCTCTCAGGAACGAATTCTAGATCCACCGTCACAAAGACTATAACCATAAAACCATAAAGTGAAATATTTAGAGCTTTTATGCTGTTAAGTATACTTCTTAACGTTCCTACCTCCTTACAGACCCGTTTTCTTACGTCCAAGAAAATGGCTGATGGCTAAACGTATTATTACGGTTATCGTTATTGTTTAAACGAGATTGTGTAATGTCTGCGTAGAGGCAACGGAAATATCCTTGCTGTTTGCCGGCATGTGTGTACTTTTTTGAGAATAAATGCTTGTCTTGTAGCAGCAAGAAGTCAGAAACTCATAACTTAATGGCAGAAGAAAGTGTACAATATCTATCAAAGGGAAATGACAGAGGAAGAAATAATAAGAGACAAACATTAGGTACGAAAGTTTCACTAAATGGGAAATACAGGGTGTCCATAAAGTCTCTTTACAACTTCAAGCTATTATTTCAAACACTTATGAAGAGATAATTAAATGAAATTTGCCACATAGTAGCAGTATATATTGAAATTTTTTTTCATAACTTAATAAACCTCAATATGGACACCATTGGTTGCACGAAGGACGTCAAGGCGAAAATCGATTTCGCGCCATGTCCGCTCTAGCATAGCCTCATCAATGGTGGCAATGGCATCAGTGATCCTTTGCTTGAGGTCAGTAATGTTCCGTACCTTTGTTCGATACACAGTATCTTTAACGTAGCCCCATAAATAATAAATCTAGGGGCGTTATGTCTGGTGAACGAGGTGGCCAGGGAATAGCGCCATCCCGTCCAATCCACCTACCGGGAAATTTTTGTTCCAGGAAGTCACGAACATTTAATCCCCAATGTGGTGGTGCACCATCCTGTTGGTAAAGGACGGTTGGTTGAAGGTCAGCCAGTTGTGGTGTCACATATTCAGTCAAAAGGTCAAGGTAAATATTTGCAGTAATTGTTTCCTCCGCAAAGAAAAATGGACCTATGATTCGATTGAACATCAGTTTACACCACACATTAACCTTTGGACTGTCTCGTTTGAGGTCCATTGTCGCATGGGGGTTTTCTGAGCCCCAAATTCTCGCATTGTACGTGTTCAGTTTACCGGAAACATCCTCAGATATTCGATGAAGCATGTCCATTGCAAACGTTTTGCATTTCGGTTTATCATTGGGCTCGATGGCATGCAACAGTTGCACTTTATACGCATACAATCGCAGGTTGTGGTGTAGGACCTTGTGCACTGTTGATCGTGCTAGTTGTAACTGTCTGGCAGCAGTGCGAATGGATTTCTTTGGAGAATTAACAAAGGCATGTCTTACACGTTCGATGTCTTCCTCTGAAACTCGTTTTCTTCCACTTCTTGCTTTATCCAAAATTGTACCGGTCTCCATGAATTTCCTGTGGCATTCACGAATTGATGGACGTGCTGGTGGTTGTTTCCTATACCTAGTCCTGAAGTTTCGCTGAGTCTGAGTGTCAGATTTTGTTTCAATGAACCACGCCACACATTGTGCCTTTTCTTGCGGAGTAGCCATTTTTCTTTCGAGGACCTCTCTTTTTTCACAATGTTACCTGAAATACACAAATTGACTATTAGTACAAACTTTAATAGTAAACGAGTACAATAAAAAAAAATACTCAAATATCTCATCATTTGCATTTGTAGTGAATTTTTGAAGTTGTAAAGGGATTTTATGGACACCCGGTGACATTTTTGTTCTGAATTACAATATAACTTTTAATTTTGACTCAGACATATGTTTCGCTCAATTTTGGAATTCCATATTTTAATTGTTTTTTAAAAGAAGTTCGTAGTGATTTAATTGACTTCCATTCAGTAAAAGTATATTATTATGTGTTATAGTGTATTGATTTCCCCATTTTGTTGTAATTTTTGTTCACCAAAGTTCATTTACTTCATAAAAACTTCGCTATGACATTGATACGCCTTGTTTATTTTTACGATCTATATGTTTTATTTGTAATTTCTGCAGTAATATCTTTGATTTATTTTTTTGTGTTAATATTGTTGTTAGTGTTAACAACTCTATACGTTCAGATTTAATATATTATTAAAAGTGATACCGGAAGCGGAAGTCATTTCCGGTTTCTATACATTTGTAAAACTATCCAGTCTGGCACAGATATATTGGTGATGAGTTGCCACGACAACAGTCCTCTTTTTTAAGAAACTTTTACAGAAAGTTTCTTTGAATTGTGATGGTGTATGTATGTACCTGGTGTTAAGTAACTGTGAGTGTTCTTTAATGATAGAACAACATACACGTTAGTAAAGGTAAGACAATTATATTTTAATTGTTCCGCTATCACGTCCTGACAGGGTCTGTTGTAGCTCAAATATAAAGGAATCTCATAACTCTGCCGCCCAAGGGGATGGTGTAAATACCGTGACGTAGTAATCCTGTTGTTCACAACTAAAGGAACGTCTCAACATTCTAGGTACAAAAAGTAGCATAGATTAACCTTATGCGAGAGTTTCACAGAAAATGAGTATGGCATTTTTTTGTGGAACTCGACCATTTCCCTCCAATTTAATGTTTCCTTGTCGTTTCTCATCGAAAATCTACGGAACACACTGGCGTACGTAGAAGGGGTGTGTGATCAGATTTTAAAGTGGACGTTTATATTTTTTAAGAAATCATTCAAAACATGTAGTACGAGTATATAGCCTGTAGGGTGGATGTTGGAGGACGTTTCATTCGAGATCAACACTAGTTCACCTTAAATGCTTCGAGATGAAGAATTTTCTCAAGAAGCATGTCATGAGGATCATGTGAGTCATAACATGAACTAATTAAATGAAAAATGAAGATGAAGATAATAATATCCCAGAAGATGATGGAAATTATTTCTTGAGAAAAGATGAGATAACTCGATAGAAAAAAGTTGCCATTGCCCGCTCATGTCCAAATGTTCGCACAAGAAGTATGAATATTTTTATGCGTTCCTGAACAATCAGTGACGTGCGGTGATGTCGACACTTTGAGTAGCAATCAGTGGTGTGCTCAATGGGGGTTGGTGTGGGTCATACTCCGTCCCCCTTTATGGCCCAGTATTCCTAAAAGAGAAAGTCAAAAACAGGAAAAGATTGCAAAACGATGAATGAGTACTAAAAAAAAGTACATGTAACTCCCACCCTCTTTCGAAAATAATAAAAAAAATATTTGATTTGACTACTAAGCCAGAGATCGCGGGTTCGAATCTCGGCTTGGCCATGAGTATTCTTTGTGTGTGTCCCTTCATCAATTTTATCGTATCATCTTCGCGATTAGCCAAAAGTGGCGGAAAAGCGAAGTAAAATAAACCAAATCAATCAATGATTTGATTTTTGTTACTTAGCGTCACTTTTTGTCACATTTGGTTAATCGCGAAGATGATACGATAAGATTAATGAAGGGACACACACAAAGAACACTGTCGTTTCTTCAATAATATTCATTTGGCTTTTTGAGTTCTGGGATACATTTTTCATTCCAAATTCTTTCATTATTCACTAAAGAGTACAACACATAGGAACAAGAATGCGTGCTCGTTGCGGGTCATAATTCCGGCCTGGATTGTTCTTTGTGAGGTCCCTTCATTAATTTTATCATATCGTCACTCATCCTAATTTTCGCGTTTACCAGATGTGGAGGAAAAGCGAAGCAAAATAAACCTATCCGTTCCTATAGGAGATAGACTGGTGGACCTGAAAGCACGTGTTTCAACCATTGCAGCGGGGAGCGAGAGGTCAAGGGAAGGTAGAGGCAGAAATCTTCCCTTTCCCTTCGGGCGGCCGTTTCTACCTGGAAGTGGTGAGGCGGAAGAAACGCCAGCTAACACAGCTTTACCCGCAGATCGCACCGAGGGACGAGAAGGGCGTGGAAAAAAAAGTGTTGCATGTGAGCTGCCGCTTTAACAAGACAATAAATATTGTGATTTGAAAATAATTTGAGATATGAGATTGATTGATCTATCTCTGCTAGACTAGCTACTCCTCAGTGCACGTCACTGTGAACAATGTGCAGCTCAAAACGTCTCCTATCCAGACCTTTATAGATGACACTACTGTGAAGATAATTGTGGAAATTATCAATAGGTACATACAAATAATACTGAGAGAATTTGTAATGGATAGAGATGCCAAATTGACCATTGAAGCAGTAGTAAAAAAGGAAAAAAAAGCAGATTAAATTTGTGTGATGTCAGTAGTGTAATTGGCTATATTATAAACTCGATAAATGATGAGCCCCCATCAGGCAGATTTGGCTACACTTAAAACTAGCTCAAGATGTGCATATGAGCTTATTGCTCAAGTGTGGTACTCTGTCTAACCCAAGATTTTTGTATAAATGCCCTCGGGAATTTCCTGTGAAATGATGAGCCTCCTCAGATTGATTTGCCTACAGTTACAAAAGCCACATCTGTGAGATTGTTGTCCATAAGCTTGTCAAAAATATGCCCCTCTTGATATTGTTTTGGATACACTTAAAACTAAGCCAAAAATGCTCATAAGAGCCACCCACACCCACCCACACCTACACATATTTACTTCTGGTCCACTTCCGGTCACTTCGGGCCCATTTCCAGTCACTTCCGGTCCACTTCCGGTCACTTCCGACCCATTTCCGGTCTTCTTCCGGTCACTTCCGGCCCATTTCCGGTCACTTCCGGTCCACTTCCGGTTTACTTCTGGTCACTTCCGGTCCACTTCCGGTTCACTTCCGGTCAACTTCCTGTCCACTTGTGGCCTATTTCTGGTTTATTTCTATTGCATCATGTTGTGCAACAAATTATTATCCAATATTATGCAATAAATTATTAGCCATGTGTTGTTTTCTGATTGGTTGGTTATGACATAATGTGATGATGTGCTATATTCTGATTGGCTTATTGTTTCAGATGTTTTCAATGCGGTCCGTGCTTAGGCTATATAAAGAGATTTTGCATTACATATCAGCCAGTATTGTGAGAGTTGTTGAAGAGTACAGATGTGTTGTTGCAGTGCTCCTCATATTTTTTAAACACAAAAATATTGCAAATTTATATAAATTGAATTACAAATCTATTTGATTTAATATACATATTTTTTTATTATTCATATCAAACATATTTGTAACATATTGAACAAAGGGTTTATATCTGCCCCAGTTTGTTATACATGACACATGGTCTTAGGTTATTGTTTTTCTAGGACATGCCTGTGTAGACATGCATTTGTGCTAGGGCAGTGCTTCTGTACTTATTCTACCTTTGTGCATGTAGGCTATCAGCTTTATACAACCTATCATAGGTTTATTAAGTATAGAGTTTTGATTTGAACCCCAAGAATTTTTATATAAATACCAAAGCCAAAAATATTAACACACATACACACATACACACACACTAAGTATACAAAGCACACTGCTGAACCCAACTGATATTTTTTATTAAGCATAGAATTTTGATTTGAATCCCAAGAAATTTTATATAATAAACCAACAACAAAAATGCCAAATCAAAAATATTGTAATCAATGCAATAAGAATATATTCAGCCCCAATTGGGTTAAGCACCAAAAGAATTGTAATCCAGATAAATGCAGAACTCTCACAAAAATATGCCCAAAATGCCATAGAAAATATAGCATGGAATACTTCACATATAAACATATGGGTACTTGTTCTGCACAGTCATCAATATTGCCCCCACAACCATCTACATCTGGTCTGAAAAGGAAGCTTGAAACACCTGTTAATGCTAGAGCAGCAAAGCAGCCACGCTATGAACCCATCCATAGCAGTTTTAATGGCCAACTTAGGTATCACCGTTTTGTATCAGAGCCAAGATGTGACATTAAGAATTTTTTGAACAGTATAAATTCTGATGTGCAGGCAATTCTAAATGCACAAAATGGCTCTTATAAGCTGTCCCTCAAATTGTTTACACAATATAAGAAAGCAAATGGCACAAAATTTACACAGCCCCACATAACAGAAACTGTAGCTGTATATTCAAATGCAAATTTAGACAAAATAATAAGCAGTTTGATAGAGCAATTGAATATTAAACATTCTGAATTTGCTGCAAAAGAGTCAGGATGGAGCCTATGCGGATCTCCACACAAGCTCTATGTTAATATTTCTAAATTTAACCCATTACAAGGTTCCACATATGTGCCTTTACCTGCCAATATTAAAAACAAAAGAGCCGTGGTTAACATAGAAAATAATGATGAGAAATGCTTTCTGTGGTGTATTTTAGCTGCTTTGTATCCAGTTTTAAGGAATCCTCAGAGAATAACTTATTATAAACAACATGAAAATGATTTTGATGATGCAATGGAGGGCTTAGAATATCCAATGTCTGTTCAGAATATTGATAAATTTGAAAAAAAGGCCAGAGATATCAATGGTAGGCCATTATCTATTAATGTTTTTATTTGTTCTACTGGCCGTGGCAATTGCTTGATAGCACCTCTCAGAATCAGTACACTTGATGATGATTCTGCTGTTCCGATTGATCTGCTCTTAATTGAAGGGGATGACACATACCATTACACTCTGATACACAGTCTTGAAGCTTTAGTCAGTAAACAACAAGGCAAATCCAATACAATATTCAAGTTGTGTAGAAGATGTTTAACTGTATTTGATGGTAGAAAAATGGTGAATGGGGTTCGGGAAGTGAATGCAGAAATTGCTAAAAACAAGTTAATTGAGCATCTAAAATACTGTGGCAACCATAAACCTGTTCATATGGTGATGCCTTGTCCAAGTGAAAATGCCAAATTCAAAAAATGTGAAGCCTTGTTGGAACACCCAGCATATATAGTCTGTGATTTTGAATCAAACCTCAAACCCCTTGCATTCTGCAGCCCAGATCCTGATGAATCTTCAATTACATAATACCAGTTACATGAGCCTTCTAGTTTTTATTATGTTGTTGTACAGGATGGTGTTGTTAGTGAAGAATATTTATACATGGGACCAGATGCCATCAAAAAATTTGCACATAGGATAGAAAATAAATGCCATGACATAGCATCTAATATCTTATTAAAATCAAAACCCATGATGCCTTTAACAGAGGATCAGATTGAAGATTTCAACAATGCAGAAAAATGCCCGGTATGTGATTCTGAATTTTCAGATACAAATATCAAGGTGAAACACCATTCTCATACAGATGGTAAATTCAAAATGGCCCTGTGTAATAGCTGTAATATTAAGATCCAGAGACCAAAATTTATTCCAATATTTTGCCATGTTGCATCTAATTATGATTTTCATCATTTGATCAGGTACGAGGGGTTTGACAAGCAGAATTTTAATATTTTAGCAGAAAATGATGAGAAATATATTGCTATTAGCAAAATAATTAAAGTTAATGGTGTTCCCATTCACTTAAGATTTCTCGATTCCTACAGAATTCTGTCCGCTAGCCTGGCTACACTGGCCACTCAATTATCTGATGATCAATTCAAAATCACATGTGCTTTGTTTCCAAATCAGGACCTGAAATTAATTAGGCGGAAGGGTGTATATCCATATGATTATGTTACAGATTTTTCTAAATTTAATGAGTGATCTCTGCCACCACAACAAGAGTTCTACAGCAAACTCAGGGCATCTGGAATTACTGATGATGATTATCACCATGCCCAGTTGATGTGGAACAATTTAAAATGCCAGACATTTGGTGATTATCATAAGGCATATTTAAAACTTGATGTCACTCTCTTAGCTGATATACTTCAGGCATTTAGAAAATCATCGATGGAAAATTATAAGCTGGATCCAATGTATTTCTACAGTGCTCTAGCATGGTCTGCAATGTTTTTAAACACTAAAATGCAATTGGATCTGATCCAAGATCAAGATATGTATCTGTTTATGGAACAATGTATAAGAGGAGGCATGGTGCAATGTTCTCAGAGATATGGCAGAGCAAATAACAAATATATTCCTGATTATGATCCAGCACTGCCATCAAATTATATACTGTATGTGGATGCCAACAGCCTGTATGGTTATGCTATGATGGATAAATTGCCATATGCAGGGCTTGAGTGGGTTGAAGATTTCAATATTGAAGATCTTCAGGATTTTGATGACAGTAACTATGGCCTGTTCTTAGAGGTTGATCTGACAATTCCTGATGATTTACACAACAAATTTTCTGATCTGCCCCCAATTCCTGAGGTTGAGTGTTCACCTGGCTCTAAACAGAAGAAGCTCATGATGACTCTGGAGCCAAAACAGGATTATGTCATATATTACAAAAACCTCCAGTTCCTCATGAATCATGGTGTTCAAGTGACCAAAGTTGGCAAAGTTTTGAGGTTCAGGCACTCAAGATGGTTGAAGCCATATATTGATACAAACACAGAGCTTCGAACATCTGTAGTAAGCTAATTTGATAAAACTTTGTTTAAATTGATGGTAAATTCAGTGTATGGCAAAACCATAGAAAATGTCAGAAAACATACTGATGTTAAATTAATTACTGACCGCAGCCTGAACAAAAAATTGATTGCAAAGCCTAATTTCAATTATAGAAGAATTTATGATGAAAATATGGCACTCTTCAACATGAAAAAAACAAAGATTAAGTTTGATAAGCCTATTTATGTAGGGGCTGTGATATTGGAATTGGCCAAATTACACATGCTGGAGCTCTATTATGATGTATTGAAACCTTTGTATGGTGATCGTGTAAAACTGATGTACATGGACACAGATAGTTTTATTCTTGATATTCAGACAGAAGTTGTTTATCAAGATATATCAAAGCCTGCATTGCTTGAATATTTTGATACCAATGAACATACAAAGATTCAACCCCACAACAAAAAGGTGCCTGGCAAGTGAAAAGATGAGACACTTGGTGATGTTATTGTGGCATTTGCTGGGTTAAGGGCCAAGATGTACAGTTTTGAAACATGTAGTGGTGCTGTTGCAAAAAAAGCCAAGGGCATTGGCAGAGTAACTGTTGACAAAGAGCTCCAATTAAAAGATTACAAAAATTGTCTCAAAACCCAGAGTTTAATCAGAACATCAGAATGCAGAATTCAGAGTGAGGATCACTTGTTGACCACAAATGTTGTAAGAAAAGTGGCTCTGGACCCACATGATGATAAGAGATGTATTTTGTCATGTGGAATACATACTCTACCATGGGGTCATTGTGATTTGAAAAGTGGCAAACAATGCCCAAACACAGAACATGATTTGAAATAAATAAACATGCCTATGAACTTATTTGGGTTCAAAAAACAGGCTATTATGGACCTGCCAACACCAGCACCTTCTTCTGATATAATATCTAAACTAAGTGCTTTGTTAATTATTCATCTGAACAGCATACTTACAGATGTTGATGATGAAACAGGTAAAATATTGTACATATTTAACAATAATTTAAATCATTACCAATTACCTGTAGGTGGGCAATTACAATTTATTACAACTCCCAAGGGTAATGTCAAGGTTTCAGTAGGCAAAAATATTTACAGGATAAAGCACTCAAACATGATTTCTGGCACTGTATATACTGTTTCTGCTGGTGATTGTTTATATATTGAGGTCACAGGATCCTATGACAAGCTTATACCTTTTTTTATA
This sequence comes from Lepisma saccharinum, assembly GCF_977018435.1. NCBI lineage: Eukaryota > Metazoa > Arthropoda > Insecta > Zygentoma > Lepismatidae > Lepisma > Lepisma saccharinum. The sequence continues at coordinate 137,426,561 of NC_139229.1, forward strand.
GAATTAAGAATTAGATATTCAATAATAAATAACCACTAAAACAAAAATGCCTAATGATATATTTGGCCATACAAGGCATGAAGATCACAGTGATGAGATTCTGATGCTTGATGTCAGAGTCAAAAAATTAAGAAGTGATTTACAAGCTTTACAAACCACACTCAATGCCAGTCTTCAACTAGAAATTACAAATTTACAATCACAGTGCATGGACCCTCTTCTTAAAATTGACTCAGAACTCAAATTGCTGCTTCAAAAATATACTGACTTGGCTACATTAGATAATTTTCAAAGTTTAGAGGAAGCTGTAGCAGCTCTTCAAGCCAAATTTAAGACTCAGGCTACCAACTCTGAGCAATTGAAACAACAATTAGAAGAACAGATTAATAATGTTCAGACACAGCTCCAAACAATTGTCAAAAGCATAAAATCACAAGAAGATTTTGATCTAGTGATTTCCACTCTAAAAGAACAGATTCAATCACTACAGATACCTAATCTGGACCCCTTGAACAATGCCATAGCCGAGGTTAAAGAAAAAATTGAGACACTTGAAAATTTTATGAACAACCTGCCATCTTCTGATGCTTTGAGTGCTATAACTCGTAGTGTTGCCAACATCAAACTGCAACTTGAAACATATGAAGATTTTGGAAAAATTCAGAGTACCATAAGCCATCTTGAGGGTACAATAGCAGCAGTGCAAAGTGATCTGACAAATGTACAAGAAACTCTAGAATCCCGCTTGCCTGGTATTGTAGATACTCTTGTCAGTGTCCAGCAACAGATCACAAAACTTGAAAACCTCAACACTGAATCTGAGCTATCTCATTTTCATCACTTGATCGATGATATCCAAACAAAGCTTGAAATTTTACAACAATCAACACCTACTCAGGCAGACATAACCCTGCTTCAAGATGCTATGCGTAGTGTGGCTGATGCTTCTGAATTAAATAATGTGAAATTGGCACTTGAATCTTTGCAGAATACTGTATCAAATCTGCCTACATCACAGGAACTTAAAAATATTAAGAGAGCTGTGAATCGCATATTGAAATCAGAAGATATCAAGAATATCCAGACAGAGATCAAACAACTTACTCAGACAGTGGCCACTCTACCAACTAATCAACATATTAATGAATTGCATGCCCTGTTTGAGGATATCAGAAGACAGGTCCATGATCTTACTGCTCAAAATTCAAAATTGGCAGTTGTTGAAAATTTACAGCAAATTGTAGCTAATATCAAGCAACAGCTAGGAAGCATGGAATCCAACCAAGCAAATGCTCTGTCTGTTTTTGCCACCCAGCTTCAAGAAATTGTGCAACAATACAAGAAACTTGTTGTGGACATAAAGATCAAGCCAGGCCATGATGATGTTGTTAGGACTATCAATGAGCATCTTGAATCTGTAACAAGCAGATTGCTTACAGCAGAAAAAGAAATAACAGGCATAATCGAGAATCCTAAACATACAATAATTCTTGAATTGTACAGTATCCCCAACAAAGAATATGATTCACCATTTACACCAGGTGGCAAAATATATATGCTGTCCCCTGCACAATTTTATTACCAGTTTTTTGTTGGGGGCACACTTAGACCAATCAAGATCAAATATTGGCTACAACCACAGGCACACCACTACCCTACCTTATCAATAACAAATGCTGACAACAAACCAAAGGTCACCAGTGTAGAGTTAGAGGATTTTAAAGATCCCAATACATTAGAAACATCTTATGCTGAAGATGATGGCTCTCTTGAATTTAATATACAAATAGGAGACAAACTGTATTTAGAAAATCCTGTAGTATCAGCTGCTGAACACCCCATAGTTGCAATATTCTTGTTTACATACTATGTCTAGACAAATTATTGTTGATGAATTACACAGACAAGCCAGACATAATTATAAGAGACTGCCAGTGGTTACAAAAGGCATAGATGATTTATGGCAGTGTGACTTGGTTGAGATGGCAAGTGGACAGCTGAAAAACAACAAGGGCTACAAGTATCTACTCACTGTCATAGACACATTTTCAAAATTTGCCTGGGCTGAAAATTTGCCTGGGCTGTGTCACTCAAATCCAAGACTGGAGCATGTGTTACAGAAGCCTTCAGGACAATCATCAATCAGAGTGGAAGATCACCGCGCTATTTGCAAACAGATAATGGCAAAGAATTCTATAATTCTGTGTTCCAACAATTTATTAAAAGCCAGTCAATACAACATTACTCGAGTTACAGTGATCTCAAGGCCTCTATTGTAGAGAGATTCAACAAAACCCTAAAAAATCATATGTATAAACAATTTACACTTCAAGGTAATTATAAATGGCTCACAATCCTACCAGAACTTCTACATAAATATAACAACTCGGTCCATTCCACAATCTACATGAAACCCTCTGAGGTAACTTCATCTGATGAACAAAAATTCATCAGTACTGTTTATTATCCTAGATACCAACCAACAACAAAAAAAGCTAAATACAAGGTTGGTGATCAAGTAAGAATCAGCAAATATAAGCACATATTCAAAAGAGGCTTTACCAGAAACTGGAGCACTGAATTATTTACAGTGGTTCAAGTTAAACCTGGGACCCAATACACATATATAATAAAAGACCACCGAGGAGAAATTCTCAAAGGCAGGTTTTATGAAGAAGAACTCAGCAAAACTAAGCAGCCTGACACATATCTCATAGAAAAAATCATCCGCAGAAAAGGCAACAAGATACTGGTGAAATGGCTAGGACTCCCAGAACACAGCTGGATCGAGGCAGACAAAGTGATACTATGAACACCTGGGATGTTATAAAGAGACTGCCAGAGCCTGAACAGCAGAATAAGAGAAATGGCAAGCTGCTGCCTGATAATATTAGATGTCTTATTGTTGGGCCATCGGCTTGTGGTAAAACTACACTAATGACTGATAATTTTTTATTGGCACCCAACTGGTTAGACTGGAAAAACAGGCACTTGTATGTTTTCTCTAAGAGCTTGGAACAATTAAAATATCAGCAGCTGATGAACCTATATGATGGACTGGATATAGCCACTTTTGAATCAGATGTTAAGCCACTCCATGACTGTCTCGATAACTCTGTTGTTGTGTTTGATGACATTATACTGGATAATCAAAACAAGGTTAGAAATTTTTTTACACAGGGCCGACACAAAAACATAGATTGCTTCTACCTGGCACAGACTTTTTCTAAAATACCGAAGCAGCTGATCCGAGACAACAGCAATTTTATATGTGTTTCATCAAGATCATACCAACCTCAAACACATACATGATGAATATGTAGGTGGGGACTTGAGTTACAATGATTTTTCCAAGTTTTGCAGTAGGTGCTGGAACCAGGACAGCTATGGGTTTGTCACAATTGATATGACAAGAAAACCCAATAGTGGCAAATACAGAAATAAAATCAACAATTTTCTAGACATTGAAACATATATAAATAACCATGAAAAGGCGAATCATTGATGATCTTAAATTAAGAGATTATCTTGTAAAAAGATTTAAGGGATGGAAATCAGAGAACCGAGGAATCTATGAACAACACAAGCAAACAGAACAGCCTATTATTGATGCTATTAGTGAATTAGGTAAAAATATCAAAACTGTTACAGAGCAAAATCAAAATTTGATCACAGAGCTTGTACCTGTAGCTGCTAGGAACATATTAGATTATCCAATCACCCCACTTTCTAGTATTCATACACCTAGTCCTGTTCCTCCTCGAAGAATTGAGGCTAGTCAGGATCCTATTGAATTGGGTCTTCTTGCTCAAAAATATTTAAGCACACCTAAAGACAACAAAGATGAGGTTTTTGGTTTATATGCTGACACAGAGGTTGATGGTAGCATCATACATAAAATTGGCAATTTTAGAATAACATTTATGGGAGATGATCTAATTGTATATTCAGAATCTCATCTTGGAGAAAAAGGTGGTTCTGTTAAGTACCCTGGCACACCTGGATTGTGGGAACTGATGACTCGGAAAAGACCTGTCAACTATACAGATCAAGACTATGAGCACTACAAAGAAATATTAATAAAATCAGATGCTCTATACCAGAACAATGGTCCCACACAAAAAAGAGTCAAGTCTAGCAGTGGAGCAAAATACAACAACTTAATCAAGCCCATATGGTCACAGATCAAGACAGGTAGTGGAATCAAACAATACAACACCCTGCCTATAGAATTTGTGTGGGTTGATGATGTCAGGAAACTTGTAGATAGGTTGCTGGTGATAGCTGGGGAGGAAAATGCTGGCAACCACAATTTTTACAATGAAAAGGTTGGAATTATGGACATGATAAGCACCAAATTGTCTAATTTTATAGTGAATGACACTAAGGGGATTGGATATCTTATAAAAATTATTAATACTCTACCTCCCAAATTTTGGAATATCTCTGAGGGTCGGGGGCTGGTTAATGACATCATAAACAAGCTGCCATTTGAACTACACATTCCAGGCTATCAGTATTGTGGTCCCGGTACAAAATTGGACCATAGATTAAACAGAGGTGATCCTGGTGTTAATCCTCTAGATGCTGCTTGTAGAGACCATGACATAGCATACAACACACATTCTGATCTTGATAGGCGACATGTTGCAGACAAGAAATTAGAAGAGGCTGCATTTGGTAGATTTGTAAGCAAAGATGCTTCTTTAAGTGAAAAAATAGCAGCATTGGGGACCACCATAGCTATGAACACCAAACAAAAACTGGGGTGGGGGTTGTGATAGATTAAATAAATTTAAGCCTCTTAATTAAACTATGTAATCCCAGAATATATATATATATAATAAACCTAGGATGAAGGCCAAGGGTGTTATGTATCAGATACCTTATGCAGGTCTTAAATCTCTTAAAACTATTTATAGTCTTCTAACCAAAAAGCAGCGCAAGAAAAAAAGCTCTTGTCTTGCCAAGGGCCATGGTATGAAATTATTACTTAGTACCCCTCAATTAAAAAAATTACAGCAATCTAGAAAAAAATTGCATACAGGTGGCTTCATATTTAGTATCCCAGGTATTTTAGCAGCACTTGTTGCTGTTGGGAGCTTGGCTGGGGGATCAGCTGCTATAGCAAAAACAGTAATAGATGCTAAGAAGAATAGGGCAGAATTAGATGAATTGAAGCGCCATAATCTGGCTATGGAAAAACAAGGCAAAGGTCTTAAGAAAGCCATGAATAAGTTTAAAAAAAACAAGAGCCGCTTACAAACCAAGATATTGAAGCTTTAATCAAGCCACTGGGCATCAAACATTTTAGAGGTGTGTACATGTCTGATTCTTTACCAGAACAACCACTCAACAAATAGTGTGGCATTGTTAATTTGGATAAGTACAAAAATCAGGGCACTCACTGGATTTGTTATCTTAAATATTTAAACAATGAGGCATTTGTGTTTGATTCATTTGGAGGTGTTCCACCTGAAAATTTAATAAAATATCTAAAATCAGCTAATCTTTATTACAATAATGCCCGTGTACAAAATTTCAAAGATGTTAATTGTGGACATTTGTGTTTATCCGTTCTTAGATATATGTCTCAAATAAATAAACCATCAATTGAAAATTTTCAAAAGGCCTTGTGGTATCTGAAACATCATGGGGGTATTCCATCTCACCAGCCAAAATTCAATATTGAAACTCAAATTACATGATGATATAGTGTATCCCAAAACAATAGCTCTCAGAGCATTTTATGGCATGTACTTGATCCCTAATATTACACACCACAACAACAAAATTGCAGTAGGGGATCAAAAAATTGTCATCACTCCAGGGCAGTATAATCTGTCCACTCTAAATGCTCAATTACCCAGAGGTATAGTATTAACTCAAAATTCTGTCACTCACAGAGTAGAGATTGTATCTGCTACAGAAACAGTGGATCTGGGTACTATAGGAGAGCTGTTAGGCTTTGAGAACAACACAAAACTTGAACCAGCCATCAAACACACTGCTATTAATATACCTAAATTCTTAGCAATAGATACTCTAAATATTCATTGTAATGTGGCTGAGGGTATGATCACTAAATCAGATGGCATAGGCACTCACAAACAAACTGGCATCATTGCAACATTCAAACCTAACTCTGAATTTATGGAACCGATCATCTACACTCCATCACCAACATTATATTTTCCTGTATGCCATAATAGAATAGACTACATTGAGTTGATGGTCACTAATGAAAAAGAAGAATTAGTTGATTTTGCTGGAGCCACAACAACTGCTATCATAGAAATTAATATTTAAATAAAAATACATACAAAAAAAATGGAAAATATTGAGAGTTATGAGCTACAATCATTTCCCCCAAACCGGAGGACCTTTGCAAATTTAAATCAAGCCAACACAGAGATTGAGGTTGATCTTGATGTAGGAGATGGCTTTATACACCCTCACAGAGCAGACCTATACATCAAATTTGATGTTGTAAAGCTCGATGGTACAGATTATCCGGCTAACTCAAATATAAGATTGGTAGACAATTTTGTGCCACATCTGTTCTCTGAAATTGAGATCAGAAAACATGGTGTTGTTATAAACAGAGTAGATTACCCTGGTATTACCTCTGCAGCTTTGGCCACACTAAAATTATCCAAAACCGAGGCATCATACTACAAAATAGGTGGATTTGAGGCTGGTGATAAAATATTATCCAGGAGCCACACAGTATTGTTCCCTATGCGCCTGTTGCCAGGATTCTTCTCAGATTACAAAGATATTATGTGGAAGGGTGGTTTAAGAATTACATTTAGAAGAGCTGCCAATGATAATAATGCTTTGATGAGGTACAGTTCATTAAACTCTACTGGGGCAGCTCTGCCTAATACCCTACCTGATGAAGGCAAGTGCCTTATTCAGACTATGCAGCTAAGAATACCAGTAGTTGAATATGAAGCTAGTTGTGCTCTTAAATACAAAGCATTTATCCTAAAAAATCCACAGGTGCCTTTACAATTTTATACATATCAATGTGTGCAGAAGCCTGCCACTGGTAGCTATTATGAATTTGATGCTACAAACTCATTCTCCAGTATACAATATGACATGCCAAATTTTGTGGTGGTACTGTTTCAGACTGGAAGACACAATAATCAGGAAAAAAATTTAAGTAAGTTTGATAGCTGCAACATCAAGAACATATATCTTAAAAATGGCAGAAATGAGGTGTTTCCTAGAGAAAATTATAATTTAAACATGTCCAAGGATGATTTCCTTAAATTATATGAAGCATTTACAGCATACAAAAGGGTCACTACTGGCAATACTGACATGTATTACACACCAGATGAATTCAAAGCACAGAGACCCATGTTTGTCATCAACACCTCAAAAAGAAAACAGGTTGTGGTTAATGACAGGACAAACATTAAAATTATCTGTGAATTCCATGATACACTTCCTGATGACACCATATGTAGTGTTATTCTCATAGGTGAAAAATCATATGTTTATGATGTAAGAAATGAGAGAGTTACAGAGCAATTCTAGAAGACTTCTGCATATTGCACAAGTTGGGCCTGGTGTCCAATTAAACTTAAACCGGAAGTAAATATGTGTGGGTGTGGGTGGGTGTGGGTGTGCATGGGTATAGATGTAGCTAATAAGATTACATTTTACAGGGTATTACACTAAAAGCAATAAGCTCATATGAGCATCTTGGCTTAGTTTTAAGTGTATCCAAAACAATATCAAGAGGGGCATATTTTTGACAAGCTTATGGACAACAATCTCACAGATGTGGCTTTTGTAACTGTAGGCAAATCAATCTGAGGAGGCTCATCATTTCACGGGAAATTCCCGAGGCATTTATACAAAAATCTTGGGTTAGACAGAGTACCACACTTGAGCAATAAGCTCATATGCACATCTTGAGCTAGTTTTAAGTGTAGCCAAATCTGCCTGAGGGGGGCTCATCATTTATCGAGTTTATAATATAGCCAATTACACTACTGACGTCATATATGAAATAGGAAAATAATACAATGGTCACTATTAGATAAATCCTGTAAAGCAAAAGAGATTGTGAAAATGTATATGTATTCGATATGCAATTTCTTTCAATGGAAAAGGTTCTCAAAAAAAGATGTATATTTTCCAAAAATTTGACATTGTTAAATTTACACAATTATTTGAAGCGTATGCTCAACAAAAATATTAATTCTTGTATTTCCTATTCCATAATTTTCTTATAATTATCATTTTATTGCACTACTGCAAGGAAAGATTACGTAATTGGTTAAATTAAAGGGTGTTCTGCATAGGACGCCGAATTTGAATCGAGTGCTATTGTTTTGTTTCGAGGTTGGCAGACGTGTTCTTACCAATGTTGGCATCTATTGTGATGCCGATTAATGTAGCCTCAATTGTTTTGACTTGTTTGTTGTGGTTTCCTTCCGAAAATCCTCCAATAATCCAGGAGTGTGAAATCCATCCATCCGTTGTGTGGTGTGGGTTTTGGCAGGTGGAGTGTAATCTTACACCCTGTGATTTATTTTTATGGGGTTTGTGAAATCACAGGTGTACGCCAAAAAACCACGAACCCTTTTGGAACTGAAGGCGGAAATCATACGCGTAATTGGAGGCATCGGGACAGACATCTGCGAGATTGTGTTTCGTACTTAAATGGGAGATGTTACTGCTTACATATATGTGAAATATAACTATTTTCATGATAATTTCCCTATTTTTATTATTTTTCTAATTCGGAGTCCTATATATAAAAATTGTTGTCTGGCGGAAGGTAAAGGGGTGGTGTAGAGCTTAGAGTTCTCGACTGGGCATCTAGTGGTCACACGTTCGAGTCACGATAATTGTGTACTGCTTCAAAGACAAATATTAATGAAATAACTATTTATATTTGTGGTAATTCCTAATTTTACCCCTTTACCCACTCCAGTTGAATGCAAGGATACCTCCACAAATATCGACTGAAAAGTTTTCATCATGTGCAATTCTCCATTAAATGTTTGCACCGATTCGTACTACCTTCTTTTTCCTTGTTACAAACAAGTATTCTTTGCACTTTACATATAGGAGGAGAGTTGCATCTGCATTTCACACTGGTCGCTCCTCCTAGCTCTTCTCAAGAACGAAAGTTTGTAGGGTATTGGTTACCGTTGTAGATTGTCAACCTGATGGTCTTAGGTTCAAACCACTAAAGTGGCGGAAAATTTTAGACATATCCCATTGTGTTCATTGTACACGCAATGTGAAACGGAATGATTCTGTTTGGAATTGACGATGTGGGGAGGAGAAATGTTAAATAACAAAACCTCCATTTCAACGAACTGAGAAGTAGAGAAAAATTGGATAATTATGAACATTACATTCATGTTTTTAGTAGTACCTATAATCGCAGGTAGAATCAAAGATCTTACGTGGCAGATTTTATTTCGCTCTGAACTCAGCCAAGAGGCATTTCGCACCGATCTAATACATTCTCCAATTCATGTTAAAATATTATTGAATGTTTCATGACGATATTTTGATCAATGCATCAATTCTTGATGCTGAGACGATATTTCTACAAATACCTCATCTCTCCTCTCGTCTCCTTTCTCTTCTCTCCTTCCACTTTTTCTCTTCCCTACTTCTCCTCTGCATATATGTCATATCGCCTTCCCTCCTCTTCTCGCCTCTTGTCTCCATCCCATTCTTCTCCATTCCTCTTATCTCCTCTCCTGTCTTAGATTTCCGACTCCACTGCACTCTTCTCCCCTTGTTTTCGTTCTTCTCATGTTCTCTCTTTTATTCTACTCTCAACTCCCCTCTTCTCGTCTATTCCTCTTATCTCTCTCCCTCCTCTCTTCTTCTCTTTGCTCCATTTTGCTTATATCTCCTCGCATCTTTTCTCTTTCTCTTCATTACTTCTCCTATCCACATCTTTCCTATCTTTTCCCCTTCTTTACTTTTCCTCGTTCCCTTTTCTCCTCTCATTTGTTGTCTCTTTTCGTTTCCTCTCTCCTCTTTTCCTTTGTGTATACTCATCAGCGTTGAAATACTCTATTTTCTTTCTTTCAGAAAGTATTTCTTATTTGCGACAAATGTAATACTGATATTTTTTTAGAGTTTTATACAATAATACTTGGTTTTATTCCTTTCGCGTATTTCATAAATATATATTGTGCATATGGCAACCCTGAAATTGAGCCTAACTCTACACGCAACCCACCAGCGTCTTACGTAATTTGGGTTGCCTAGTTTAAAATGTCGTTGTCCTAAAACTTTTGAGATACACTGTACCAGAAAAGTGATAAGTTACTTTTAGTTTCCTTTTGCTGGAAATTTTCTTGTACGCTTGTGGAGACTTACATGTGTTATTTTTTTCTGGTCCATAATGTAGTCATCGTATATTTATGTTATTACACATATTATTACAAGAAATAATGGAGAGATGGAAGAAGGAGTCATCTTTACTTTTTCTAATTCCCTGTATATGCATATAACTTAAACACTTTCTCAACGACTTCTGTGTATCTCGACTTTAACGTTCCAAATGAATGAAGCAATCCACCCAAAAACATTGAAGTCCTCGAGTGCTATTAGAAATGACGAATTGCAATAAAGCGTGGATGTTCTAAATTTAGCATTCAACGAAGCCTAGCTTCCTTGTCTTAGGCGATTCCACGAAAATGCTTCCACCTTGGCATCCAGAGAAGACACGTGGTTGCAAACAGAGTTGCCAAATTTATCTCTTTCACCACGTCCAAATTTTCAAGTTAATAATATAACACTTATATTATTAACTTGAAAGTTTGTACGTTGAGAAAGAGATAAATTTGGCAACTCTGTTTCCAACCATGTGTCTTCTCTGGATGACAAGGTGAAAACATTTTCGTGGAATCGCCTAGGTGTTGTAGTGAAGTAAGTGTAAAAATGATGAGAACGCAACTTCTACTGGAAAAAGTACTCTGTTACAGTTACTGCAGCTCCTTACTTTCAGAAGTAGCTAGTTATAACTAGAATTCCCCAAAGAAAATAACTGTTACTTATAAGTGTGTTACAAGTAACTATTTAACTTCCAAACACTGATCCACAGAAATATCAAGAGTGCTTGAATGGATGAAAAAAAAGCAGATTGTGAAGACTATTGACAGAATAGCATACTATACACTTTATAAAATATGTATATACGAAATATGAAAATTCATAAACATGATTGCAATAATTTTAAAATATATTACCGGAAAGATATTAATTGTTTGCAAGCTAAATTGAAAACTTTGGAAAAGATTAGATTACGGAAGAAAGAAGAGTGAATTTCACACTCTCATGAGCTTGGATTTAATACGTGAGACTGGTATCTTTATATTCCACTGTAGTGTTAATATTTTCATGAAATTTCTCTTCTCCCGTTTCACCTAAAATTCTGCCTTAATTTCCCTTCACCAAGGGATTTTTCCCTTTATGTGGGAATATTGGATGAAACAAGGGAAGAGACTCCTAATATATCACAAACACTGTCTCCTCTCGAGTTGAAAATGCTTGTCTTGCTCTTGGCTTCGTATCGAGTTGGAAAATGCCCGTTTTATTTTCTTACTTTTCTCGTTTCCGTGCAATTGCAAAAAATAAATTAATAAATAACTGAAATTTCAAAAGAATGCGTTATTTTTGCAAATCTTGAAAAACGGGAATGTGATTCTGGTAAATATCAAAGGGCATAAAGAAAGCAGTTGGAATACCCCTTACATGACATTAATTTTCATAAAACTTTGTGTTTCTTTATATTCTGTTTTTAAAAATTCATTCCCACGTGTAATAAGAGTCTCATATATACATATATATGTACAGTCACGGACACTGCCGGGTTGTAACGATTCCACTGAATGTCAATGTATTCATTACAACTCGCCAGTGTCCGTGACTGTACAGTCGGAGAAAGAATTACCTGGGCCACGGGACCTAGAATTAAAGCCTGTTGTTTATGCAACCCAAATAACAAATTATTCGCTTAAGTTTGTCTGGTGGATCTGAGTTCTCGGGAAGGATTGAGCATTGATAGCATGAGTCACATGACTCATGCCCCAGCAACAACAAACAACAGCTGGGTGCTACGTGGCCTCAAGAAGAACATTTCAGCAACTGTTTTCTTAACAAGATCTGCCACACCTAATTGTTTAAGTCCAGTTTATGCACTGGACCTAGAGATTAAAGTGGGATCCGAGTCAAATGTTCCTCTGTTTGGTATTGAATTCGGAAGACTTTGATTACATGTCGAAGACGTTACCACTACGCCATCGGAGAGGCAATGGAACACCTTGAGAAAGGCACGAGTGTAACCATATTTGGCGTAAATTTTAAAAATAAGACAATATTTTGTGGTCACAGTTTCGAACCGTGGGAGAGGCATACATTTTTTTGTCCCATCGTCCATTTCACGAGTTTATAATTCTTCCTCAGCAACACGATTAATACGAGTGGTAGAAGATAAGCGAAGTAAAATAACTGAAACAGAAATAAAATGAAAAAGCGAAACAAATTTTATCCATAATATTCTGCAGTCACTTCAGTCGTGTTCAAGGAATGCTAGCCGTGGTCTCTAACTTGTCTTTTCCCCTTCCTTTGTGCTCTCGATTTCCTCTGTCAAGATTGGTCTAAAACTAATGAATGCGACGTTAATTAAACAATCCAAACAACGAAACAATGCACAATCAACTGCTCAACATTCCAATTTTTTTCGAATCGGAAAACAATTGAGATGCTGTAAAATGAAGCAAGATGCAGTAATAAACTGGGAATTTGGTACGGTATAGAATTAAATCGGTGAAGATGTTCAATTTGATTGTATTTTTGTTATTTAGTGTCGCTATTCTTTCACTTTTTGCAAATAGCGACGATGAAGATGAGTAATGAGTGATGATATGATGACATTGATTAACGGACACTCACCAAGAACACCCATGGCCAAGCCGAGATTCGAACCAGGGACCCATGCTGTCGTAGCGCGCTGTGCTAACCACTCCGCCACGGAGGTTGGTTAGGAGTGGACATTATACCATATTTAGTGTGCGCAATTGGGATCAATCAATCGAATGACTAGGCATATTATATTATTAATATATTCATATCATAATATCACGTCATATTATTCGGCACGAAGTAACATCAGAGACATTCAATCTTGCATTATTGCCTTTCAACTATTTCTTCGACTTCAGGTTAATAACATCAATAAGATAAATTATGAAACAAATTATAATGAATGTGGGATATTGACAGTTATTTCGAATTACCTGACACAAGCAACATTAAGTAGACTCGGTGGGCAAGCTCATTAAGTGGTCAACCTTCGATCTCGTCACCAAAGTTCCCGGATTTGAGTATCGTCCTTGTCACAGGTGTTTGAGTATTTCGTCATTAATTTCATGTAATGGTCACTCGTCCGCGACTAGGAAAAAAGTGATGTTACGTAACAAAACTAAAAAAAATAAACATGATCGAAGAGTACTTATTTCATCTCTCACGAAATCTCCTATAAAACCGGGATATATGAAATATATGAATCTTTTTCGATTTCTATATTTAACTAGCCGAGACCGAGAACGGGAGAGCAATTTTCAATTCGAGAAACCGAGAGACGGAGACACTGTAAAGTCTTGTTTCTTTCTTGACATCTCCCTAATTGAGTTGTTGTTCTGTTCGTTATTGGCTTTGTATTGGCAATTGTCATTATTCTTCCCCTGTAGGTAAACCATAACGACGATTTATGATGAAATAAAGCAGATAAAACGGCAAGAACAAGAAAGTCATGCCTGCCCGGGACTTAACCCAGAACCTTACGTAATGAGATTTGAAATTCTGGAGAAGGCATCTGTGTTTCGCTTGGATTTCTCTTTCCTCAACTTCTGTTATTTTATCATGCACGTATAATTAAAATGGATCTGAGAAAATACGTTGCGATCCATAATTGTGTTGGTTAGATGCTATAAATGTGAACTCTAACATGGAATAAATTATTCCCTTTTGTATGTGGTTGAACATGAAATTTTCTTACACTGTGACAATTTCTTTTTTAGATTTTCTGCACAGATAAGCTAATCTGGACTGGACCTTCAGTTTAAAATGGCATACGAACTACTACGTGCCTCCACCGTGTATCAAACCCGGGATCCCTTGATTATAAGGTGACGACGTTATCATTACGCCATCGAGGAGGCCCCGTGAGAAAATATTATTCTCTCGATCTATACAATAAACATTTACATTTTCTTCTTTCTTTTTTGTTAACTACTCTTCTGCGACTCTTTTTTTGTCTTGGAATTTCTTCTTGTTTCAGGAAGAAAATAATACATGCAGGCTGTATACCCCCCCCCCCTCCGTGCAAATAGATAGAAAGCTCACTCTCGAGAACTAATTTATAAATAACGTAACCATTAGGAAACTATTCGAACATTAACTGATATAACTGCAGATGAAACAATACTTACAGACGCTAACGAAATATCTATTCTTGTATAAGCTCACAGGCAACAGGTATCTGGTGAGTCATTCACTCTTGCTAACTACGAGCGAAGGTCACGGAACCAAAGGGTGGCAAACAGGCGTCTGCTCTACGAAACTAGGGTTAGCAGACGAGGCCCGTGTTCCTGTTATCAATAACGTATGAAATAAGGAGGAACACAGCTTACATATCAAACTAGACATGTGTTTTGGCCCCGTCATTGCATGTAGAACACTTTCTCGTCGTGGCCTTGAAGGCCTACGTAAAGGCTTCTCTGCAAGAAAGATATCTTACCATTGAATACTTTCGTATTCGTCTTCATTTCAGAATGCGTGCTGTATCGTCCATTTAATCCAATCTAGCCGTTCTAGGTTTTAGGTTCTGTTTCTGTTCGGTAATTTCACATTGTCTTCCTGCTTATGTTATTCGCGACGAAGCTTCTGGTTTCAATAATCTGGACAATAACGGGATTGCGTTTATTGGTTGAATTTGTGTCTAAGTCCACTTTATGCACAGTAAGACTAATCGCGAATGCACCTACAGTTTAAAGTGGTATCCGAACCACTATGTGCCTACACATTACTTTGCTGCTAGATATTTGCATGCTAAGATGTAGGAAATGCTACATTTTCAGTGTGTGGAATTTAGATTTATTTCTGATACGAAGAATCGGAGAATGGAGTAGTGAGAAAAGTATCACCTAACATGTTTGAATTATAGCACCCCCACACACACAGGATATAGTAAGATATGACGACGAACACAATCGCGGTGCAGTTGCGAGAAAGGTTGCTGATGATTATGAGATATCCGTAATGGTGAAGGCTGCTGATACCAACCACTTGGGCGGCCCCGTGGTGGAGTGGTTAGCACATCGTGCTACGATGCTAGGGGTCCTGGGTTCGAATCCCGTCTTGGGCATGTGTGTTCGTGAGTGTCCAGTCATCAATTGAAGCATTCCACCGAATAACGCTGTATGGTACTTTTGGGAATGTGCTGAGTTACCAGTGAAATCATCCTGCGGCCCTGCTTCTACAGGCTACAAGCTGGCCAGTCATAAGGTCGGATGTTGCCCAAAGATTGCTACTGTGTTTGCATAAGGCTTTATGTTGTTTGTACTGTAGTCCAGTAACATACAACAGGTTTTATCCGTTGTTCTCGCATTCGCTGAAATGTGCCATACAGCGTAATTCGGTGGAATGCTTCAATTCCATCATATCATCACTCATCCCCATCTTCGTAATTAGCCAAAAGTGGCAGAAAAACTAAGTAGAATAAACCAAACCAAATCAAATTAAATCAAACCAACCCCTGGAAGTGGCCTTTGAAGACTAATAAGTTATTGCACCCAACCAGGCCAAAAAAAAGAAGCCTCGTCTCATAGTTAATTCCAGAAGACAGTTCAAGTTTCAAGATGTTATGCTTTGAAGTGTGATGCACGGGACACGAAAACTATTTGCACTGGTGTCTCAGTGGCTTGAATGAAATTAATTACATTTCCAGTATTTATGCTGTGTATTGAAAGCATATTTTAGTTTGGAAATATATTTCTACGAAAAAAATTTCTCCACAAGAAAAATGTAATATTTTGCGTACAAGGCCGCGGAGTACTTTAAAAATGTCAGTCTTGTAGTGTATAAAAAGACTAATTCCTATATTTCCATATTTAAAATGCAGTTAAGTAACCCTATATTTGATAAATAAAAATAATTCAAATATGTTAATTATATATATATATATATAAATGTATCCGTACCTGAGGTAAATCTTCAGAGTTTTTCACTTGCAAAATGACCTTCAAATTTACAAATGTTTTTCTTTTTAATATTTTCTAATTATTAACCTGATTTTTGTTTTTCATGATGGTTTGGATTGTACTCTACCTAAATACCATGAATAAAAAATTAATATAGCAAGTTCGTTATTTGATATCCTGTTTTCACTTTTCAGAGAATTGCCCTATTATGCACTAAACTTTTTTCGATGTAATGCAGTTTTTACTGTGGTGATAACTTTATTTACATTATTGACAATAAAAATAACATTTAAATTAGATATTTGTAGGATTTCGGGGGGCTTCAGCCCCCTTAGCCCTCCTTCTGGCTACGTGCCTGCCTACAGGTCACCCGGTATCTCAAGCAAGAAGTCATTCGAAGGGGCGATGACTCAAGACCGACCAGACTGGAGTAATTCAGCACAGAGATAACCAAAAGATGTGTTAAGTTAAACCCCAGCGTGACATTCGACTTTAATATTAAAAAAATACATACATACATAAATATGTGTGTGTGTGTGTGTGTGTGTGTGTATGTATGTATGTATGTATGTATGTATGTATGTATGTATGTATGTATGTATGTGTATATACAGGGTGTTTCTAAAGGTCGTTTAAAACGCTTGGGAGGTGATTCCTCACACGAAAACAAGCGAAAGTGTGAGTTCCATTTTTACGACTGAGGCTTCGTTTCCGAGATAGGAGCCTCGCAAAAGGTGACAAAGTGAACATCACACCTAACTGGGACGAATACTATCACAGATAGAGAGGCGGTTCCAAGGGAATCATGAAGGAATCGTATGTGCTCCGTCCGGAAGTCACTATGAAAAGTTCACTGCACGCATGCGCAATGGAGTCATCAAAGGAATTGGGGATTTCCAGCAAGAACAATGCATGGAAAGGGTATGCAACGCAGCAAGAAGGACCGTGACAATGAGAAATGCGTTAAAGACAACACATCCCGACCTCAAACATCAAAACACGAGCACGGAACACAAAATCCGAAAAGTTGAGCACGGTTACATACCCCAGTTACACGCGAGGAATGAACGAATCATGTCATGTGGCATACGAGAGACACATTACTCCACCAGGAGAAGGGAAAGAAAAACACAATATCAGATGATTGCGACAACGTGTATTTTTACACGCGACAACTACGTAATATCCCCCCCCCCCCACACACACACAACAAACAACAAATGCTACAATGTCTTACGCACAGACAGTGCGTGTCACTGTACACCAACTGAATGTCACTTTCACCACACAAAGGGGGTGGGGAGCAATACCAAGAGTGTTGAGTGTTCGCAAGCGATCACTGTGACGTAAAAGAGACCAGTTTTGGAAGCGCTGCTCAGGCAAATCTGGCTCTCGTAGTTTACGTTTGACCTTCATGACTGCTGTACCCGCGAGAGGAGATCGAAGGGTTGGCTCTCTCCGGCAGTCGTCCCAGTCGTGCTGGGATATGATCAGCAGTTCGCTCTAGGTTGTCATACGCATTGAAGAATACTAGTATGATGTATTGAAAGAAGTTGACGTGGTGGAGTAGGCAAATCAAGTATCGCAACAATTGGTCTGCGGTGTTCGTACGGTGATACGGCCAATTTGTGCAGTGTGCCAGTGTTAAACAAAAACTATACTTTGCAGTTCCAGCTCCCTATTACACAGATGGCTGCGTATACGACACAGCAGCTAGCAGACATGCATCTCATGTATGGGGAGGCACGTGGTAATAGCCGTGAGGCAAGGCGTCTTTATGGAGAACGCTTTCCACATAGACGTTTACCGTCTCACGCCTTCTTTCAGGTAGTGGACCGTCGACTGCGTGAAACAGGGTCAGTGTTACCACCGCGGCAAGAAGTTGGAAGACCCCGAAGTGTACGCACACATCAGTTTGCAGAAGATGTGTTAACAGCGGTCGCAGAACATCCTGGCACCAGTACGCGCGTGCTCGCTCGGGCACGAAACACACGTCTCATGTGAATGTTTGGCGAGTGTTGTCAGAGGAAGGAATGCACCCTTTTAAACTGCAGACAGTACAAGAACTGTTACCTCGTGACTTTCGCCCTCGTATGGAATTTTGCCAATGGTTGTTGCATCAGCTGGACACAAACACTCACTTCGGGGCAAACGTATTGTGGACAGATGAAGCCATTTTCACCAGGATGGATGTCTTCAATAGTAGAAACAGTCATGTATGGGACTTTGACAACCCACATGCACTTTTTGTGGCCCATCACCAGCACAGGTTTTCAGTGAATGTGTGGTGCGGGATAGTACATGATCATTTAATTGGACCATACATTCTCCCGGTTCGCCTGAATGGTCGCAAGTATCATGCATTTCTTAGTGAGGTTTGCCTAAACTGTTGGAGACCGTACCTTTGGCACTGCGGCAAGAAATGTGGTACCAACACGATGGGGCACCAGCTCATTTCGATCGTAATGTAGTACATTTCCTGCATGACGTATTTCGCAATAGGTTCATTGGTAGGGATGAGCCTGTGCGGTGGCCACCGAGGTCGCCAGATCTCAACCCTTTCGATTTTTTATTCTGGGGAGAAATGAAAACCCTCGTATACGACACACCTGTCACATCAGCTGAGGACCTCGTTGCTCGCATCAACGTCGCCGCCGCGACGGTAGCAGATACACCTGGCTTGCTTGCTCGTACTCGACAATCCTTGATTCGTCGCTGTCATCTCTGCGTAGAAGTGAACGGCAGACATTTTGAAAACTGTCTGTGATTATCGCCCTCGGCAAATCCCAAGGAGAACACTCTTGGTATTGCTCCCCACCCCCTTTGTGTGGTGAAAGTGACATCTTCAGTTGGTGTACAGTGACACGCACTGTCTGTGCGTAAGACATTGTAGCATTTGTTGTTTGTTGTGTGTGTGGGGGGGGGGATATTACGTAGTGGTCGCGTGTAAAAATACACGTTGTCGCAATCATCTGATATTGTGTTTTTCTTTCCCTTCTCCTGGTGGAGTAATGTGTCTCTCGTATGCCACATGACATGATTCGTTCATTCCTCGCGTGTAACTGGGGTATGCAACCGTGCTCAACTTTTCGGATTTTGTGTTCCGTGCTCGTATTTTGATGTTTGAGGTCGGGATGTGTTGTCTTTAACGCATTTCTCATTGTCACGGTCCTTCTTGCTGCGTTGCATACCCTTTCCATGCATTGTTCTTGCTGGAAATCCCCAATTCCTTTGAGCACTTCAATGCGCATGCGTGCAGTGAACTTTTCATAGTGACTTCCGGACGGAGCACATACAATTCCTTCATGATTCCCTTGGAACCGCCTCTCTATCTGTGATAGTATTCGTCCCAGTTAGGTGTGACGTTCACTTTGTCACCTTTTGCGAGGCTCCTATCTCGGAAACGAAGCCTCAGTCGTAAAAATGGAACTCTCACTCTTGGCTTGTTTTCGTGTGAGGAATCACCTCCCAAGCGTTGTAAACGACCTTTAGAAACATCCTATATACATGCGCGCGCGCGCGTGTGTATGTACACGGCAGCGATTGGGTGCCAAAACTGAGGGGTGGGCAGGAACAGTTTACTTTCTCTTGGTAGACAAGGCTTCGCATTAAGTGGCTATAATGCGAGTCAAAAAGTGACAAAAAATAGGGGTCAGCTGCTCCCTAATCGCCGCCACTGTGTGTTGTGTTTATGGCCACACAATAGCAGTCACAATACCGAAAAACAATTACAGCAGTCGTATGGAAGTAGAAGAAGAAGAGCACAAATATTATCATCGAGAATCCAGTCGGTCTTTTTCATTTAGTTTCAATTTGAATCTGGAACTTCCAATATCGTTCGATTCTACTAAACACACAGAAATCTGTAGCTTCGATCCACCGGAAATTACATGTTTACCCTCCCAGCTTACCTCAATGCATTTCGCCTTCAGACATTTGTTTATGCAGAGAACATGGGAGGAAACTGACGGAAGAGAATAGCAATTTCAGATTAATTGAACGCCTTGAGGTTCTTGTCTTTTTCCACCAGAGATGTGTATTTTTAAAATTTCTTAAGATAATTTTTGAAGCAGAATGGAGATCCGAGAAGGCACAGCTCTGTCCGCTGTTATCGAATAATTTGTGTATTTGCTGTACCTTGCATTATACAGTTTGGGGCAAGGCCCCTGACCATCGATAGACTAGTGGCCCTGAACGGTTCAGAAGCCTGTATTTGATTAGATTTGATTTTTTTAACATCGCTTTTCTGCCACTTTTGGCTTATCGCGAAGATTAGGATGAGTGATGATATGATAAAATTGATGTAGGGATATTCACAAAGAACACCCATGCCCAGGCCGGGATTCGAACCCGGGAAACCTGACGTCGTAATCTACATGCACTCACGTGACCTCCATGCAAGTGAAGTAATTGCGTATATCAAACATGTTTGTTGGTTCTCGAACAACGATGAGTGCAGCTGAGAGAGAGAGAGAGAGAGAGAGAGAGAGAGAGAGAAAAGGAGAGAGAGAGAGAAGATAGATATCGTTCCTCACCGGCCGCCCATTTTTATGCTCTGCCAAATAGTTGCTGGTTCCCTGAAATTGCTGCAAAAGCGAGGCACTTCTTTGTTCAAAAACCCGCCATGTTGGTAAAAATTACATTAGAATTAGTAGGAGGGGTGTGTGAGATAAAGACGTCGCATGTGTTGTCGTCGATTACATTGATGGCACTTGATATCATGAAACGATACTTGTTATTATCAACAAGTTTACATTCAAAATATAATGGAAATATTTGTTCTGTTTGATTAAATATAGCTCTTATATTGTTATAGTGATGATAAAATTATCAAAGGAAGCTATGGAAATTGACATGTATTGCCGTTGTTACTTGGGTCAGAGGAGAGGGCCCCCGATGCCCCTGGTTAATTAGCATCTGGGAGTTTGCCACTCAACTCACTCGACTACCGAGACCTCTAATAGGTCTGCATAATTCATGCACTGATGTAGATTAATAGCTTAATAATAATAATCGCAACCGATGCCCCTTTGAACCATACCGGTCCCGATATTTGAAAATTATAACAATAAAGTTGTTTTCAAAACATTGATTAACAGTAGTGCGTATTTCGCTCCCAAATACATGTATTTATTTACCAGACTTTTGCTTTGAAATATTCAAGAATTACATCAGACTATTAAAATGGAGTCTTCATATTATGTGCTCACAACATCGAGTCTTTCACGCTCCACTGCATGCAAAATGAATGGAAACTTAGAATTTTGCATAATTTAAATTTTAATTTGGCCGACATTTTTGGAAACCCCGTTAAAGACCAAAACTCCGATAAAGTGTCCGTCGGCATCGGTACATAAGTTCCAACGAATATTTTCCGATTTCGGTTCAGTACTAAATAATATACATAATGAAATTATTATAATACTTATATGTATATGCTCTCATTTGTTTTCATATTTTTTTGAAAATATATCAAGGTTATTTATTAATTACATTCCATAAAAATGTAATAGAAGAAGAAGTATTTATAAATAACAAATATTAACATACACTCATGGAATAGTTATGTCGAAATCATACTTGAATTTAAAATATTGGTATATGAGACTGTTTGTCTGTGAATAAGTTATTAAGCAATAAGAAATATTTTACAAATCTTTCAACGAATACATTGTTTTTATGAATTGATATCCTGTTGATTATTATACAGTTATTGCAAATTATTTAAACCGTGAGAGGGGTTTGAAACCCTTAGCACCCTTTATATATAATTATAAAGTGTGCCACGTGCCAGTTCCGACGACACAATGAAAAATGCAAGGAACAAATGTTTCCCGAGAGCGACGATAGATGGTAGCACGCTATATAAAGAAGAGAAGAGTTCATTGTAGAAACTGGGAGCGGAGAAGAGTGATTATACAGGGTGTCATTTTAATGGCGCCCACGGACCACGGAAACGTATAGAGGACATCAAAACAAGCAACATTTCTCAGTAACATTTTTCTCCTTGGTGCATCATTTCGGCGCTACAGTCGTTCAAAAAAGCCCGTTTTGCCGCCTGAATGCTGCAACCACACACATCATTTGATTGCATTTGTGACGCCATATCCCGTCATGAAGCGATGCGTTCCAGGGTTGCCAGGCACACTCATATTCTGTGAAAAATGACATAGCTACAATCAGCCACATTATGTACCGTAAAAGAAAACGAGAAAACACGTTATTTAACGTAACAGGAAGTAAACAAACTACTCGAAAACGGGTAGAAAGAAAACAGGATTCAAGTGGAAGTGGTCATATCGAATTTTGTCTCAGCTTACATGTAAAATGTTTGGAAATCTAGTTAGCAAGTTGGCATCTACAATTTAGTCTATCCCCTTCGTCCTTCTGATACTAGTTGTCTGTGACACACTGAACAGATGACAAAATAGAAATGAAAGAATTCAAACTTCCAAAGGTAAGCAACACATAAGTTTTAATATAATGTATATTCAGGTCATTATGAGGCAAGTGACAAAAATGGTTGAAAAAACAGGGATATAAGTAGTAGTAATACAAGCTCTCCGACGACTGTGTTTATCTATGCACTGGATACACATGTAATGTAATTGTATGCAACTGTGAACAGGACAGTATATTCGCTACTGATTTATAATTATATTGTTACTGTGGTTGTACGTGTTTTAGCCGTAATGTAACAACGTGAACCTCGGATACTTCCGTTATCAGCACAAAAGTACCACAAGGCATCTGGACACAAACCTGTAGATATCAACCTTGCAACGAGATTTGCAAATATTTGACATGTAACTGGGCGTAAACAGCCACATGTAAGCTGTAAGTCCAATAAATTTATTGTTGTTGATATTTGACATGTAAGCTGAGACAAAATCAGATATTAACACTTCATTTTGAATACGTTTTTACCATTTCTCATATCGTTGGTTCACTTTCCCCTTCCCCTGAGATGACTGTTGACCTTCTGGCTGGTAGGCTATGATGTTCGGTCTACTGGACTTGTTTCTCGCTTCGTTTTACACTTAATAATGTGGTTGGTAGTTTGTTAATTTTCACAAAATTTGTGTGTTCCTTGCAACCCTACCGTACGCTGTTTCGCCGCAGGAAATGACATCACAGATACGCTCAAATGTTGTGTTGGGTTGCCAGCTTCCAGGCGGCCAAACTGTCTTTTTTGAACGGCTGTAGCGGCGAAATGATGCACCAACGAGAAAAATGTTACTGAGAAAAGTTGTTTGTTTTGATGTCCTCTATACGAATCTATCGTCCGTGGGCGCCATTAAAATGACACCCTGTGTGTATATATTATAGTAAATGCAAAATACATAAAGGAAGAGTATAAAAATTATAGAAGGAGTGAATAAAATGTTGTATATAGCAAATTGAAATAATTAAGAATATGCTCATATATGAAACAATTAGGAAAGTTAATAAGTAAGCAAATGAATTCAGAAATGTATCTCCTTTTTGATTCTAGTGATCAAAATTTGATTTAATACCTCTGACGAGGAGAACATCGTCAGCTTTTGTGTTTGTCCGTCCCTCGGTGGCGCTGTGACAAATTAGACCCCCCGAAGCACTTACGGTTGCGCTCATTATTAGACGCACTGGGCCATAGGCAGCGCTTGCTGTTAGCGATCCTGGGCTATTCCCCTTTTGGTCGTTACATAGGAGGTGGCGCTATTGTCAGTTTAGACGCCCCTAATCTATATATAAGTATAGCTTGTGTCCTTTGTATAATGCCAAAGAAGCGGGGAAAACGAGCGCATACATGCAATAAATAAGATTACGCTTTAAAGGCAAGGACAATAAATTAGAAGAAAGAAAAGAAGAATAAGCCTTTTCCAAAAATGAAAAGAAGAAGAAGCTTTTTCCCAAAATAGAAGGATGAAAAGAAGAAGAAGCTTTTTCCCAAAATAGAAGGAAGAAAAGAAGAAGAAGCCTTTTACCAAAATAGAAGGAAGGAAGGAAGAAGAAGCCTTTTCCTAAAAATTACGAGAAGAAATAAGAAGAAGATTTCCTTTCAATTATTCATATATATATATAAGAAGAATATAACCGACGTAAATTTGGAATCAGCATATATATATATTTCAATGTATATACAAGCTTCGCTATATATTTTCTCTGTATTGTGTACAATTTTCAGAATATAATCGCATTTAACTATATCCTCTTGGCTATAAAACGCTTTCTTATTTGGAATTCTCGAATAAAGAACCTGTCCCCTGAGATTAAGATATCTGTAGCCGTGGTATAAGTTTAATTTAAGAGGTGCACTAGAGGGACGTTGCAAGTGTAGGAGTTGATTCAAAATATATGTGCCTCCCCGATGGCGCAGTGGTAGCGTCGTTGCCTTGTAATCAAAGGTTCCTGGGTTCGATACCCGGTGGAGGCACATACTGGTTCGGCTACCCACTTTAAACTGCAGATAGAGTCCCGAATAGCCTTACTGTGCATAAATTTGACTTAAACCACCAAGTCAATCAATCAATTCAAAATATATGTGGCCTCCTCTAAGGCGTAATACTAACGGTGTAGCCTTGTAACCAAGGTCTCGTGTTCGATTCCTCACTTTAAACTGCATGTCTAGACCTGACCTAAAATAGATACTTGTTCTAAAATAAAGAGAATATGCAAAATTTCTCATACTTCTATTGTGCTAAGTTTAATACGCTTACTCAATTCATGTTCTGCATTGCGTCAGAAACATGCTATTATCCCGTTCGATCTAGAATGGAGTCCACGGGGCAGTAGAACAGCGTCAAAGATGAATACTCAAAAGGAAAAACAAAGGAGAGTGATAAACGACCTTCACCTGACAACAGGGCGCCGTGGAGTGCTTTTCAATTATGAAACTTCCTGTCCTCCCGTATGATGCGGGGTGGGTGGAAAAAAAGACCTGATTGTTCCTCCGTCAAAAGCCTTGTTTCTTGCCGGCTGCGACTCGCCGACAGGTGAAGGCGGCTCTGAGGTCAGGCCGAGCACATTTTACTCTCGAATTGGTCGTTCATCACGCTGTCCTCGGCAAAGGGGTCATAACGGGGCTGTTCGTGGCAAGGTGAGAGGCGAAAGTGGCTGTAGAGGGTTGAATGGAACAGAAGGAAATGTTTCAGCAATGGAATGTTTCCAGAATTTAAGATCGATTCAGTTATTTTCTTCGCTTCCTGACATTTTTATCACTAAGCAGTTACATGTTTAGTAGACACCTTCCGCAAGAATTCTTCATCTGGTTCAATACCTGGGAACGTGATTGACTGATATTACTTCGCTTTTCTGCCACTTTTTGCTAATCGCGAAGATGAGGATGAATGGTGATAGGATGAAACGGATGAAACGACAATCACAAACATATATGGACAGGACACAAGAAAAGCCCCACAGAGAATTATACTGGCTGTGAGTTCAGACGCCAGAGCCTCGTTAGTCCGCAAAATGCAGTCCAAGGTGTACTACGTGTAGTACACGTCTTCAGAAAGGGTCACTCCTTCCCCCCCCCCCGGAATTTGAGAGAAGTAACCTGAAAGATTACTGCAATTAGGAAGAATTTTATGGAAAATGGAATTCGGGCTGAGGATTTTGGATCAAATCCACATTCGAATTTTGATATTTTTTTTCGGTCTGTAATTGTTTTTTTTTATATAATAATGTGGATAATATTATTACAATTGAGGTAATCGTTATAATAATTAATGAGGTACTTATAATTATATTAATTATTTACTTTACTTTATTATAATCTTTTTAATTGGAAGTTAAGCGTACTTTAAATATACTAAGTAAATATTATCTACCTCATCAATAAATTGAAATATAAAGGAATAATCATACTACGTCTACGAAGTGTCAATATCATGCTACTGCTTCAAATCCGAAATGATGTGTTGGTGAAAAGTGGCATAAGATATGTCGAGTTAAGCAGACTCCTAGAAATGTTGATTCGATAATAACATGCAGTCCATGGAATCCTGTTGCTATAAAGAATGTGGATCCATATACTGCGTCTGCAATTGTAAATGGGGATTCATAATATTAATATGCTTGAAGGATACTGAAATATATTCCTAGTATTAGTGTTAATGTAAGTGCTTGAGTTCCCTTCAAAATTGAATATCAGTCAGTTTTGACCCTAAATTTCAGCCATTTGCATTAGATGTGGTGAAAAAAGATACGGAACATAAAATGTAGCCTGAAATGTACTGAAAACAATGTTTTTTACCCCAGATTTCTATAATTTTTCTTAGCTGAGTTATCATAATTTTCGCAACTGTCTGCATAGAACAGAAATGTTGCAAGTCATGAAACAAATATGGCCGCCAGTTTCAAACGAAGTCTAGTTTTAGAAAAATAAGGCCTGTTTTGAACTACCCTTGTACAGGGGTTACAAGGACAAACAAATCAAAAATTTTAAAAATGGTCGAGCGACCAGTGCTGGGCCATTTGGTACGGATTGACCCTGAAATTTTAGGCAATTTCCAAGAAACGTAAAATTTTCGTTAGAAGGAATAAAAAACCAAAAATTTTATTTTTTGTAGAGAAAGAGCATGTCTTTGCAATGATTTCCAACATCAAATGTTTTTGGTTCCATCATACCCACATGATGAAAATTCAGATTTTCGTAACCTAGTTTTCCCACCACAAAAAATAGGCTACAAATCCATTATTAGTATTTTTATAGGCATTTGTAAATTTTTTGAGTTGTGAAATCCTCATTATTTCATTGAACTTTGTGTAAAATTTGAAAGAGAACGAGAAAAGGAGAAAAGAAATAAAATGTAAACAAGGGTATCTTGTGTCGAGGGTCTCAAGAGTGACAGACTACACTGATTTGATGACATTTCAAAGTGCTGTAAAATGAAAACCGTTTGAGATAGAGTGAAAAACATTTAGGGGGTTTCTTTCAACCGTAAAGGAAGGGTGTATACCAAATTTCATCGAAATCGGAGTTGGTGGGTGTCATGGCCTCGTTGAAATAGCGTGGAATTACCCTTCCGTTAAATCCAAATAAGCAAAGAAAGAGGTCCAGAGCTTTTTATGTTTCAGAATTGTTACCTGGTTTAAAAATCTGTTTTAAGAAAAACATAAATTGTAAGAAAATAAGAAATATGCAAATTTTGCATTAAATAACATGTCATTCATGTGTCCTGTTCTAAAATAATATTTCCCATGGCTTCACATTATACCTAGGTATCAAGGACGTATTTTATGGGGTTCGAGGGGGTATGGACTCCCCCCCGAAGGACTTACTATGTACTAAAAATAAATAATCAAAATATAATCGATGGTTATTTCCGCTGAACTTATTGGAAGGCAAGGAATTTGGCTCATAGGGTTCCAAAGATTTATACACACTACTATTGACAATATCCATAAAATATTAATCAGGAACTTTACTTTTCGTTGATTGGATCTAATTCCTTTTTTATTATTCAATAAGTAAATATTCAATTATTTTTCTATTTTACCTTAAATTCCTTGCTAGGGCAGTTGCATTTGGGCAAATCTTGCCGATCTTAACTACACTTAAGCTATAGTTTGATTTGATTTGATTGATTTAGTTTATTTTACTTCGCGTTTTGTACCTCTTGGCTAATTTGCGAAGGTGGAGATGAGTGATGAAATGATGAAATTGATGAATGGACATTCACAAACAACCAAGCCCGAGCGGGATTCGAACCCGGGACCCTTGGCGTCGCAGCGCGAGTAAGATAGATAGTGAATACGTGCTGTTATATATTTTTTTACTATCTTATTCATGTAATAATAACAATACAATATTATTCTAATTGTTTATTACTATTATTATTATTATTATTATTATTATTATTATTATTTCGACACTTGGTTGGACCCCCCTGAAATGCATTTCTAGATACGTGCCTGCTAGGTAGTATATGGGAGGCTGAACTTTGTACCCCCCCAAATGCAAAACGTTCCAGCGCCACTGAATTTACTACATAAAGCTTCATATGATTTATTATTTTTGTTACTATGATTGAGGTGTGGGGCTTGTAACAAGGGATGCGCAAATATCCTCTAGCCCCCCCCCCCCACTGCACTATTGTCTCCCGGGTCCGATACCTGCTGCAGGCACATTGCACACAGAGGCCTGCACAAGACCTGGAGCAGACCCGTTCGCGAGACATCGCTCCTGAAATGCCATGCAACCTGCGCAACACCCTCGCTTGAGCAGCTTGTCTGGCCACCTGCCCAGATCGTTCCTGGCAGGCATTGTAGACCCGCCGGGTACCCGCAGTCTTACAATACCTAGTAGGTCTCAGTTCGTTCTTTCCATCAACTGAAGACCCCTCCCTCTGCATGACGTAGTTGCTTCGAGTAGAAACTGCACCGGGCCCACACCGTTCTGCAGTGTTGCCAACTGCAATAGATTTTCACTACTTAAAAAAGGGAACTCGAAGCTTCGTAAGCCACATCACCAATGAAATGAGATTTACGAATGTTGCTACCCCCCCACACACACACACACATTGAAATAGGTTTTCCGTGGCACAGGATCCATAAGTATATGTCGTAAATAACCAATATACGTATATATAGTGATATAGGGCAGGACTGAAACATGTCACGTTCGACGCTGAAGTCGCGAGTCAAACAACACACTGTTCTACTGCGAACACCAGCGCCGTAGCCAGCCAGGGGCATTGCCGTTACCCTCGTTTGGGGGGGGGGGGGCAAGTACTTGGATAAACGTAACAACAACAACAATCGCAATAATAGTAATAAAGTAGCATGAAAGGCATTATTATCCTCATAAATCACGCAAAAAGGGGGTAGAAATCGGTTCTCACGCATTTGTGTTGAAACAGAGGATTAGAAATATTTTTTTTCAACACGTCAATTTCACGTTAGCTAATAATGGAAAACAAGCACACAAACTATTTTTGAAAGAAAGAAAGTGCATGATAAATGCATTCCGAATGTACATACATATGGCATGTAAAATTTCCATGTACAATATTTTCTTTTCACATGGAGCGACGTATTACATAATTAATTCATCCAACTCGTAACAAACCAACATTAATAGCAAATAATATCACGGGCCGCCATAGCATTCTCTGTTTTAAAACTTTTCTCACTTAGATCGTTCGGCGCTCAGGGCCGACTCCCGCTACCCCTTTGCTACGGCATTGAACTTGATGAGACTTGTACTTTAATGTTTGACCCCCACCCTGACCCCTCCGCTAGACAATTTCCGTCCAAGGTTCTGAGCAATGCACCCTGCCCCCTCTGGTTGCGCCACTGCGTGCCTGGTTAAGGCACCATGCAATGAAAAACAATTAGTTTTCAGTGAGGAGATTTTTGTTTGCTCGATCATTCATTTAGATAAATGAAACTGTAATATTGCGTGCATTTCCTGGCAATAAGATAAAAACTGCTTACGCTGAACTGAAATCGCTAAGTATATAAATTCTCCTTGGAGAAGAAGCTCCTCCTAGGACTTCGTAGGATTTAGTAGCTACGTAAGTAGGCAACACTGGCTGCAGCCGTCCACGTGGTGATGAAACACCTGGAGCGACAAGTTGCCGGAGGGCTGTTTCCTTCCAGCAGGTTTTGCAGGCGCCCGGGTCTTGATGAATGCCCAGGTACCTTGTAAGCGCAGAGCGCCTTGAAGACCAAGAACCCGGGTAGAGACGCAAGTCGACTCGTTGCCGTGGGCAGGCGAGCAGGTAAACCTGTTATCGCGTGCAAGCGGGCAGTGGGTAGGTAAAAGGCACACTATGCTGGCCTCTAATTGCACAGTGGTTCGGATCCCACATTAAACTACCTGTGCATAAAGTAGATTTTTAAAAAAATCAACTGTGTACTGTTTTGTTCGCCTTAGGCGATTTCGAATGGTGCGTGGATGTGCGAATTTATCTACATTGGGAAGCACATTTGTCGTCCCGAAGACCAAAGAATTAACGTAAATCAGGAACAGAACGTCACATGTTTACAGGACAGTGATTTCATGAAGTGGCTTACCAGAGGTGGTGTTGATGGGGTCATAACACCATCAGTTTTGACTTAGCATTGATCCTGTATTTCATGCTTGCAACGTCCTCCAGTTGGACACCAGTCACAAAGTTAGTCCGCTTCTCCTTGTGTCGGGTAATGGGACTCTTTAAAATTCACCAGAGCTAGCTGAGTAACAAGAAACACGACACTAATATCTGAAATTAGACATTGGAGTATGTTCACACACGCATATGCATTTTTCTATTACATAAGTTTACAAACCACAATGACATAGATAATCCGTGGCTTCGGGCTGAATTCTTTAAACCGTAATAAAATAAAAATATCAATTCTGATAACATTTAATAACACTAGCAAATAAAGAACATTCAAAATTATCGTTGTGCAATTCGCATCAATATCACGAAAGTTTAATCACATATTATTTAGTCCCGTACTTACACGTATCGGCAACAAGGAAAACGCGAAAACCGAAAACTAATCTTGGATTCTCACCGTTACCAAGTTCTTGTTGATTCTTCACCTTTGCCTATCTTCTCAGTCCGTCGTCAGGTGATAACATTCAGGCGGGTTCATTCACTTCCTCTGCCGAGATGTATAAGTGGCATCAACACTAACTGATGATGACACATTTCAAAACATATGTACAAGTTCCAACAACAACTCTACAAATATCAAGCAAACGTTCAGGTTCGTTACGTTTTATTTAATATATATATATATATATATATATATATATATATATATATATATATATATATATATACAGGAAAATATGGTAAAACACAGGACTGACTACCCCCCCCCCCCCGTCCTTACATTTATAGCCCCGCTTTTTATGGAAACCCTTGGCAGCTACTGAATTCACGGTATTTAGATATAATGCCTTTATAAACAGATGGTGCTATTTTCTTATGTAATTAAAGGAAAATTAGAACCACTGAAAGACAGGAAACACACTTCGATTTCACAAGAATTAAATCATAGTTATATGATCCGTAAAACATACATCAGAAAAATATTACTTTTTAAACTTAATGTTGAAAATTTAATAGAATAACATAACATATTTAAGTAGACCATTACAAGTTTAATTACTTAAGGAAACAAGGAGAGAGAGGACCCTGAATCCGTAAAATAATTATAATAATTTGTCATTGGATTTTCGATTGTGACGTCATAAAAAGTGTGCGAGGGTGTGAATATTTTGTGGGTAAGTAATATTTTATGTTTCCATAATTATCGCATGTGTAATGCGTATTCGAAGGAAAAAAGGTTTGTTGTGTTTCGTTGTGCTTTGTTTATTTCGCGTCGCTTTCCCAATTCTTCAAGATAATCGCTGTGATGAAGATGAATGATGATAGGCTAAGCTAATGAAGGACCGCGTCTAGACGCCATCAGCCGTGCAGGTGGCGCCAAATACGTCGTAATTCCCCCTGTAAAAAATTTATCAAGATATTAAACCTTCATTTGCATTTCTTCCCTGAAACTTACGATGTTGACAATGCAAGCGAGAAGGAGGCTATGTTCAACGATTTCAAGGTTGACTCAGTGGCGTTACCACTTAGTTTCATTCGGGTAGGTTCGAGAGCGGACATCATATTTTCAGGTGGGTTCTGCTTTGGTAATGGTGCCTTAAGAGTATTTTTATCGCATTTTTCTAGTATTTTTTCTGAGTGATTTTCTCATTTTCTTTCTTTCCTTTCTCTTCCTCCGTTTTTTCTACGTTTTATCTTTATTACTACATTTCTCTTTTTCTCTACTTCTTTCTTTCTTTCTTTCTCTCTTTCTCTCCCTCTCTCTCTCTCTCTCTCTCTCTCTCTCTCTCTCTCTCTCTCTCTCCCTCCCTCCCCTCCTACCCCATCTTCTCTCTTTTTTATCGCTTACGTTTGGAGGAGGGCTATTGCTATGAAGTGTTGGTCTAAATTCATTCCAAGAACAAGCCCACCAATTTAAAGAAATAGTAACAAAATAATATTAACATGTAACCCAAGTGGCATCTAGTAAACTAGTCCAAAGCAACGACTATGGGTTGATTGTTGATTGATTTGGTTTATTCTACTTTGCTTTTCTGCCACTTTGGCTAATCTCCAAGATGAGTGTGAGTGAGTGATGAAACCGATGAAGGTGTACTCACAAAAAACACCCAGGCCCAGGCCGGGATTCGAACCTGGAACCCTTGGCGTCGTAGCGCGATGTGATATCCACTCTGCGACACGATTATGGTTCAAAAAGTCATGTTTTATCATAAAATGTTATGAATGTTGATCAACAGCCTTATGTGAATGGTGGCAGTGAATCAGCTAAATTGATTGACGAATAAAGCATATTAGGCCAAAGACACACGGAATTGTTATATGTTTGTATAAGAATAAGTGAATTCAACAGTGTTTGTGTTATATATTTAACTTTCCTCAACTCTGAGCTGCACAGAGAGAGATAAAGTTGGAAAGATGCAGAGATAAAGACAAAAAAGAGTAGCAGAAGAAGAAAGAGGGAAGGGGGAGAGAAGAATATGAAGAAAAACAGAGAGAGGGAGAAGAAAAACTGTAAACAAATGGAAAGAATCTTAACACAGAAGCAGAATCCATCTTTGAGCCCAGCCGTACGACAATTATCTGGCCACGAAGCTGGTCGGGAGATGTGATCTCTCTAGAAACGAATCCAGCCAGAGACCAACAATTAAACTCGCAACAAATGTCATCAAAATCGATCATCAGAGAACGTGACGATTCGGCTACCGTTCGCCGGAACCAATATCATTTCGCAGCAAATAAAGGCAATAAAATGTAGATTCGTGTACCACCTCTGCAGTTTATTGGCCACTGGTGCGCGAAAGTGATAGTAGAGATAAAAATCTGGTTCCGTCACGAGCGTCCATTAAGGGATATTATGAAGCAATATTGACTGAATAATCGCCTTTACTAACATCATCATCATGAGGAATAAATCATGGGACAGAGTAACGATACGAGATAAAGAAATTCATTGTTTTACAATAGATATGATTATATTTTATTCCAGATTTTTTTGTCGGAAGAATTATTCTGATACGACTCATTTTTCATTCATCGTCCCCTGCCTAATACGTGTGTGTTTCACTGCTACCTCCAGACTTTCCGATCTCGCGTCATATGTCAGTGTAGGGTTCACTTAATTTAACGTCATCTATCATCTGATATCTTCTCCCTGGATACTTTCCCTGTTAACCATTTCTTCCAGTGTCTTTTAGCTGGCAGTTCCTTCTTAGCAGTGTCCCAGTCAATTTATTTTTCTTTCCTCGATCTCTTCCAACATTATTTTTATTTCACAACCTCTTTCCAACACTTTGACTGTTTATTTCACACGCTCCATTTTTCGTCATGGCCACATTTCTAAAGCTACTAGTTGATCTTGCTCACTTCTTCGTAGCATACAGGTGTCTCCGTCATACAATCCTACACTCCACAAGAAAACCCTCCATTAATCTCTTCCCGAGTTGTTTGTCCAAAGGCGCACAAAACACACTTTTTCTAGGAAAGGCTTCTTTGTCCATTGCTATTTTCACTTTGACTTCCTGACTGCAGCTAATCTTACTTTGTTATTTAAGATACTATTATATATTTCAAGGATTCTACATTTTTCCAGTGAATTAATTATACATAAAATTATGTTTGGAGGGAGATAAGAGAGAGATTCTGGAAAGGGGATAAAAGTTTAGGAGGAAGAGAAAGAAAACAAACAGAGCGAGAGAATCATGTGTTTGTGTGTGAGAGAGAGAGAAAGATAAGAAAGTGAATGAGTGGTAAAACAAAGAGAACGAGACCAGGGGAAAAAAGAAAGAGGGGGAGACGAATATAGGAGAAGCTTGATAGAGGGAGAGATTTGATAAAAGAAGATCAAATAAATATACGTTTTTTTTCGACATTATATACCTCATAGTTATCTACATATAAGTTATTGCGTATCGGTGGCCGAACGCGTTAAGTGGTCGACATTCAATTTCGCCACTGAAATTTCAAGGTTCGAATCCAGACTTGGACATGCGTGTTCTTTGTGAATGTCCCTTCCATGCATATAATTATCTCACTCTCAAAAGTGGCCAAAGGTGGCAACATTACTAATACGTAACCAGCCTGCACCTCCTACATACCATATTCTGTTCGTCGCATACATCGACATCTTCCTCTTCGCCTCTTGAAGATAAAATTTCAGCACTGCTGCTCCTGACAACATTGTGCATTTGACGCAGGCGCACGACATGATTCAACTTGGTCGATTAGCGTTAGAGCTCTAAAATACGGGGAAAATAAAAGGGCAACTTCCTCCTGGTTTTCAAGTTATCAAATAAATGGGTGCCACAGCCAGTGCAGTACAAGTTAAAGGCAAACAAAACTTACAAAGGCGAGTTTGCAGAAACTTCAAGAGCTAGGTCAGTGAAGACAGCGACCTCCTTTCAGAGAGACCCGAGAAAAGACAAGAGACCCGGAATGTGTACTTTGGGTGGCGTAATTAAGACAATGCTCTGCGTCGAGCGAAGAGTTTAATTGCTGGATCCATTTTGAATGTTGAGTCTCATAATCTTCCTCCGAGAGTCCAAGCAGCGAAGAGACAACTTATGGTTCGCTTTAATGAAGAAATGTCGCTCGGGGCCAACTGAGAGGGACAAGTTGGGAAGAAAGTTTATCTCCGGATTCATGTTTCTTGGATTGTGAGTGATGCTGGAGTTGTCGTGAGCGTTTCTCAGCCACTTGAGTGGCATTCTGCTGGAGTTGTCAGTGTTGTGAGAATGGGCGCTGCAGAAAAATTTCGAAAGAAGACCAAAATCGGAGTTTTTTCTTAATGACGTCATGTTTACGTGTCGTCAGGGAGAAAGTGGTTTAGAGGACAGTGAAAAGAAGACATATGAAAGAATTGAGTGATGGAAGAGAGATAAAAGGAGAAAGAGACAACGAGAAATGAATAAAGGAATGACAGACATAAGAAGAGGAAGGAAAGAAGAGAAATAAAGGAACAAGACAGAAACACACAAAGAAACGAGAGCGTGAGAGTAAAGAAGAAAATTGGACAGAAAAGAGAAAGGGTAGGAAATTATCAGGAAGAGGAGTAACAAGCACGAATAGAGATACCGCATCAATCCATAGAATTATTCTTTATTTATTATTTTTAACTTTCTCCAAGCTTCATTTCACCTAAGTTCATTCACTTGTTTACACTAGCTGTCCACTCCTCTCAGGTATTTGGATTATGCACAGTCGAGAGTTAAGCAGACTTAAACTTCCTGATTTATTGAGGCTGCAAGGTTTACAACAGATAAACAAGGAGTAAGCAGCTGAGAATAATAGGAAGGTGAAAACTCACGCATCGGCGTATAGGAAGTCTCCAGAGACAGGGGTTTAGAGGAGCGGACAGACTGGCAGGGAACTTACTTTTCGTGTGGAGCAGAGAGAGAGAACACTTTGAGAAGGAGAGGAGTCAGCCTGAGTTAGGTGAACTACCCACGAAGTCGAGAGAGAGCCTAGTTTTATTTTACTTTACGTTACCAATTTCATTATCATTCTTCTAAGTGTAGACAGGTAACTATCCTAACCATAACATGCATGATTCAGGTTCAAAGGTTCACAAAATTGAACGAAGGACTATTTGCCATTTCTAGTATAGTTAGGTATTCTATTTCAGTTGTACCTATCGCAGCCAAGCATCCAACTTGTCATGAGGACAAGTGGTCTCATCAGTAACCAGGATGAATGGTGATTAGATTAACTACATTTTCCATTAAGCTATTGGGAGTGGTTGGTTCGATCCAATCATTCAGTAGAATGATACGATACTAAGACGGAGATAAGAAGATACAGAAAAAGAAAAACAGGGATACAAATAAAAATGCAAAGGGAAAACTAAATAGCCAGTTCTTACGTTCTTCGTTGAACTTTCCTGCGTGTGTCCCCATTGTTGGGAAATATTTCTTCTAATTTGCGAACGGTTTCTAAATGCCTGTTTCTATATCTCTAACAGATGGCTGACTCAGAGACGATATTTCTACCTTTCAGTGGACTAAATTCTGCCTAAACACTTATAATTGGATAGAAGCAACAGGAAAGCTGGTGAGTCTTCAAAACAATATCCTTTCCAGCGGTGTCTTCTACGCGCATGCGTGAATTGCGGAAAAGAATTGCATTACTTTCTAACGTAATATTAACATAACAACGCCTAGAGTCTTCCTTTCCAGCGTGAATGTAACGCAAGCGTACTTTAGGTTTCCATATCTCCTCCTCTAGAACGGACAGCGTATTTTTTGTTCTTACTAACGTCTGACGTTTTTCACGAAGCGATACGTAATTGATTGAAACACAAATAACAAATTAATTTTCTCTGATACTTAAATAACGTTCCTGTAATCTCTTTTATCTGGGAAACTACCGAAAATCGGAAGCTAGAAGTAGGTTCATTGTGTGCATATTGAAATGTTGACCACGGCTTTTTGGCATTACATTTCACCTTATTACTGGTTTCCTCCAATCGGAAGAAAGGTTATATTTTTAATTGCTTTAAACAGAATGACACAGTATATTCTAGAAGCGACATCTGTTACTGACTTTATCCTTAATATCGTGCTCCAGGAATCCCGGATTCGAATCCAGGCCTATTAGTATTCTTTGTGAGTGTTCCTTCATCAATTTCATCATATCACCGTTAATCCACATCTTCGCGATTAACCAAAAGTGACAGAAAAACGAAGTAAAATAAAACAAATCAATTAGTATCATGCTTGACACAGTGTGAGACAGTTCGACGTTCCCATTGTCTTTGATGCTGGTCTTGTTTGCATTCAAAATACTCCCCTTTGTCACAAATAGCTAATGTAGGATGCCTAAAAGAGAACAGTTCAGTAAACGTGTTTGTCTACGACCTCACACGGGTGAGTACCACTTAATGGCCGAGTGAACTTCTCTGTCCCACAATCCTTTTCGGTTCCATGAGATCAATCGTTCCGCATAGCAAGAAAAATCGCCAGGAACAGTTAGAGATTGTTGTAAATGTTTGCAACTGACCCTTACACACCAAAGGAAAGGATCGACCTTTATTTCGAGTAGAAACAACTACTTCTCTAACCAGCGGATGACGTTTAAAAACATAGTTTTTTCCTTCATTGTGTAACTTCTGAGATAGTTTCGGCGCGCAAAGACTGCTGGGATTTGCAAAACCAACGCGCATGCGCATTGCAACCGCTCTTGTGTGCAAGGATAAGAGTGGAATGCGTAAACAACGCAGGCATGTTTTGTACTTTACGGGGAAATTGTAATCGTCAAAGCGTTCTAATGAGTTTCGTTAGATGTGTGCAGCGAGCGGAAGCTGTAAGTACCCTCATGATACGTAGCGCCGTGGTCATCACTTTTAGCAGCGAACCTTAAATTCCACCAACTGTTGATTCGTGTTAGATGAGGTGGAGGAAGTGAGAATTGTTTTCAGAGGAAACACGAAATAAAGTTTTGAAACTTGTCCTACGTAACTTTGGAGTGTCGCAAATAAAAGTATATCCAACCCGAATGTATGCTGATTTGTGATAATAATTTGTAGTTTTTGTTTTGTTTATTGGATGGTGGTAGCACGGTATGGAGTATGTTAAGGTGGTTTTAGTCATTTTCAGGTGAGAACAGGTCAATGAGGAAGAAGATGTACCGTCAATGAAGATGGTGTTAACATTGCATCAAATAATTTTTGTCGTCGAGTCGTATGTAAAGCATACGTCCTTTAAGGTTTGTCATTGACGAAGTTAGGGTTTACATCACATCAGCAATTGGAAACATAACATAGCATCAGCTGCAGAACACATCTCTAAAATATGCTTAAAAGAACGGACCTGTGACTGCAGATGGGAGGAAGCCACTTGTAATATCCTGTTACGGAATATGTAGATGTACACAGTAGTGCATTACGGTACATTATAGTACATTTCCTTACATGTTGCATTTGTGTATACTTCACAGAAAATCAATTAAGCAGTGTTGTAATTGCCTTCGTTCTGGGTATACTTTTATCTGGGACACCCGGTACATGTCTTTATTGTACCGTTATATTTATTCTTGGTAACCTTCCATACCCGCAACTGAACTGCAAAAGCATGAATTACTTTGGGATCTGGTTATGTTAACCAACTGCCCTGACCGTTGTAGTGCTTGTCACGATGTCCTGGTTTGGTGCGCGTCATAAGTTTCTAAGATAGGGGTTTTTCTTTACGGCTATTAAAAATATTTTCCACTGTTACGGCGGGCGCCCTACACCCTGGCAAGGACATTGGGGAGCGGGGAATTCGCAGTAGACCAACCAGACAACAGCGCTGACGCCGAGAGTTACGACGTCGAGTGGAGGAAGTTTTGCCCACACCTCGTTCTACAGGCTGCTGCGTTTCTTATCGGGCTGGATTTGTCGCTTCCCCGCTCCCCACTTCCCTTGCCAGCATGTAGGGCGCCCGCCGTAAGACTGGAAGAGAGATATATCTATCTCTGTTACTTCATTATTCATGTTCATCGGCGCGATTTCATCAAAATGAATTGCCATTTCCAAATTTAGAATATTAATTAATACCGAGAAAGTCGCTACAGCAAGTATACAATTACAATCAATATTTCCAATTTTGGCCATCATAGATTTTCCAATCGATCCTTCATATATAATTGGTCCAGTGGTTCTGTAAATTATTTTCTGAACTCTAGATGACGCTGAGAATCGAGGTTCGAGGACGAGACCAAATTGGGGCAGGCACAAACGGAAATACGATCGAAGACGTTGTTCAAGTTCATAAAATGAATGGATTTATTCTCGGTTCTACACTCTGTCCCAGGAAACTGTGGAGTAAGCGAACGAAAACGAGTCCTTTGCTGAAGTAGTTACTCGAGAAGGCTCGACCAATGAACGCGTGATAGGGAAAGGGGTTTGGATGGAGGGCGCAACGCGGCTGCAACTGCCAGCCTTTTGCAGCAGCGAGCACTGCATCGCTCCGCCTAGAATGAAACTTAATGGATAGCCCGCTGCGAATAATGTTGTGGAGTAAGACGTGTGCTGTACTGTCAAAACTAACAAACTTGGGACGATGACAGGGTTACCTTAAGTGTTTCCACCTTTAACGGAAAACATGTAATTGATATATTTGCTTCACTTTAATTCGCTTCTGCAGTAGATAGATTGTGAAGCATCTATGTTGTTATAATATCTTTGAATATACCTAGGTAGATGTTCAATTGTTTTGTGTTTTGAGTTGTCAAGCATGGGGTTAGCCATTTTGTATTATTCTTAGTTATGGATTAAAATATTATTTTGTATAAAACGAATCCACATGATTTATTATATTACCGTGGTTGGTAACGTTGGTTGGTAAAGCAGCAGCATCTTGTGCCACTTTTGGCTAATTTGCGAAGAGGGGGATGAGTGATGACATGATGAAATTGATGAAGGACACTCACAAATATCCATGCCCAGGCCGGGATTCGAACCCGGGCCCCGTGGCGTCGTAGCGCGATGTGGGATTAGGTGGGAGAACAGCCACAGGCTGAACCTCGCCCTTTAATAAAGAAAATTTGAATTTGAATTTCAATAACACTCCGCCACGGGGGCAGGCGGGAAACGTTTAAATCCATGCATGAGTTATTTTGTTAATGTATCTCTTATAAATTAATTCATCGTCTCTAATTCCAATTTTCATTCAGTGACCACAATTTTGCAGTTATACCAAGAATTTTGTCACTAAGGTGATGTAAAGATAAGATTGACTATATCGTGTATCGGCTTCAAACTTAAGCCCACGAGAAACTTTCATGGAAGAATGCAGCTGGTACGGTGCGTCTCTGCTGGAGCTTCCGCTAGAGCACCAACTGCGCATGTCTGTTTCTTGGAGACGAAACTTTTGGTGTATCGGTCTGCATGTATTTTATCATACGGTCAACGCGGGCTTGTGCCTGTTCGGTGCTTTCACTATGGGAGGAGTGTCCTGAGGGTGTTTAAATGAGAAACTGTATCAGCGCGGCTGACTCGCGGTTTCTCTTTCTCGGCAGAATAATTCGTCGCGTTATTGCCACAAATGCATTACGTATTATCAATGTTGCAGGCCAACAAGGCTGCGGCACCTAGACCCAAAGGCAGGGCTGTAGTCGGCGGTATTAACTTTACGTACCTTATACTTTTGTTTCGTTTACACTTATTTATGTAATTCGGCCGTTACTGCAGTAAGAATATTACAGTAAAATTCTTCTGATTTCAATGGACCAGGAACATATTCTACCATCTATGTCATTCAATTTGCAGAAGTTAAATGATTTCATCCGCATATTGTATTTTTGTTGTTTAGCGTCGCTTTTTCACACTTTTGGCTAATCTCGACGATGAGGATGAGTAATATGATGAAACAGATGACGGGCCACCCATGTCAAAGACGGGATTTGAACATGGGACCCGTGCCGGTTAGCTGTGCTAACCAAACAATCCAATTGATGTAAACATGGTCTCCCCTTAACGTTTCACGAATATTAGCGTATACTTTCCGAAAATTTTGGAACTACAGCAGTGGTTTCCAAAGTGTTCGCCGCGGCACCACGGGGCGCCGCGAAATGTTCCAATATTTTCACTGAAATGACGCTTATTCCAAATATTATTTAGTACTTTTTACATGTAGAATGTTTTGAATTTGAAACATGTGTTTATTTTTTAACCAAGCAACCTATCCACGCTAACTGAGCGTTGCAATGTTAGATAGGCCTACACTCTAACTTGGTTGCCGCGGAAAATTTCTTGAAACCCTAAGGGTGCCGTGAAACGAGAAGTTTGAGAATCCCTGAACTACAGTACAGTCCTCTGCGGAACTTGTGTTGTGTCGTCCATGTGTGTTTGTCCCGTCAACCATTTCATCGTTGTTATTAGCCGAAAGTGGAAGAAATGTGAAGTTAAATAATCTAAATCAATCAGTTATGTAGACATTTTAACGAAAACTTGCGTAGGTAAAGAGTTTTTTTACTGTTCGTTTCCGAAGTGAATACCGTACATTACTAGTGGTCCGCTTCTCTAATACTCTACATAAAATAGAGGAAATGGGAGAAAAAATCTAATGTCCTACTACTTGTAGTCTGTGGGCAAGTTAATTCTGTATTTAATTGGCCCATCTGGCTGAGCCAATACGCCTCTGCATTATACATGCTTCCACAGAGTCCAAATGACTTCTCATATTCCCACACTTGAATTTACACGATAAGATTTCCCAATTTACACACAGGCATGTCGCAAGCTGCTCGTTAGTGGCAGTAAAAAGAAAATTTTGAATGTTCACTTCCTGAAAGCAGAGCCATCTGAAGTTGTTTCTGAGAAGCGAGGTGTAATCATAAAGTTGAAGTGTCGCATTCGTCTTTTCCTTCCTCTACGATAACGATTTTTCCTAAGCAGTAAAACAGCGTATAAGCTTTAATTTCATTCTGAAGACGAGAAATAACATTCGTAACTCAATTTGGAGTTTACGTCAGTAGTGACATCTAACGAGTTTTTCTTAAACACGTTTCCACACTGTTCTGTACACAAGTCTTCCTAACACCTC
Organism: Lepisma saccharinum; assembly: GCF_977018435.1. NCBI lineage: Eukaryota > Metazoa > Arthropoda > Insecta > Zygentoma > Lepismatidae > Lepisma > Lepisma saccharinum. The sequence goes on from NC_139229.1 coordinate 137,468,372, forward strand.
AAAACTTAACTCCAATGTTTATATTCTTGATTGGAAAAATAATATCGCAATGAGATCGAGAATGAGAAATACTATCCTAGAACACCTTTTCATAAGAAATTTCGAAATTTATTTTGCAACTCTTGGCTTATTTTATAGATAGGCCTACAAATAGGAATACTTTGTTTAACATATATTAATCCGTGTAACATGTAAACATTAATGTACTTCTAGTGCTCTTACTTCCGTAGCGTCTTTGATTCTTGTGCATTAGCGGCCTAGAAGAGAGTCATGTTTGTTCTCGGGGTCCAATCCAGTTCGCATTTTTCCTCAGTAGATTTAGGACGTAATCATAACACAGAACCTACTCTCACTCTCTCGCATCCATAACTATACTAGCCTCGCTAGTAGGGTGACAAAATCTCCCGTGTTTGAAATTTTTCTTCCTGCACTCTACTAAAATTTCATAACGATCGGACAACCCGCTTTTTATTTATAGAATTTTAAAAAAAACTGCCCCTTTTTTTATCTCAGCGGGATAAAAAAAATATAAGGCATACTCCAAAAATTTTTGGTAACATAGAATAACGCAGAATTAAATAAATTAAATTCTGATGTAATTCGTTTTTATATAGGTCTACTGGTTAATTTTTAATTGGAGTCCAAACTCCGGTATCTATAATTTTTAATCCGACAGTAGTTCTGCAGCAGCAGTGGAGTACAGTGGTGGAAAAAAGTTCTTCCCCATAAGACTTTAATGGCAGTAAATAATGCCGGAAGGGTAGGCAACACACATTGCACCATTAGGTGATCGGGTGATTCTGTCTGTCTCAAGAGCAACTCGTCTTTCATGCAAAAGCCAACAGGCACAGGAAATGTAGGAAAGTCACGTGACTTGTCAGGTGGAATGTTGTTCGTCAGAAAGTCGCCTTTTCTCAACCCAGGTCGCAGAACCGACAAGTGCTACACGTTATATCTCCGAAAATGATTCCCCTAAAAACGTTGAACGAAAGGCTAAAATAATTCTTGCCTTAATTACTGTATGTGCCGCAGCAGCACAGTCGTTAGGGCTTTTTATTACCATGCGAGAGATCTGGGTTCGATCCTCGACGGGGGATAATCGGGATTTTGTCCATCGGTTCAAGCTGCTTCGGTGCCCACCCAGCGTCGTATAAAGTCGGTACATGGAGGAAACTCTGGGGAAGGGGGGGGGGGTATGGCGGCCAGGGGCGTGGTGCTGATCACATCATTCCCACCTTCGGCCTGATGAAGAAAGCGTGGGGCCCTAACTCCACATCCCCTATACGTCTTCATGGCTTGGTGCAAAGCACAAGGTAGGACTTTGCATTTTAATTTACTATACATCCCAATTTTGTCGTAACAAAACTTCCCAATCTCTACGTGGGCTTTCTTCCAAGTTCCGTAGAGATCTGAATAGGCTCCAATATTTCTTGACACAATTCATACATGTTATATTTCCTTATAAGAACAACAGCCGATATATATTTTGTGTCTTTTTTTGGCGGGGAGGTATAATCCAAACATGTGAGGTGATCCTTTTCCCACTACTCACTCCATTCTCAGAAATAAATCGCAATTCCAAACACTGAATATGCAGCACTTTCTACGTCTTAGCATGCAAATATCTACATAGTAGCAAAGTAATGTGTGGAAAGAGAAAAATTAACGATTTGTAACGGCACTCTGGAAATCTTTTAGTTTATTTTTTTTTTCAATTTGAACTGACATTCATAACATTCATTAACAATTCCAATATTGACAAAAGAATAGCTTAGGCGTTCTGCTACTTTCAATTCTTCATTATCGTAGTCACCGTAACTCTCTCTCTCTCTCTCTCTCTCTCTCTCTCTCTCTCTCTCTCTTTCTCTCTCTCTCTCATCCTTCCCGATGGCGCTGTAGTAGAGGAGTCGCCTTGTAATCAAGGAGTCCCCTGTTCGATACCCGGTGGAGACACAGTGGTTAGGATTCCACTTTAAACTGTAGATGCAGTCTCGATTAGCCTTTGTGTGCATAAAGTGGACTTAAAATACCAAATGAAAATAAAAATCAAAATCACCGTAACTCTCTACAAAGCCAGAGGATCCATTTTTGAAACCTGTTGAGGCTTAGATGTAGCATTGCATTCGTATCATTACCCATCATCTTCGTCGTCGCGATTATCGCAAGAGGTAAAAATGCGACACAAAATAACCCAAACAGAAGCTTGGAATCAATCTGAATATTGGTTACGTTGAATACGTGGTAGAATTGTTTAAATATAACTTCCTGTGATGTAATAGGGTTTTTGATTAAGGACCATTTGTATAATACATATCGTTGTTGCGAACAATAAGTAGTTTCACGTTCACCACACTCTTCGGTTGTTTAGAAATCGTCAGGAAGAAGGATCTCTAAATTTCCGCTTTCACGTGTCAATGAAACTTTAAAATAAGTTCAGTGTAGGTCACAAAAGAGATTTGCATATTGTTATGATATCTTTTAAACACCACGAAATCTAATTCCAATAGAATACGATACTACTCCTTACGTTCCTAGAAATGTTCACCATTAGTCTGGCGAAAGAAAGTAACTAAGATTTCCGTGTTTCCTTGAGGAAAGATAAGGCGTCTGCTTGTAGTAAGCAAGCACCAACTGCTTCGATCAGTGACCTTCACTGCCAGAGTGACTCACAGCAGGCCTGCGCTCGTTCCAGTGTGCGTATGAAACAGGTATTTTATTTCGTTCGTTCCAATCCACAGTTATATCAAGCTAACATTCTAATATTTTCGTAAAATATGTAGTAAACAAGTTGTATAGATTGTGGTTTTCTAGAGTGTTGTTGCCTGCTATTTACACGCGGGAGATGGGGTTGTTGTAAACCATTTCTGAACCCAAAAGTCGAGTACGAACGATAAGTTGTGTAAGCACTGGAGGTAATAACAAGGTAATAAAAGTTGAAGGAAATGCTGGAATAAATTATATCAGAAATTTTGTAAAAACAGTTCTCGTCACACATAGGGCTATCAGATCACTCTTCAGCGGAAAGTAGGACAAATTGTCTCAAAATGTTGGACACGAATGCATATTTGCAGTAAATATAATAGGTTACTAGGACATCTTAGTATATAACGAGAATATGACACATCTTCAGCTGAAAAATTAATGTTGAAGTGAACGGTTGAGTTCAAAATTCCTCAACTGCTAATTAATAGCACGGCTGTATGTGATTTCAACTTGTGTAAAACAGAACGTTTTTCGTCGATGTGGGGCCAGGAAGAGAAAACAATCCATGAACTCGGGAAGGAAAAATTCACAATTTCGTAAACAAAGTCTGGAAGTTCTTGTTTATTAATATGTAAAAAAAACTACTATACACTGGGAAAAAACAGAATTGTGTGCCTTATTTCTCCAATAAGGAGAAAAATTACTTGTTACTTCGAACAAATTACCGACACTTATATCGATAAAACTTCACAAAGTAAGCATTCTTATACATATATCCGGACTTTTTCGGATCTAGAAAATCGTGAAGTAATTTCTGAGCTGGGATTGTAATTGTTTTTCCGAACGTCCAGTAGCAACCATGCACACTCTTTGATTTAAGCATACTTCTCCAAGGAACCACGTTATCTTAGACTTCCCTCAGTTTTTCTGTTTCTACATCTAATTTGAAGTTACGTGATGCTCAAAATACGTATAAGACATTTGAGATTTCTTTCAAATTCCTTCCGGAGGCCAGACACAATTATAAAATGTAGGACACGTCCGGAAATAAGAATGATTCTTATAAGTCTTTTTATTTTCTTATTTAGCGTCGTTTTTTTCACCTCTTGCTAATCGCGACGATGAGCATGAGTGATATGATGAAATTGATGAAGGGGCACTCACAAAGAACACCCATACGCACGACGGGATTCGAACCCAGGACATCAGACATCGTAGCGCACTGTGCTAACCACTCTGTCACGGACGGAATTCTTATAGCCCTAATCGTTCCTCAAGCATATTTCCTATCTTTAACTACACACGAAACATAAAGAACAATCTAAATAAACAGGTGCCAGTTCACACTCTAACCGTCAAAAAACATATGCATGTGAAAATGCAAAATAATATTTATTTTTAGGTAGTTGTGACTTATTATTGTATATTAAAGAAACATATTAGTGATAAAATGACGGAAGTAGAGGAACATCTCCAATGAAACACTCATGCCTTATGGATATTTTTATTTCTTACCGAACAAGGTTCCGAGTTCGAGTTCCGACCAAAATGGATTCATTGTGTATGTTCATTCATGTCTTTAATGTAATCATAAATCGTCGTCATGAATAATTTAACTTCAGAGGAAGAAAACTGAGGTAATTACTAATAAAAACAATAACAAAACAAATTTGATCTTAAAGCCCTGGCTTTGCGCTACATATTCCATCACGGGGATCATAGGCGTGCGCCCATGGGGCCAGGGGGAGGACAAATGCACCCCTAATCATGGACGTCTGCAGATTTTTTCCACGAAGAGACAAGCAAGGTATTTTTCCATGGGGCATATTACCCCGATAATAGTGCTGCATTATCGCATTCCTGCATCCTCATTATAATAATTAATGTAAATTATTATGACTGAAATCAAATTATACATGTGAAAAAGTACTTTTTGGTTGACATTCGTTTTCTAAGGGGAAGATGTGGCAAGCCTTGCCTCCCTTTCAGACATCTATGCCCCTATATTATTATATTTTCACCTAGAAATTTAGGATAGATGAATCCTATCGCCGTTATTAAACTATATTCTACTCTTAAAGAAAATTAAGTATTTTCAAGCCGATGAAAGTTCAAGGCAACTACGGGGGAAGGGGGTGCAGTGGCGAAACCACAGTCCCCCACAACCTTGAACGGCAATCAATTTTAGGGGGCAAACATGGAAGTAAAGGAAAGCAAGAGTAGCAGAATCTAAGAGTAGCAGGACAAAAGGATACTCAAGATGGATTTTGTTTTCACGTCTTTCTTGCATTATTTCTTTCAGACTGCCAAGAGCACCTGCGGGGGGGGGGGGGACAGAGCTGCAAGTACCCCCTTGATTTCAAATTTTATACAAATATAAATACCTTTTGTAAAATATTCTTGCTCGCTTAGCTCGCAGTGTGTGCTTTTCTTACAGTCTAGTCAAGTTCAGAGCCGTAGCTAGGGGTCGACGGGAGTTAACCCTGGACGCCAAACGATCTAAATGAAAGAAATTGTAAAAGAGAATAATATGGCGCTCCATGAATTTTTTTCCCCATATTAAATCGACATTGTTTTCATTTTGCAAAAATTTGGATCTGAAAATGTATTGGTCGCTTTGCTCGCAATTTGTTTTCTGTAATGCATTTTATATTACCGAGAAGAGAAGTACTGCTGCTAAAAGGTTTTCTCTTAAGTGCATGAACAATTGTTGGGAGGAAAAGGAACGCGCAGATTTGAGAGACAATTTATATGATTTTTACTGTTGGTATATATATATATATATATAATGTGTGTGTGTGTGTGTGTTGTATATATATATATATATATATATATATATATATGTGTGTGTGTGTGTGTGTGTGTGTGTGTGTATGTATGTATTTATATATGTGTGTGGGGCGGTGGGAGGGGTGTATATATAAACACACCCATCAATGCAATAAAATTTAAACAAGTGAGATGATATTACGTTATTCTTTTCCGGCCTGAAATATAATCAAGGCTATCCCCCCTAATCAGAGGGTCTGCGCACGCCTATGACGGGGACTGACACTTTACGTAGGTGTAGACACGCTTCGTACAATTTGATGATATCGCGATTACGTAATGGATGTGCAGCCACTTAACTAAAGCCCCCAAAATTCACATTTTATTACTAAATTCTAAATTAGCATAATATCACATAGTTTACCTATTCATAATATGCGCCGCTTTGGTGCACTTTGTGGATTGTGCATTAATTAACTTCAGGTTAATCGCGGCAGGCAAAGTGGAGGGAAAATAACAATGAAGCACAACGAGGGGGCCCTTGGTTCCCGATTAATGAAACTTTGTCTACATGCAACTGAGTCGCTGCGTGAAATCGCTGAAAATGTCATTTATTAATTTCTTAATTTTGCTTATTTTATATTGCTTTTCTAGCACTTGGCGATGAGGATGATTAATGAAGTTATGAAATGGATGATAGGACATGATGATCCATGTCTTACACAAAATTCTAAGTTGGGACTAATGAATAGCGATTCGTCTTATCATTAGTCAAGTAGTTGTTTTTAACTCCAATCTTTTTCAAGGACTTCTGGGTTAACAGCCTGTGTGTTGCGCGATGATGATTCGACGAAAACCACCATTTCAGTGAACTTTCTTGACAATGACTCTAATATCAGTAAAGAGAACATTTTCTTACGAATAGCTGTTGTTAAGAAACCAATTCCTAAAACTTTTTCTGGTGGTCTTACAGCACCCAGCTGTTGTTTGTTATGGCTGAGCTTGGGGGTATGACTCACGCTGCTGTCAATACTCAATCATTCCCGAGAATCCATGTCCGCCAGGCAAACCCAAGCGACAATTTTGTTATTTGGGTTGCATAGACAACAGGCTTTAAGATGTTACGATATCGTAGGTCTCGTGGCCCAAGAACTACTTTCCATGACTGTACAACATGAGGGTTAGGATTAAGAAACATGCAAATTTGTAAATTTTTATTCTCTATTTTGATCTGTATATTTTGTAAAATGTAAATTAATTCTTTTGTTTAATATTATCCATTCCATAAGCATTTGCTGGAGTGATGTCGTGCCGTTAAAATTGCGCAAAATTTGTCACGACTAAATCTCCTATAATCTCCGAAAGTTGGTCACCCTACTTGCTAGCTAGTAAGCCTTTTTTTCTATCGTTGTTGTTTTTCCAAACTGTAAATTCCATCTGCCTTGAAAACGTATCATGAATGATTGTTTTTTTCGGTGAGCTCGTTTTTAGGAAAACGGATTCCGTTTATTCACATAAATGAGTCTGTCGAAGTGGGACAATTTGATAAGCCCGGGATATATATTGAGGCAGGCACACACGAAAATACGATCGAATAGGTTGTTCAAGATAACATCAGTAGTCATTAGATCTAATCCCAGTGCTAATCAGAACCTGTAACTATAATCTGTCCCGGGTATCTCTGGAGGAAGCGAACGAAAACAAGTCTCTGCGCAAGTAGTGACGCGAGACAGCTCTACCAATAAACACGTGAGAGGGAACGGCATTTCGTGGAGGGGGAGAAGAGACTGTTGTTGCCAGCCTTCGTTGCAGCGTGTATTGCTTCGCTATGCTGGAGTGATGTCGTGCCGTTAAAATTGCGCAAAAATTTGTCACGACTAAATCTCCTATAATCTCCCGTAAATTCGTGGCCGAAAGTTGGTCACCCTACTTGCTAGCTAGTAAGCCTCTGTTTTCTATCGTTGTTGTTTTTTATTTCTTTGCTTCGTTGTGCCCACTCGATTCCCCACACCTTCTCTGCCGCTATGTGCGGCTTTGCTCCACAGATTGTGGCGATAAAGTATAATTCCCTGCGAATAAAGTTGCGCAGTAAAGGTGTCCTGTAGCGTCCAACGCATGCGCACTCGCTTGTCCTGGCGGTTTTTTCTAGTTCTGAAGTTTCGACAATTTGATCGTCATGCCTTCTCTTGCTCTTTTTTCATTTTTGTCATGGCTCTTTGGTTTAGTTATAATGTTTATTTTCCTTCTCCTTTCATCACCTCTGTCGTGCTACGGTAATGTTTTTTTTTTTATTTCTTAGGTATTTAGGAAATCACAATACTAAGCCTAATCGTGGTATTTCTACTTAAATTATGGCATTTTGTGGATGCCTCTTAATGGGTTTCTATGTTCTATATTGTGTATTGTTGGATTGAAATTATATGGTTGTAGATTCAAGAATTTTATCTTTTCTCCTTGCATGTAATCGAAGAGTGTTTCTTCTTCTAGCATTTCTCGAATTTGTATGTTCGTTGCATATCTGTGTGCTCAGTTGATAATTCTGTAATTTTGTTTTGGATACTTTGTAATTCTTTTTGATAAGATGGTGGAGCATGTTGCCATACTACATAAGCATAAGTTAATATGGTGCTTACAAGTACTTTATATAATGTTATTTTGTTTTTAATAGTAAATACTGAATTTTTAATTAGTGGGTATACAGAAGGCTGTTCAGTGTATGTTTGACCAAACGCGATTCCTTCCCCTCATGCGCAGAATGAATTCACCCGACCTTGGTCGAGCACGATTGTCAGTGTAGTGTGTGAGCTGTTAGAGAGTGGTTGTGTTTTCTTGCTGGGCCAAAAATTCCGCCCAAACTGAGCCGCTTTTCGGAGGAGTACGTTGTAAAACTTTTCCAAGTGTTTGTGTTTTCTCGCTTGGCCGAAAATGCCCCCAAAACTGAGTTGCTTTTGGGAGAGTTATGCTGTAGCCCTTTACGATGCAAAGTTCAGTGTGTCAATGATCAGGAAGCAGTGTAAGAGCAAGGGTTGTGACGTTAGTTTGACTTTAAACAAGAATGTGATCGGCAAGTATAAGGATTGCATGGCCGTGAGAACACGGCCGTGCACACAAGCCACCACCAGTATGCAGGCGAAACTTTGCAGAATGACCATGCATGAGAATCCCCCGACCCAAAGACAGATAGCGAATCGTCTAAATGTGTCTTTGGGAACTGATAACCACACCTTGTGCCAACAACTGAATCTTGAAAAGGTGTTCAAGGCTAGCAGTCATCACCTTACCGATGCCCACCGACGGGAATGCAAGACATCACACACCCTCGCATTCTACCAGGATATGAAGGAGGCTTCTGGAATACAGGCCATACCTTTCAACGATATACCTGTGAAGTCTCCAATGGACTTTTGTGGATTTGGACTGCTTAAAAAAGGTTTGGGCAAAAGACGTGTCACAACTGTGAATGGACTCTGGAAAGCTGTGCAAGAGTAATGGAACAAGATCCCCCTCGTAGTTCTTCAACGGAGCCTTCTGCAATGGAAACTACGTTGCCGGGCCATTGTTCGGACCCACGGGAGACACATCCAGCATTGTCGCACCTGGCGCCACGGATTTTCGTAACTATTTGGAAAGTACAATTTGGTCACATATACGCTGAACAGCCTCTGTAATTGCGAAAGTCTTTTATTTCCCTTGTGGGCTAATGTTTGGATGTGTTCCCTAAAAGTTAGCTGGTAATGTAACAATACTCCTAGATATGTTGTTTTATTTTCTTGAGGAATGTTATTTCCCGCTAGTCTTAGGTGTATTGTGGAGTTCCTTTTTTGCCTCTTCGTGAATAGTATTGCTGCACTTTTATCTGGATTTACTTTGACCATTTATTTGGTCCAATTTTTTAATTCTTGTAGGTAATTTTGCATGTTTCTATTTGCTACGTTTTGGCTCTTACTATTTGTGAATATTGCAGTATCGTCAGCAAAGACAGATAATGTAATTTCATTATTAGTTGGCATGTCCGGCGTGTATATTGCATACAGTATTGGTGACAGTATGGATCCCTGTGAAGCACCAGCTGTGACATTTTCGCAGAAGATTTTCTATTGTTAAATGTTGCTATCAATGACCTTCCATGCAGAAAATAATCCAGTATTTGAATTAGGTATTTAGGATATGCGAGTTGAATTAATTTATATAACAATCCTTCTGTCCAAACATTGTCCAAAGCTTTTTCTATGTCTAGAAAGACTGGCACAGTGTATTCTTTTCTATTAAACTTTGTTGCTACTCTCATAAGTTGTGTCGCATTTCTATGTTGTAGCCTAAATCCATGTTGAAAGTTTAGTAGTATGTTGTTTTGCATCGTAAATGTTTTTATTCAATGATGAATTAGCTTTTCAAATACTTTACTTATATGACACAGTAAGCTCATTGGTCGGTAAATAACCTGGAACAATGGGCTTTATTCGGCTTTAGTATTGGACATACTACTGCTGTTTTCCATTGCTTCGGGAAATATCTTTGGATTATCATTGTATTCAAGATTTTTGTTATGTAAATAATCATTTTTCCTGTTCCATTTTCGAGACTGTGCGTATTGATATTGTCTATTCCCGGCGCCCATTCTCTTGGCTGCTTCTGTATCATTGTTGCTACTTCTTTAGGTGTGATGTTGCGGTATATCTTGTTCTTCATTTATAATCCTAAATTCTTCTATTCAATCTTCTATCGTTTCGTCATCGTACGGTCCATTGTGAGAATTGCATTTCATAGTGTAATACAAATTGTTCCGCCTGCTCTTTTAAATTGAAAGTTAATCCATTTGGGGTGTGGATTGTCGGAGTTTCGTTTCTGGTTCTTCTTTCTAATAACCCTCTGGTAATTTTCCAGAATTTTGCTGAAGTTGGTGGTGTTTTTTGTATTATTTCGTTCCATTTTGCTCATATTGATTTCGTATGTCATTCGAATTTTGCTATTTAGATTGTGCCATAGTTATTTTATACATGTACCTTTTTGTTAGTTGATATTTCTTTCGTGCCAATCGTTTGATTTTTAATAGTAATAGAAGCCTATGTCCTAAAGTTTCTTCCTTTTTGTCTATTTCTCTTCTTCTGGTGGATGCTTTACTTGCATCCTGCATATTTGTTGTTAGTCTGTGAATTGCTTTTTTAATGTCTTGTATAGTTTGTATTTTATATTTTAGATCTATATTTTCGTTCAAATGTTCTTTATATAAAACCTAGTTGTGCGATATACTAAATATATCGGATTATGATCGGACTGTAAAGCATTTATTGATATAGGTTCTGTTATCACCCCAACATTTTTTGTTAATGCTATGTCCAGTATATCTGGTAAATATTCATTTCTTGGGTAATGTGTAGGTTCATCTCGTGCATGAATAGGAATTTCTTTGTTATCAAGATATTCTAAATAGTTTCTCTCCTGCTTTATTTTGATATCTACAATTTCAGTGTTTATGCTTTGAGTTTGTCTCCAGCTAGGATTACTTGATTTCCTAGTTGGAATATATTATCATAAGGCTCGACTTGAATTTTATCATTTAGAGTTTTATATCCTGCCACCACTACTAATTGAGAGTTTGGTGTAAATGTTTTTATTGCTACTGCCTCTAAAGAGGGTAAATTTTGTATTTTTTTCTCCTTCTGCCGGGATGTCGTCTTTTAATAGCATTAATACTCCTTCGTTTGGTTTGTTGCGTCTATCTTTTCAATACTGTACATAATTTGGAATTCTGAATTGTATATTGTGTTTTAAATGCGTTTCTGATATTAGTGCTATATCAACTTGCTTTTCTATTAGGAAATTTTTAAATATTTGCAGTTTCGTGTATAGCCCATTCGCATTCATATCTTAATATTGTATCTAGGGGCTGCCATCAATAAACATATCGAGTAACGTTTCACATATATTATGCTGATTCTTGTGGTTGAATCAGGCGATTCTTTTAATCTTTTGATGCCTTTTGCTAGCTGTTGTTTAAATTTTCTATATAGATCTTCTTGAACGTATCTAAATATACACTTTACATCTTCAGCAAAGCTACTATCTTCATGGTTTTGGCTTACTTTCTTGGCATATGTATTTCTGGTTGTGTCTTTACTTCAGTGCGCTTCTTCTTTTTATTTTCTTGGAATTGCCTGAATATTCTCTTTTATTACTTTTGGCGTGAGTACTTGGAAGTCCTTTTAATTTTGGTTGGGAAGATGTTTTTTGACTCAGACCTCTTCTAGCTCTCTTAATGGCTTGTATTTTCTCGCACCCTTCATAACCGGGTGGATGATCCTTTTGGCAGTTTACACATTTGAGCTCGAAGTTACTTCCCTTGTATGGGCATTTAGAACTATAATGATTTTTGGACATTTCACACATCATTAGAGAAGTCAGAGCTATGTCCAATGCTCTGACATCTATAGCATTGTAGTATATTTCTTGTACTGTAAGATTCTGCTGACACTTTGTAGAACGTTAGTTTTTCTATATGTTCGATTGCTCTCCAATCTCCTTCCTTTTTAATGTTTACTGGGAATAATGGTATTGGTTTCTTCTCTACGTTCTTACTCTTTCTACTCATTGCATTGACTTTTTGTACGACATATCCATGATTAGTGAGATCGTATTTGATGTCTTCTATGTTTGCGTCAGTTGGCATTCCTCTGAATAGGCTACCACTTTATATGGTCTTTCTTGTTTTGGTACTGCCAGAACGATTTCCACATTGTTGGCTTCACAGAAGTGTTGCCCTGCTTGGAAATCTTCTGGATTTTTACACTGCATAATTATACATTTTCTAGTCTGTTTGATTACAGGAGGGACTTTCATTACATGTACAATGTTTGCCGTTGCGATTTTGTTACAATTGGTACATTATTTTGACTATCTTCTGCTATCATTTCTCCTACGTTACCACGATAAGGCCTAACATTATTTCCGCCTATACCTACATTTGGCTACGCAACAGGGTGAATGTGTTATAATTTCTCCAATTTTTATTTTTTGCCTTATTGGTACCTTTTTAGTCTTTTTATGATATTCAAAGTCATTATCTACTGAGCTCAAACCCGAATCGGTGTTGGAAACTTCTGAGATTGAGTGCTTTCTTCTAGAGCCAGTAACTTTGAGATCATCATTTTCCTCTTGCACTATGTTTAATTTACTACTTTTTAGTATATTCTTGTTCTTACCGCTTACTAGTGGCTTCTTTTTCAGTGTTTTTAGTGTGTTTTGAAAGCACAACTTCATCTTTTGATGTATCTTTTCTGGCCTCGTCTGTGATTGGTCGACTGCCTTGCAGCTCTCTCTCACGTCCATTATGCACTATACTATCACCACTCAGCTCACAGTAAAAGCAGTTAACCATTTGCCTTGCTAGTTCAGTATGCATGCGCGAAACAACTGAAATCATTTAGTGTGAGGAGCCTTCACAGCTAGACTCTCCTCCAACATGCGCGTAAGATATGAGCTCTGGCCTCCTGCGCATTCAGTAGGAGGGGTTTTATTTGCCACGTCAGCTTATATACTCGCACGAGAATAAGCCAGCTTTATTTATTCTCGGCAGCCGTCGTAACTTCCGATGAGTGGCAGGACTATTCCCTGACTGTAATTTGCAGGTTCTCTCTTTGCGAAATGAAGTTTTTAAAACATTCTCATTCCCCAGTTACTTTATCTCTCATTAGATGAGTCTTTGTTGAGGCCCTCATTTTCATGGAACCAAATGAGCCATCTTCAGGAAAGGAATAAGAAAACCCCATCAAAATATCGAAATCAGATATTCAAGGAAACCCATTACGAGTATCGGCTCGGGGGAAGGGGGTTAATGCGACGCGGGGCAGGGGAGTCGAATGCTGGACTGATTTGCATAATCGTTTTTCGATATTCGACTGTAGTGTCAAAATTTGAGCGATGGTGCTAAGCGATTACAATCTGCAATATTTTGTAGATCGGGGGAGGGGGAGGGGAGAGAACAGAAGGAGAAATGCTTTCGTATTCATCTCCACGTGTCAGACACTCTCGGAAACTTTAGGGACGTGTCAACCCTTCAGAGAATATTTTGAAGAAAGGCATTTGTTTTTTTTCTGCTTGTTTCGACTTCTTCCGCTTTATAAGTAATGATTCTAAACCTATCCGTTTGACCATCTGACCGTAGGCGTAACAAGAAATTCTATGAGGGAGAAGTGGACTTGAACTACTGCGAATATACGCAGAAATGGATCAAATTTATTAAAATGTCTAACTTTCTTCAAGGAGGGGAGTTCTTGCACTATGAGCGTCACTACACTCTGTCCCAGGAGTCTGTAGAGCAAGCCAACGAGAACAAGTCTTCTGCGCAAGTAGTGGCTCGAGAGGGATCGACCAATGAACGCGTTGAAGAGTGCATGACGGGAAAACGCAGCTGCTCCTATCAGCCGCTTGCTCCTCCGACTAGTCACTTTCTCCCCTTCTCCAGCGTTATGTTCGCGTTGTTCCACAGATGCCTGGAACGTAGTATAGTTGCAGCTAGTGCTTCACTCGCTTCTTACATGCTTCGGATTCTTTACATAAATTCACCATTATCATCAGACATATTGATTTCACATTTCCCTCTGCATTTAATTGTTGTTGGCATTTACAACATGAACAAGCTCCTGGACCTAATTAAAATATAGAACAAATCATTGAAAGCTAATTCTAATAGCCAATAGTATGGTGTTTCTTACATGACAAGAAAGTCCATCAGCTGTGTCACCTGCTTCATGCACATGAAGGAACTTCGTCGTCGCCTTGTAAGCAAGGGGTCCGGTTCGATACCCGGTGGACGCACAAGTGGTTCGAGTCTCACTTTAAACTGTAGGTTTAGTCCCGATTAGCCTTCAGTGGACTTAAAACCAAATTTAACTCACTCACATGCAGGAATTTAAACCATTCGTCACACGACCTTTTCTTCTGTACCATTATATGTGGTGTGGATAAATTACTAACAGCATCAAGCCTAACACGCCTAACCTAACAAAAATTGATTCATTCTTTTAAAAAAATCCAGAAGTCTGTATGATATGATCTTACAAATCGAAGATTCTTAATGCTGAAAAATACAACAATGACAAGACTCCTAAAATTACTACACTAAGAACACTTCCCATAGCAGAGCTCTGGCACGTTACATGTATCAGGGAATGAGCTGATTGGCCGTTACATCATATAAAAATAACGCACTACCATTGGCTATTTCAATTAGCCATGCCCATAGGCTTTTTTGTATATAAGCGCCCGGCATGTAGGCTTCTTTCAAAACATCCGGCCAACTTTAGAGGCTGCAAGATATTTCAAACAGCCACTAAAAAGTCAACAACAGCTGAATCTCTCCAAAAGACAACGCAGAGAAAAAGAAGAACCACCGCAGACTGAGTAAAAGAACAGAGGAACCACCACATATGCTACAGCAGTAACACCAAAACAGAGAAGATTGGAATACCAAGAATCAAAACAACTAAATAGCGAAGAAGATGAAGAAACACTCCAGTGGTTACTTCAGAAACTTCGCAGAGGCAACATCCTCCAGAGAATAAAGAATGCCAGAAACAAGATGTCACAACTTACAATTTTGATTTTTGAATTTAAAATTTTGGGAGCGTCAGCACTTAGGCTAATTTGCTCCCGTCACATTATACGGGGTCCAGCCCCTTACCATTACAAATTACAACTCAAACGTTGCATAACTAAAAACTTTAAAACCTTAAAATGTTCTGACTTCTGTTAAAAGCTGAGGCTGTAAACGCGCACTCAGCACACACAAGGACATAAAACAGGACAACACACACAAAATTATACTGGCCATAGCGCCAGTCGCCAGAGCCTCGTTAGTCTCTTGTCCAGGGTGCACTACGTGGAAGTGAGGTTGACTTTTGGGTGCACTACGTGGAAGCAGCACCCCTTACACCCCAATCACAACTTACAACATAAAGTTGAAAAAACTACTCCTGATGGAAGTCTGCCTAGACATCGTCACAGCAGGGGACTTCTAAAGTCATCCAATCTAACATCACAGGGATGACACTACAAAACAAGATGGCCCTTCTTAGGACCACAAACAATCACTAAAGTCGGTCCTTCTAAGGACCACAATATAAAGGTTCTAATGGAACAAATAAGAAAACCACAAACCAGATATATCCACCAAGCGACAGTTGCAGGAGAAACAGAAGGACAAGTCAACGAACCCACGCCATTAGTTAACTCCATCCGAAGAACAAATAGAAGCCAGGCTTAATGCGACACTTCTCAGTACAAGATATCCAGAATAATTATGATGATGATGCTTATTTAAGGTTTTGTCGAGAATTTGACATTTCCGTTCATTTAGTGATTATTCCATCAGTATACTTGCAACACTGTCAAAAGTTTCAAAGATGCAATATTACAAAGACACTCAATATTGGAAATGCACTGCACATCAGCACCCGCTACGTCTTAAGTTATCGCGGATCTACGGTTTTCTTTTAGGGGGGTGTAGAGAAGTTTGAAATGGGAACGCTATTCCGGGCTTATCGAATTGCTAAACTAAAAGCAGTACCGAATAAATTTTGGCCTTGAAGAAAGTATCATAACTGAATGATTGTTTTTTTCGACGAGCTCCTTTTTTTAAAAACTGATTCCATTTATTCAGATAAATGAGTCCTGTCGAAGTGGAGGGGGGAGAATGATACAAAATCTGTGATTACATGTTCGAGAAAATGTTGAACTTCAGGGTCGTAATTTGTCTAGAGATTTTTTCCAAAGGAAAAGAATACAGCCAAGTAGGAGATATTTTCACGGAGATTTATGAAGTGTGGAGGAGAAAGTTGTCTCTCTTCGATTCCTCGTTCCAGTTTCTAAGAAAGGAACCGTTTTTATCTGTATCCGTCGAGCGCAGGATTACCATATATCCGATCCCTCTGTCTTGACTTCTTGACGAATGGCGGGGCGGAGAGCCAACTGTATTGTATCTTCTTTTGCCTTCCAGTGCTATTTATTCTCAGGCTGAGCTTGTATCGTTTCTAAGAAGACGGTGCTCGTTTAAAGTGTCTAGATTTCGCTCGTTAAAATTGGAAGTTCGTAAAAAAAAATAATCGCATTAAATAAAGCAAAAAAATTCATAGAAGCTTCAATCTCAAGCAAACATCTAAATATCAGATATTGGATATGCACTAAAATGTATCTGGTTTTAGCACACATAATTTTACTTTCAGAGAAATAAGCCGCGGTGGTGTAGTCGGCAGGGCGTTTCATTGCGGCGTCGGAGACTCCGGTTCGATCCCCAAGGTGGATGGTTTCGGGTGGGGACATCGTCAGCTATGTCCTTGCATGTAGGCGACAATGAGGTTCACCCACTGTCTAATGAACGGGGGAGGGGATAAATATGGTCGGAGCGTGGTGCTGGTCACATCACCTCCACAAATGGCCGCATTACCCATATGTCTTCACGGCATTTTGCTCTAGGCAAGGGTTGACTAAACATTTTATTTTTTTTAGATTCAAACAAAACTTATATTTTGGTCAACCTTTATGGTCATTCTTTATTTGTAGTGGTTATGCTATCTTCTTGTAATCAAAGGGACCAGATACAGTGGTTGGACTTCTAGGTCCAGTTCCGATTATGCCAAAATGTATAAATGCAACAAAATGCATTAGATTTTAGATTCAAGTATAAAAAATAAAGATTCCAGCGGTTTCCACGATTTATTGTAAAATTTCTTTTTCCTTTGATGCATGAAGATGCATCAGATCATAAGTTGTGATCAACGGCGAAACAAGAAATCAATAATGTCAAGCACCATTGTACCAATTGATGCATTTGAAGTGTATAAAAATGAGTGTGATGCTTTCTGTTTTCTGCTTGAACGTGCGAAGTCCATTTTTTTTTTTTTTTTTTTTTGCGAGCCCAGCTTGGAGGGATACCTGAGGTCAGTTGATGTACGCTTCTATATTTGACCACTTTTAGAAGACACGAGGCCTTCAATGTTGTATTCTTGTTGATTAATTGGTTTGATTTATTTTACGTCTCTATCCTGCCACTTTTAGCTAATTGCGAAGATGAAGATGAATGGCGATAAAATAAATATTATGGAATGATAGTCACCAACACAGACGGCCAACACAGAACGCAAGCCCCAGAGAGGAGTCCAGACGCCAGATCCTCGTTAGTCTGCAAAAACCCAGTCCAATTTGGAAGGCAGGTTGACAGTTGGGTGTCTTTCAAAAAGGTCACCCCTTACACTCCTATTGTTGTTGAAGTGAATAGAATATTAGCTTTTGTACTACAGTGTTTTTTATTTTTTTATTTTGATTTGACGTTTTAAGTCCAATTTATGCACAGTAAGTCTAATCGGGACTGGACCTACAGTTTAAAGTGGGGTCCTCACTACTTGCGTCCCCGGTATCAATGATATTTACAATATAATCTCAAGAGTACAACACTAATCATGTGAGCTTCAAATCGTCATTTCTGTCATTTAAATTGATCCTTTGATTTTATTGATTTTACTTCCCTTCTTGTGCCACTTTTGGCTAATTTGCGAAGATGGGGATGAGTGATGATATGATGAAATTGATGAATAGACATCACAAACGTCCATGCCCAAACCAGGCTTCGAACCAGGGACCCTTGGCGTTGCAGCGGGATGTGCTAACGGAGGCCGGCTTTCTGTTATTTAGAGATGGCACATTCTCCACGCATTTGCACTCATGAAGAGCATTTTATTTTTCGGCAAAGAATTCAATATCGCTATGCAAGCTTACCACGCCAGCAAGTTTACGAATGAAGGAGGAAGTCGACATAGGCCTCAATTTGTAGGCTGAAGGGTGGAATGCCCATGGCTTATAAGTCGCTGCACTTGCATCCTAAAGATTATTGTTCTTGATGTATACAGGCACAAACTCAGACTTGAGTTATATAGGTCAGCAATGAGTGAGTCTGTGCCAAAATGGACAAAACTTGTGCAAACTTGCATGCAGAAAGCTGCCATATAAAAAGGTGAAGTTTTCATTTGATTGTCCATCGTACTATGAGAAACTTATCTCTTCATAATAATAACAATTTATTATTTTGTTATTGTTACTATTCAAATGAAATGTGGGGGCTGTGGACCTGTATATAAGGAGTTCGCAAGCGCCTGGCTCCACGTATGTCTGGTGAAGTAATGCGATTTCAAACAGAAATATGCAGTTGTCCACATTATTCGTTGCATACAATACTTTTTCAAAATATTTTTTCATTCGAACCTTTCAGAAAAGTTGCAAGAAAGGGGCAGAATCGTGGAGTTTAATTCCTCTCCATTGCACCCCACAAAAATGTCTCCCGAACGCACAGAACCATCGTAAAATTTTAGGAAGAAAACAAGATGACATCCGATTTGGTGCATATCCGTTTCCTCCCCCCTGGCACCCTTCGCCTCGGTCTTTTCTCGAGACAACAGTCGTAAATTCCAGCTCGCCAACCCCTTCTCTACAGATAAAATGGTTGAAAAAGTAGACGCGGATCGTGTTTCGATGGCTCTCCATTGGCCCTCGACCTCGGTTCCAAAGGGTGTCACGTTCTTCGGCGTGACAAACTGAAAAGCCACTCGGCTTATGGGGATGCTGTCAAAAGAGATTGATCTGGTCCGAAGGCGGCGCTCATTTCGCCGGAAGTCACGTGCCCGGAAAGTGATCAATCTGGAGTTGGATTGCCGGAGAGGGAGTAGGTCTCCGGGCGTACTAATCCATAAAACCTCTTCTCTAAGTCTAAGCGAGTACTAGACAAATCTTCTCCCAACGCCCACAGACAAGAACACGACTTGGTCGTGGAAGAAGACTGATAATGTACCACGCGCATGGAGCATGGTGATATGGTCGATACTGAATACACGATATCTAAAAAATCTGAGTATTGTAGCCAAGAGGAAAAATCTGGGTGCTTCAATCAAGTCAAACGGTATCCTCTTGTTTTGGTAGAGTCCGTTGATTTTTACATTTACAACATCAGTACCTACGGAACTATTGTACAATGAATTGAAACGTGACTCGCCGTTATTATTGGGGTGCCGCAGTTGGTGCCACAGGGGGCAAGGGAGACAGATACAGACCTCCCCTGTCCTCGCCCCCGAGGCTTCCACCACAAAAGAAGATAACTTGAAAAAAACTTATCTTTTATCACATGCATTTTGCACTGTATTTAATGTGACTGCGTTCCTAGAAAATATTTCCGGCCCCTTGAACTTACTGTTTATTTTTTAGCTCACTGGTGTGCTTTAACAATAGACTATGCACGGAAATACGCAGGGTCGAATTGCCATTTCTATGGAATGTTTAAAACCCATCCTACATTCCTATATTTTTTATGACAGACAAGCCATATATCGTCAAAATCAAGAGTCAATACACGACGGAAAGTTATTTTTCAGGATAGCGTATACCTTGTACGAATTTCGGCATATTTTTCAATCAATTGCTAAACGCCAACGGAATATATACTCTGTCTCAGGAATATGTGAAGCAAAGCCTCACGTAAATGTAGAGAAAGGGAGAAAGCGCGTGGATGGAGATAAGCAATGTGCGCTGCTGCAAACGGCTGGTACATGCACTCACTTCATCTCTTGTGAGTTCGTTGGTCGGTCTCGCGTCACCACTTGCGCAGAGACTGTTTTCGTTCGTCGCTCCAGAGATTCCAGGGACAGACTATATAATAACTGAATAAGTACGCAAGAATTAACCCGGAGGGAAATCGAGGACGATTAAACATAAGACCCGCGAAGATATAAGCACGGAGATAATAAACAAGAAGAGGAAAAAATAGCCAAGAAGGAATACGCTTCAAAAAATAAATTCGCTTGTGTGCTTAATCCTTTTCGCGTTTTATCTAATTGATCACATTTATAATTGATTTGGCTTGGTTTATTTTACTTCGCTTTTCTGCCACTTTCAGATAATCGCGAAGATAAGTATGAGTGATGATAAGATGAAATTGATGAATGGGCACAAATAACACCCAGTCCTACGCCGGAACTCCTGACGTCGCCCATTTATAAGTTCTAACTTCCGCTTTTCTGGATAGGCTCAAGGGAGACAAGAGTGGGTGTGGTTTATATGTAGAGAAATATGTATGTATGTGTGTGTGATCTGACACCACCACCGCATATGATCACAGCGTCAATGGCACCATTCCATTCGCACCCACAAATTCAATTCTTACTCCCTTTATCGATTTCTCTGCAGACTGAAATTTTCGCAGGAAGCTGCTTGTTAGTTTCTGAATAACCACTATAACTTGACAAGTTTAAAAACAAGACGCTACAAATAGCTGTTGCGCATCTCGCACCACATTTCCTCACTCCATTCTCCACAGCGACGTTGGTTCGCAGTGTTGCAGCCTGGAGAGAGCGGATTGGTCTTGAGGATTTTCAACGAAATTTGTATTCGCTTTTTCCTGGGCTGTTTTCTACCTGTCGGAGTACAGAAATTTAGCTCACCTTTCGCCAACGACTCTTTTCCTTCTTTTAAAACTTGGCCTTCCCGATGGCGCAGTGGTAGCGTCGTCTCCTTGTAATCAAGAGGTCCCGGGTTCGATTCCCGGGAGTGGCACAAGTAGTTCGGATCCCACTTTAAATTATAGGTCCAGTCCCGATTAGCCTTACTGTGCATAAAGTGGACTTAAAACAACAAATCAATCCAATCCAATTCTTTAAAAACTTGAGAAACCAACCATTTAGATACTCCCGTGGCGGCGCTTGTGGACTCGACAACATTATACTTAAGTTTATGTAACTCGTTCTGATTTCGCAAATATGTTGCAACATTGTAAACTATTTATCTGGCCTGTCCTCTAAGGGGCTTTCCAGAGCAGATTGTAAATTTCGTTGGACCCGGCATGATTTGATTATTGCATTTCAAGAATATGCAACCAAGAGTAAAGAGCAAGAACATTTCAATGCTTTAAAAAGGAACACAGGCAAGCGTGTTATCAAATTGCTTTCTCGTAGTGATTGTTGTACAATAAACAAAAGAACCCCCACCCCACTCGGCTTTTTTTTAAAAAAAAAAAAAAAAACAGGTCACTGCTCGATGTCGCATTCAGAAAATGAAGTCACGCCCAGAAGTTTCTCTTCGTTATAAACCTTAACGCGCGTGCGTAATACTACAGTTTACGATCCACGCACCGCACGCATTTTCAAAGACCGGATTAAATCAAATGAGCCACTGACAAACTGATATGAGCTGGCACCGTCAATCCACACAGTAAAAATAGTTTGTCATATTTGTTTTAACTTAATTTTGCTGAGTTGGCACCACTCGTACTCTCAAGGCCAGACCAGTACGTAGAAGAGTGGTGGGGAGGATGACGTAATAGGAAGTGCTCCGCAGCGATCTGCACATATCGGGACTTAACTTGTCAGGCTATAGTTACTGGCTCATGACAATACTATGCAGTCACCTACACAGATAAGTGATAAGCCGTTGCTTATATGCTCTATTTTGTGCGCATTGTGCATTTCCGAGACGTGAAATTGTACTGGTTTGGAAAGTGTTGTTCAGAGTTAGAAATTCGGGGAGAAAACGTAAAGCTGAGTTGAATTTCAAAGAAACTGAATGCTTTCCTTTGAGCCAAATACAGAGATTATGTAGTCCATTACGACTTGCCTTATCGAACGGTGCCACCTTTTGACAACCGAAGGTAATTGACAGGTACGGAACTTAGATAAATAAGCGACAAAACGTACCTACCACCTGGGCGGCTACCTCCGAAGGGTCTTCTAATGAGTCTTAAAATATTTGCGATGCGACAAAACGTACCACTTGATGGGACGACATCAAAAATCATTTACCGAAATTACGATTTTACGATTTTCTCTAGTTTGTTTTGCTGATTTCCATCACACTTTATCCAGGCTTTGGACTGGCAAAATTACTTATTACAGCTTTGGTTAAGCTGTCGTCCACTTTTTTTTCCGGCCTCTCCTATCAAACAAATTACGACGTCCTTCACTCTAGGGTTTAGCCTTCCTAAGAGTGTGTTCAGCCGGTTGTTCCAACCCTCTACGGCATTCGTGGTTCGGCGTCGTTTGTTATTACAGTTCCACACTCTTATTGGAATTTCCGCGTTTTGCAACCAACTATTCACAAAGTAATCAAAGAAAAGAGTTAGCTTCGCTGATTCTGGGGCTAGAGAGTGTATTTCCAACCATCCATCATAAACTTCCTCCGTTTTTAAGAAGGCCAGAGCGTTTTCCTTGAAGTGGTGCGTTTTGTCACGGAGTAAATATCTTGAAGTTATTACTGGATCCTTCACAGGTAGCTGTTTATCTGAGTGGTACGTTTCGTCGCGAAAACCCAAGTGGCACGTTTTGTCGGGACACCAGCTTAGATACTCGACCACAGGAAATTCCAGATTCTTTCACGCATGTACCACTGCCTTCATGTTGATAATGTCACGAAATTTATAATCTTTTCAGATGAGCTCCAGAAACCAGATTAATCTCGTTTCTCACCCATCATAATGTCAATTCGGTTTTGCATGTTTAGTTTAACAATGTAGGTACCTGTCAATTTATTATCAAAAGTTATCAAATGAGATAAATGATAAAATTCCGACCGGATGACGAATATCCTGGCTCTATCAAATGCAACTCATATCATTTCATCATTTCTTTTTCTCCCCGAATCGCATCTTCCACATGTTTTATCTGGTGATGAAAAAACTATCACATGTTAAAATCTTTGAAGATATGCCGGCCCCCGTGACGTAATGGTTAGCACATCGCGCTACGACACCAGAGATCCCGGATTCTAATTCTGGCCTGGATGTTTGTGAGTGTCCATTCATCAATTTCATCATATCATCACTCATCCTCATCTTCGCAAATTAGCCAAAAGTGGCACAAAGGTATGTCGCCAAAGTTAATGAGGAGAAATGACTCCCCTAATATTAAAATTCTCACAAACTTTCGTTGGTTTCAGCATATTTAAATATAGATTTCACTCAGTTCGTAAAATCATTTTCTTCAAGTTTGAAGTCCTAATATTTGTAATGACAAATATACAGGGCAATTCAGAGTGATCTTTATACTTTCACAGGGTCGTGGCACTTTCATGCAATACAGTGCAACCTTCTGAAAACTTCTCCCGTAACATCTTGCAGAACCTTCCACCCCCACCCACTCATTTCATCACATAGGACGTGTTGCAATATGTTTTGCAACACTCCACCCTTACCGGGTCGCACCAGCTCCCGGGGTGGAGTGGTTAGCACATCGCGCTACGACGCCAGGGGTCCTGGGTTCGAATCCCGGCCTGGGCATGGATGTTTGTGAGTGTCCATTCTTCAATTTCATCATGTCATCACGCATGCCCATCTTCGCAAATTAGCCAAAAGTGGCACAAAAAGCGAAGTAAATAAAGCAAATCAATCAATCAATCAATCTTACCGGGTCGCTTCTGGGAGGAATAAACAACTAAATGGCTCGTAGTCCTGGGTTCCCATTCCGTTCCTCACCAAAGCGCTCGAAACCAAAGAATCAATCACAGGCAAGAAGTTACTGAATTAATGTTGCAGGGTGGTTGCTGAAACTCGCAGAAATGGGCTTTATACATTTATTTAGAATTCAACAAACAAGGCTCGGATTCTTCCATTAATTCTCTAATTTGAGCCCCACGGCAGAACTGCGGCGTGGAATCTAAGCATCGGCGGAACCGACTCGCGATGATTTTTCTGATGGGAGGTCACCGAAGACCGAAAGATCACTCTCCCTTCTACTATCCGTTTCACGCACACTGTCCCTCACTCTGTCAGAGAGTCCATATTTATACTTCCTCCCTCATCGCATGGGGGAGGGCTGAAAGTTCAATTCTTATTGGCTCTTTTAAACTTACACTGAACCATGGAAGAAACCCAAGCATACAGAATTATACACAAAGACACAAAAACAAATACTGTTTGTAACAAATATTTGCTGAATTGGAATTAGTTTAGATGAAATGAAATAAACTTTGATAGTTGTGTTTTCCATCCATGTAATATGTTAGTGTATTGCATGTTATTAATGGGTATTGGCGTTTTAAATATGTAAACATATTTTTGAATTACCCTCTACTTTCTCCTGGATATTTACTATATAGACTCGCGACAATATATATATTAGTTTGTTCTTTTTAACTGAAGTGAAGTGTAAGAAAACAACTTCCATGCTATGGAGTACTTGTAAGTTAGTCTTTACCCAAGTGTAGCAGACTTAGATCAATGCTAGGTTGCACCAGACTAAAAGGTTGGCTGATAGCTTTTGAAGATTTTTTACCAAAGATATATATCTCCATTTCGTATCAAAGGACTTTCACTCACCTTGGAAGGAAAACTTTGGCGCGGTGAAAACTGAACTTCAGGAGTCGAGGATGTGTTTGCGAGCGAACTGATAACATCATGCTCCCAATGGTAGATTGCTGATTCTTCCGTCTTCCTTAAAATGTCTCTCAGAAAAGAGCATCAAAGGGGTTATCAAAAGTTGATGGTTTCTGGATTGATCTACCAGTTCTGCCTACTGAAAGAACTCGCTCACAGATGAGCTGTGGAGTCTTAGTCTTTTTCACAAATATGGTGATGCATGGCTGGAGGAAGAAGACATGCGAGAACATGAGGAATATGCGCCTCCCTCAAGAAAGTTTTGTTCGTTGGTTGCTAGCTAAATAATGTAAATCAAGATGGTTGCGTTTTAATACTCGCCTGCCGCGATAACCTATAAAAGGTAGAAAAGCAATATAAAATAACCCTAAAGTTAATTACAAAATACAAAATTAAAACCATCATACATAATATATTTTTATTATTTTGTATACGACCTTGTGTATGTAAACAAATTTTTGTTCATCTACTACGTCGTAACCTAATTATTCAATAATATTCTTCTTAACGTCTCTTACTTCAAATTGTACATAATCATCAGTTAAATGAGCAATTCAAAATTTATGTGATTGTTTCTGCCTAATTCTGGCGCTATAGGCGTTGAAGCCAAGCCCTCCTTACAGATTTCTACTAGAAAAATAGAAAATTATAATAATACATTGTACAACCAGTTATCTAGAAATTATATATTTAGTGATACTTTTATCTTTAAAAATATTTGTTAACACTAGCTCCATCTTCAGGATCCTTTTATGATTGCATAAAATATTCAAAGTTAATACTCATTTTAGAAGTATTCGGGAGAATTAGAATACAGGGAAAACACTGTTTTCTTGCAAACTACGGGTCAGGGATTCGATTACGCTGGAGGCCCATTTCATAAATTTTCTGATCCTAATTTAAATTGTAGTTCCAGTCCAGATTAACCTTTCTGAACATCAGGGAGATTTGTTTTGGTGGAAGAGGAAAAACATTTTAATTACAGCTAAACAAATTCTCTAGAAAAACCACAAATGTGTGTTAACTGGCTACCGTTTCGGCACCCTTTGCAATCTGAAGCATGAAAATTGTCCGCACTCCTTTCCTCTACACACAAGTTATCTACACGCATTGGAATATCGCATACACTGAAATATAGCTACCCATATTTTGTCCAATTCAAACCTGATATTGTTCTAACAAAATGATGAAGTCGATGACCCGCAACACAGCCCCTCTCACGATCCAAGAAAGGATTATTGGCCGTTATCGGCTTCATAATCCCCCGCCTCCCCCGTGTAACCACGATGCGTGTGGATTAAATCAGCATTGTACAGTTACGGACGCTTCAGGGTTGTAAAAACCCCTATTGACTTTCAGTGGAATCATTACAACCCAGAAACGTCCATGACTGTACTACCAGATGAAGAAGAGAGGTAGTGTATGAATAATTTGCGGCTCTGTATCCTTCCTCGGAAAACACGATCACTAAGACGATTGGCAGAAATGAAGAGCTCTCAATGTCAACCGCCAGTTGGGGCTAACCGCCCTAATATTAGCGATCAGCAAAAAAGTGTCACAAAAGTGATGTAAAATAAGAAGAAAAATAAAAATATAAATGGTATTAAATCAACGTTTAAACCTAAATAATAGCTACACTAACCTAGGAATATTTTCTGGCTTACCTGAATACGACTCGCTTCATTCATACAAAGCGTTTAACATTTGTCTTAAACCTAATACCGTATACTTGTCCCTAGTGTTTTCTCCTCCTTCTTGACTACGCGTCATTATTCTTAATTAATTATCGTGATTAACGATTCTCTCTGACAAAAAAAAATATTATTTGTTTGAATGAACAAAACAAGTTTGTTAGAATTATTGGTAACCAATAACAAAAAATCTGGTAGCCTTACCTAACTTTCGTAGTTTTGATCATTTTTTTTGGTAACTCTGAACAAATGTGGGCTGTTACTGGAAGAATTTGTTTCTGATTAAAATAATTTACTTTTTGCCATTTAAAGAAATATTTAGTTAGCAGAAACATTTTTTTGGTTATTCCAAACGTTTTAACTCTCTGTTACTTATTTTGTCATAACTCATATAATTCGTTACAAGCTTTTTCCTGTTTAGGGTTGTATGTCATTTGCAAAGTCATAATTTTCCATATCGCAGTTGCTAATTTGTTACTTCTATCATGCATTATATCTCGTGGAGATAGCAAGAAATTTCACTACTTGTCTTACATGTGACTCGCGATGCAATTAAGATTAATGGAATCTAGAGCAAAGTGCATAGGAATAAAATAAATTATATAGTTGCGTGAGGAATAGAAATGTATAATAATGAGGTTATGTATAAAACCTAAGGTAAGAAGCATAAATCCGTTCGCTACCTTACTGAAACAACAGACGACAGTGCGGTGGTGTGTCAGCAAAAAGTAACCACGTCAGAAAATCGGCTACCACTGTTGCCAAAGTGCCAAAGTGCTCACCGAGGCAACAGGGAACCCATTATCGATAGAGGACGGCATAGTAAGGTCTCTCAAAATAAATATTGCGTATATCAAAATGTAACAGAGGAAACGAGTAGAAGGAGTTAAGATCGAACGTTAGCTTATCTGAACATTAATTGTACTTAATCATGGTCGTATCTTGGGTTTTCATGAATGACATTCTTTGTAACACATTTTTTTAAATCTATGCACAGAATGGGGGGATAACAATATGCACATTATACTTGATTATATTTGCACATTAATATTGCTAAATATTGTATATCATATAAAATAATGAAATATGTATAATAAAAATTAAGTCCAAGTCTTCTTTCTTTAGCAGAGCTGTCTTCACTTCCACCACAAACACTTATGAATATTTATTGGGACTCTTGAATAGTGTACCAAAAATAAAAATATAACTCCTATGTTATCGGACTTAATATATGAAAACCGACAGTAATAATTACAACTCCCCTTGCAACTTTGTGGTGTGGTCTTTGGAAGTAGTGCATGGGACCGAGAAGAAAGCATTCGATCATGAAACAACTTACATAAGAACCATTTTATCTGCATTAGACTCGACTACTGTAGTACTCTCTGCCTGACCATTCCAAACCTTGAAACAATCTTCTGTTGCTTAAAGAAAAATACATACTTTTAACAACACTACAAAGGGTAAAACGTTTAATCGAAAAGCCTGAATGTAGCGTGTGGAACATACTATCCACGTTATGGAAGTTAGGCAGCGCTCCGGCGGCTGAAACTTGAACTGTGCCGATTTCACGACGAGCGGCTATGGACAGCCTTAGCACCTTGCACCAAACCTAACCTGCCTAACCTATCCCCACGTATGCATATAATAGCTTAAATAAACAAAATTTGAACTATCTCACCTATTTACATGGTTATTTCTGTTATTATGTGCATACGTGGATAGGTTAGACCAGTGGTTCGCAAACTGTGGGGTACATGAACGACTTGAAGGGGGTACGTGATCTGCTCAGAAAAGAAATGTCGAGAATACGCACACAACATTTTTGCTCGGCAGACGTTATTGTTTCAGACTTCATAGCTTTAAATTTGGAACCGAATCTCCGCTTGAAAGTTTCAAGTGTACAAACCAGACATCAATAAACAGTGTCATGCTATGCAGCTACCTCCTTTTCACTAGAAACTCTGAGAATTTACAATAAAAACTCCAAAATCATGCTTGACAGTTTGTTTACAAACTTATTTTTGTTCATTACTTTATTTTCAATAACTCGTGAAAAGATATATGAAAATTAAAGTTTGTTATGTACTTCTTTATCATACATGTGTTTTACATTTTTATTCGCCAAAACCCACTATTCGGAAAAACCTAGTTGGGGATACATTGGACGTTCAGTTACCACTAAAGGGTACAGATTAGGGATGGCAGAACTGGTAGATCAATCCAGAAACCATCAACTTTTGATAACCCCTTTGATGCTCTTTTCTGAGAGACATTTTAAGGAAGACGGAAGAATCAGCAATCTACCATTGGGAGCATGATGTTATCAGTTCGCTCGCAAACACATCCTCGACTCCTGAAGTTCAGTTTTCACCGCGTCAAAGTTTTCCTTCCAAGGTGAGTGAAAGTCCTTTGATACGAAATGGAGATATATATCTTTGGTAAAAAATCTTCAAAAGCTATCAGCCAACCTTTTAGTCTGGTGCAACCTAGCATTGATCTAAGTCTGCTACTCTTGGGTAAAGACTAACTTACAAGTACTCCATAGCATGGAAGTTGTTTTCTTACACTTCACTTCAGTTAAAAAGAACAAACTAATATATATTGTCGCGAGTCTATATAGTAAATATCCAGGAGAAAGTAGAGGGTAATTCAAAAATATGTTTACATATTTAAAACGCCAATACCCATTAATAACATGCAATACACTAACATATTACATGGATGGAAAACACAACTATCAAAGTTTATTTCATTTCATCTAAACTAATTCCAATTCAGCAAATATTTGTTACAAACAGTATTTGTTTTTGTGTCTTTGTGTATAATTCTGTATGCTTGGGTTTCTTCCATGGTTCAGTGTAAGTTTAAAAGAGCCAATAAGAGTTGAACTTTCAGCCCTCCCCCATGCGATGAGGGAGGAAGTATAAATATGGACTCTCTGACAGAGTGAGGGACAGTGTGCGTGAAACGGATAGTAGAAGGGAGAGTGATCTTTCGGTTTTCGGTGACCTCCCATCAGAAAAATCATCGCGAGTCGGTTCCGCCGATGCTTAGATTCCACGCCGCAGTTCTGCCGTGGGGCTCAAATTAGAGAATTAATGGAAGAATCCGAGCCTTGTTTGTTGAATTCTAAATAAATGTATAAAGCCCATTTCTGCGAGTTTCAGCAACCACCCTGCAACATTAATTCAGTAACTTCTTTCCTGTGATTGATTCTTTGGTTTCGAGCGCTTTGGTGAGGAACGGAATGGGAACCCAGGACTACGAGCCATTTAGTTGTTTATTCCTCCCAGAAGCGACCCGGTAAGATTGATTGATTGATTGATTTGCTTTATTTACTTCGCTTTTTGTGCCACTTTTGGCTAATTTGCGAAGATGGGCATGCGTGATGACATGATGAAATTGAAGAATGGACACTCACAAACATCCATGCCCAGGCCGGGATTCGAACCCAGGACCCCTGGCGTCGTAGCACGATGTGCTAACCACTCCACCCCGGGAGCCGGTGCGACCCGGTAAGGGTGGAGTGTTGCAAAACATATTGCAACACGTCCTATGTGATGAAATGAGTGGGTGGGGGTGGAGGGTTCTGCAAGATGTTACGGGAGAAGTTTTCAGAAGGTTGCACTGTATTGCATGAAAGTGCCACGACCCTGTGAAAGTATAAAGATCACTCTGAATTGCCCTGTATATTTGTCATTACAAATATTAGGACTTCAAACTTGAAGAAAATGATTTTACGAACTGAGTGAAATCTATATTAAAATATGCTGAAACCAACGAAAGTTTGTGAGAATTTTAATATTAGGGGAGTCATTTCTCCTCATTAACTTTGGCGACATACCTTTGTGCCACTTTTGGCTAATTTGCGAAGATGAGGATGAGTGATGATATGATGAAATTGATGAATGGACACTCACAAACATCCAGGCCAGAATTAGAATCCGGGATCTCTGGTGTCGTAGCGCGATGTGCTAACCATTACGTCACGGGGGCCGGCATATCTTCAAAGATTTTAACATGTGATAGTTTTTTCATCACCAGATAAAACATGTGGAAGATGCGATTCGGGGAGAAAAAGAAATGATGAAATGATATGAGTTGCATTTGATAGAGCCAGGATACTCGTCATCCGGTCGGAATTTTATCATTTATCTCATTTGATAACTTTTGATAATAAATTGACAGGTACCTACATTGTTAAACTAAACATGCAAAACCGAATTGACATTATGATGGGTGAGAAACGAGATTAATCTGGTTTCTGGAGCTCATCTGAAAAGATTATAAATTTCGTGACATTATCAACATGAAGGCAGTGGTACATGCGTGAAAGAATCTGGAATTTCCTGTGGTCGAGTATCTAAGCTGGTGTCCCGACAAAACGTGCCACTTGGGTTTTCGCGACGAAACGTACCACTCAGATAAACAGCTACCTGTGAAGGATCCAGTAATAACTTCAAGATATTTACTCCGTGACAAAACGCACCACTTCAAGGAAAACGCTCTGGCCTTCTTAAAAACGGAGGAAGTTTATGATGGATGGTTGGAAATACACTCTCTAGCCCCAGAATCAGCGAAGCTAACTCTTTTCTTTGATTACTTTGTGAATAGTTGGTTGCAAAACGCGGAAATTCCAATAAGAGTGTGGAACTGTAATAACAAACGACGCCGAACCACGAATGCCGTAGAGGGTTGGAACAACTGGCTGAACACACTCTTAGGAAGGCTAAACCCTAGAGTGAAGGACGTCGTAATTTGTTTGATAGGAGAGGCCGGAAAAAAAAGTGGACGACAGCTTAACCAAAGCTGTAATAAGTAATTTTGCCAGTCCAAAGCCTGGATAAAGTGTGATGGAAATCAGCAAAACAAACTAGAGAAAACCGTAAAATCGTAATTTCGGTAAATGATTTTTGATGTCGTCCCATCAAGTGGTACGTTTTGTCGCATCGCAAATATTTTAAGACTCATTAGAAGACCCTTCGGAGGTAGCCGCCCAGGTGGTAGGTACGTTTTGTCGCTTATTTATCTAAGTTCCGTACCTGTCAATTACCTTCGGTTGTCAAAAGGTGGCACCGTTCGATAAGGCAAGTCGTAATGGACTACATAATCTCTGTATTTGGCTCAAAGGAAAGCATTCAGTTTCTTTGAAATTCAACTCAGCTTTACGTTTTCTCCCCGAATTTCTAACTCTGAACAACACTTTCCAAACCAGTACAATTTCACGTCTCGGAAATGCACAATGCGCACAAAATAGAGCATATAAGCAACGGCTTATCACTTATCTGTGTAGGTGACTGCATAGTATTGTCATGAGCCAGTAACTATAGCCTGACAAGTTAAGTCCCGATATGTGCAGATCGCTGCGGAGCACTTCCTATTACGTCATCCTCCCCACCACTCTTCTACGTACTGGTCTGGCCTTGAGAGTACGAGTGGTGCCAACTCAGCAAAATTAAGCTAAAACAAATATGACAAACTATTTTTACTGTGTGGATTGACGGTGCCAGCTCATATCAGTTTATCAGTGGCTCATTTGATTTAATCCGGTCTTTGAAAATGCGTGCGGTGCGTGGATCGTAAACTGTAGTATTACGCACGCGCGTTAAGGTTTATAACGAAGAGAAACTTCTGGGCGTGACTTCATTTTCTGAATGCGACATCGAGCAGTGACCTGTTTTTTTTTTTAAAAAAAAAAAAAAAGCCGAGTGGGGTGGGGGTTCTTTTGTTTATTGTACAACAATCACTACGAGAAAGCAATTTGATAACACGCTTGCCTGTGTTCCTTTTTAAAGCATTGAAATGTTCTTGCTCGTTACTCTTGGCTGCATATTCTTGAAATGCAATAATCAAATCATGGCGGGTCCAACGAAATCCACAATCTGCTCTGGAAAGCCCCTTAGAGGACAGGCCAGATAAATTGTTTACAATGTTGCAACATATTTGCGAAATCAGAACGAGTTACATAAACTTAAGTATAATGTTGTCGAGTCCACAAGCGCCGCCACGGGAGTATCTAAATGGTTGGTTTCTCAAGTTTTTAAAGAATTGGATTGGATTGATTTGTTGTTTTAAGTCCACTTTATGCACAGTGAGGCTAATCGGGACTGGACCTATAATTTAAAGTTGGATCCGAACTACTTGTGCCACTCCCGGGAATCGAACCCGGGACCTCTTGATTACAAGGAGACGACGCTACCACTGCGCCATCGGGAAGGCCAAGTTTTAAAAGAAGGAAAAGAGTCGTTGGCGAAAGGTGAGCTAAATTTCTGTACTCCGACAGGTAGAAAACAGCCCAGGAAAAAGCGAATACAAATTTCGTTGAAAATCCTCAAGACCAATCCGCTCTCTCCAGGCTGCAACACTGCGAACCAACGTCGCTGTGGAGAATGGAGTGAGGAAATGTGGTGCGAGATGCGCAACAGCTATTTGTAGCGTCTTGTTTTTAAACTTGTCAAGTTATAGTGGATATTCAGAAACTAACAAGCAGCTTCCTGCGAAAATTTCAGTCTGCAGAGAAATCGATAAAGGGAGTAAGAAGAGGTTGTTTAGAGAGTTGAATTTGTGGGTGCGAATGGAATGGTGTCATTGACGCTGTGATCATATGCGGTGGTGGTGTCAGATCAAACACTTAATGCATGACATCTTAAAGAGCGACAGCCAGGGATTTTTCAAAAGCATCGAGTGGGCTTGAACACTTGAATTACAAGTTCACAAATTACTGAATGGCCTCGGACCCCATGGGACTATGTAATTTGGCGTCACTGTACACAGTCGCTATAAATTGCGTAACGTAAGCAAATATGTATGTATGGTGAACTGAAACACCATAAGTACAATATAGTTTACAAGTGGGTTGGAAAATAATGATCCCTGGTTGAGATGTGTCATTCATAACCAGAGATTTGATGGTTCAAAACAAGGGCGGTATCCCTCCTATCGACCCCTCAAATCGCACCCTGCATTCAAATGAATATATTCATGTTTTTTCACTACTTTCCAATGACGAACTTCTGATTATCCGTTCCATCATATTCGAAATGAGCCCAAAACGAGGTCTTGAGCTTTAAATGTTTCAGAATTATCAGTCTTTAAAATTACCATAAATTCTAAAAAAAAAAAAAAATAAAGAAATAAAATGTATTTACGTAAACTTTGGATTAAAAAAACAACAGAATACCGTGTCTGCTCTTCTAAAAAGGAACTCTCTATACCCCAATATATACATTATCATTATATACAATATATATGGAGAACGAATTTTGTACCGCAGATGAAAAATGTTCCTGCGCCATCGAACGCATCAATGCACCATCCAAGTTCAGAAGTTCAGCCCTCCCCCGAAAAATTTCCTGCGTAGGCCAGTGGTTGCAAAACTAATCAAATCAACATTTCCCTGGTAACTGTCAACAAACTATGGGAAAACTGCAGAAATGTTCTACCTAAACGGATTTGTGTTTAGAAAACCGTAACTGAAATATATTTAATTTTTGAAAAAAAATATGCTTTTTAG
This sequence comes from Lepisma saccharinum, assembly GCF_977018435.1. Taxonomy (NCBI): domain Eukaryota; kingdom Metazoa; phylum Arthropoda; class Insecta; order Zygentoma; family Lepismatidae; genus Lepisma; species Lepisma saccharinum. The sequence goes on from NC_139229.1 coordinate 137,502,447, forward strand.
AAATTGTAAAAGGATAAAATCTAATGTCGTGGGAAAACGTAATCCCTCAATAAAAGATTACCCCCACCCCTTTTGTTTTGATTACATTTATAATTGATTTGGCTTGGTTTATTTTACTTCGCTTTTCTGCCACTTTCAGATAATCGCGAAGATAAGTATGAGTGATGATAAGATGAAATTGATGAATGGGCACAAATAACACCCAGTCCTACGCCGGAACTCCTGACGTCGCCCATTTATAAGTTCTAACTTCCGCTTTTCTGGATAGGCTCAAGGGAGACAAGAGTGGGTGTGGTTTATATGTAGAGAAATATGTATGTATGTGTGTGTTTTTTGGACTTCTGGTGTTTCACAAGTACTTTTCTATCGATGGGCTGTGTTTTTGACATATGTTGAGTCGCTTCGTCTTCTAATTTTGTTCGAGCGGTTTTGAGATCTGCAATGTTTTGTTGTGTCTGAAACAAGTCGAGATGGTTCCTGATCGACTCGTGGGAGGTTCAGGTTTGAAGGATTTGTAGAACATTTGGCAATTGAAGGATTTTTAGAACATTTGGCAATGTAGTTCTTTATGATCGAATTTGCACTACTTTAAGACTCTCTACACTCTCTGCGTGTACTATCTTTTTATACGCAACACCAAATCCTTCGGTTCTTACCAGGGACGGCGACAGGGGTGGGCACGGGTGGGCAAGCGCCCACCCAAAAATTCCTGTGCCCACCCGATTGCCCACCCAATCAAATTCACTAAGTACATATACTTAGAGATATGTGAATGTTGCAATAAATTAGTGTATTCTGGTGTTCATTACATGTATATTTTACTCATGAATATTATCTTTACTAGAAATGTTCACATATAATCATCCCATAAAAGCTGATTTAACTTTGTCATTACTATTAGAAAGCAAAAGGAATTACTAGAGATCTTGAAACAAGAAAACTGTGACCAATTGAATACTTCTATGATTAGAAGCAGCTAGTAGGCTTAGGAGGTGCAAAATTATGCAGGGTATGGTCAAAATAAGATCAGGATTTAGGGTAAGCTTGAGGGCTGCAGCTCCGGGCCTTCACTGGGGGAAAAAATTGCTTTAAAAAGTACCACATAAAGAAAAAATTAGGTACTTCGGATGTGATGAAAAAATGTCGAAATACGTATAACTAACCACCTCATGTAGCTTGGCGAAAAGTTATAACTGAAACTGTGGAGGGGACTGGGGTGGGGTCTTGGTGTTGTAAGCTTTGGGTCTTCACATATATAAATCCCGGCCTGCGTACCTGCGTATGATTAAAATAATCTCTAAATAAACAAATAAAAACCTCAGCGTTGCTTCCTCCAGCAACTCGATAAATTATTTCGACCTTTTAATTAGGTCTACATTGAAATTGCAGAAGTAGGCTTTCTTTATTTCATTACAATTTTTATATTTCATTTTGAAATATCTACATGGTATTCAAAATAAGAACTTTGTATTCCTTCTACTAATAAATACTAATAAGAAGCAATCACAATAACCACTACAATACCGAGGTATGTTAATTTTGATGTAACAGTTATGTGGGTTTGGATAAAGCAACAGAATTATTGAATTGATAATAGGTGGCTAATTCTATTTAGAAATCCTAGTTCCACACATAAATTTTGCCTATCAGTTACGTAATTATGCGATTTTTCTTGTGGTTAACTTACGTAGATTTAAAACAAGAAGGGGTTGGAAGGAAACCTTTGTTTTGAGAGCGTCAGAGAACTAATCAATCACGATGAGAATGGTTTAAACTTTAGAAACATTAGAGGTTTAGCTGAAAAGTTCAACAGAATCTGTAGATGCAGATGAAGTAAAGAAGAAAGGGCATGTCACAAAGTATCCATAAGAAAATTTTGTTTATTTGTTTTAAAGTCGAATTTTATGCTCAAATAGGCTAATCGGGACTAAGACTACAGTTTAAAGTGGAGTTCGAACCAGTGTGCATTATGCAGAACCTCTTCATTATAAAGCGACAACGTTATGCCATTGGAGAAAAAAATATACAGGAAAAACTCACATGGAACGTGTTATATCACCAGCATAAAAGATGCGTTCATTTAAGAGGGGGTATTACCAGAGAAAAATATTTGAGACTTTCGGAGAACAACGTTATTGTTCACGGAGTTATAGCTGTCTTGATCCAACAATGAAACACTGTGAAATTGAAACTACCACCTCAACTTTCGAAGTGGTATGAACTAATGAAACCACTTTTGGAAGAGTAAGTTGTTGCTGATTCGACTGATTTGTTCTATGTGAAGTCACTTTTCTGCTAATTTGACTAATGGCGACTATGAGGTTCAATGGTAATTAGGTGAAACTGAAGAAGGGCGAAAACAAATACACGCAGACACTGAAAATACAACCCACCACAAATTATTATTTTGACTGCGGTTCCAGGCGCCAGAGACTCGTTCATCTGCAATATTAAAGTTTCCAGGGTATACTGCGCTGGATAGAGGTTGACATTTGAGCGCTTTCGATAAGGTCACACCATACAACCCAAGTCGTCTGTGAAAAAGATATGAATTACCGGGTATAGTGATCAATTTCGATGAATTCCTTGTGTCCAAAATGACATTCTACAAAATTTAAACTATTTGTTACCTCAGTGCATGTGTTCACCTAATCATACGTGTATCACTTCTCCCCAGTGCATAATCTACATGCCGCAAAACCCCACAGTTTGGGGGGGGGGGCGGAGACAAGTAAGCATTTGGGGGGCCCTCAGAGGGGTAGAGGGTTCGTACATGCCTATGTAAAAAATAAACGTAGTTATTCAGGGGTACAGAAACAAATACAATAAATACAGGTAAAGATAAAGTTCTATGTGCTAGGCACCGTGCCATCAAGGCACATTTAGGGTATGTGGGGGTAGGGCCCCACATATTTTCAATGTCGATCATTTCGGAGGAGATGTGATCAGCACCACACTGCGGCCGCATCCCCCCCGCCCCCGCCGGTCATCATTTGATTTTAGGCGGGGTGGGCCTTAGAGCTCTTTTTTGCGGGGAAAAAACAGGGTAACCGAGTGGCAGTCAGACTAGAATCAAATCAGTCTAGAATTTCACGATAAATACAGTGGTGAAAGTTTCTTCAACCTATTTTTAATCAGGAAAAAGTTATGACTGCTTGATTGTAACAAATGTATAATTTTCCAGGTGTGAGAAAACAGTGTCATATACGTATATATCACATCAATATAAAAATTTTGAATTGAATTCAATATGGCGGACGTCCGTTTGGAACACACTTGTGGTTCCCCCTAAGCCTAACCTGTTTCTATTATGACCAATTGTATCCAGCCTAACTCCTTTACTTTTCATAGGGGGTGTTAAGGGACTTTTGAATTACCCTCTAAGTCCCGCAACAGGTTAAGTTTGCAGCAGGTTTTATGTATTAATCCACGCAAGTATGACGATCAGCATTTCCCTTGCCAGTCCTGCCTCAAGCTCCGAGCTGTTCATATCACAGAAAGTAAGAAAATCGGCAGTATTGCAGCGGAACTATATTCTGCGTGCACGTTTGCGTCTATATATGCGAAAAGTTGCTGCAAACTTAACCCGTCGCGGGGCTTAGTCCCTTATATGTGACTTTGTCAACATGAGATCAAGAATAACACACACATATACATTATATATTCGTAATATTTTGCGGGGGGCAAGATGTGTAGATCCGGCACTTCTTCTCCCGCATGAGTAATGAAGACTTACTTCAGAAAACGAATAACAACTTAGTTAACAGATTTTTCAATGTTACTTGATTATTACTTTTGGGCGATATTTTGTCAAAATAGCCTTTCATAAGCTTGGGTATACTCTATGCAGAATGAACAAAGAATTTGTTTTTTCGTGTGTCTGTGTTTACATTCCCAATAAGACATTAATTTTAATCCAAATATCCAGTGGCGGCGATTAGGAGGAGCGATCGGGGATTCCCCCCCAGCCCCGCTACATTTTGCCACTTGTTGCACCCGCACTATGGTCTCTTAATGCTAAGACTATTCTAGCAAAAAAGTAAACTGTCCTAGCCCCCAAGATTTGGCACCCGATAGCCGTTACTGCAAACATTCAGATGCATTTGTCAGTTCTAATACCCTTGTAATCCAAGAAAAGTGATCATTAACCCCCAATTTTCAGTCAAAAACTCATATGATGAAAATAATATAAAGAGGAACATGCATTTAAATTACGAAAAAGTAATTTAATCCTTCACCACTGTCTAACATCACAATTTCTATCACTGTCGCCTAATATATAAAGTAGAGTAGGTATGTACCTTGTATTTTTGCACTTGAAGGACAAAATGTGACGCAACCAATTCACATTTCTTTCACTACATTGACATGAAGGAAAGAATGTGATTAGAATGTATGGCTGCGCGCACACAAACACTTCTTGAAATAATTGTGTCAATCGGAGACAAAGAAGTGGATCAAGATGCGAGAATAGATTATGTAGAAAGAGGGAAGGCATCGAACAGACACGCACATACATGTGATGTGTGTGTGCATGGCAGTTAAGAGAAACATTTGAAGAATGGAACGAGAGAAAGTGAAAGGGAGAAAGAGGTAACAAGCTGGGAAAGAAAGAACCTTTAGGGAGTAAAACAGAAAATATGAAAAGGAAAGGGAAAAGAGGTGAATGGAAATCGGGAGTATAAGAGAGAAGGGGATACATATGCATTTATGTCGTACATATATGTGTCTTTCATGCATATATACGAGGGTTGGGGCAAAAGTCATTGCAACTATTTTTTTTCTTGCAGATACCAGCCCGGTTGAAAAAGCGACATATACAGATGAAAAGACGAGGGGAGAACTACATGTGGGGACAGTTAAAACACGCGAACATTGTGCCTCACATATTTATAATAAAATTGTGTACAGGACAATACTGGTTTGATCGTGCAAAAATAATTACATACCTGTTCTACAGGTGACAGAACAAAACTGGGGCTAAAGGCCTTCAAAGTAGTCACCTGCCATGTGCACCACATGCTGCCAACGATGTGGGAGACTCTGAATACCATCTGTGTCACCACTGGCAGCACCATGTGTGAATCGGGTCATCTGTCATCGCCATCGATGAATTTTGGGCCAGGGCATACGAACCGGAACTGAAACGTCAGTCCGCGGAGTGGCGACATGCTGGATCACCAAGGCCGAAGAAGTTCCATCAGAATCCTTTCCCCGGGAAATTGATGGTGATCGTCGCGTATGACGTCAGGGATGTCATTGTGTGCCACTTCGTTCCACATGGCAGAACGGTGACAGCAGAGTACTACAGGAACTTCCTCGTGCGACAGGTACAACGTGGCGTTCGGAAGAAACGTCCGGACCTTCTGGACAGTGCAATCACCCTGCACGACAACGCTACACCACATAAAGCAGAGTGTGTACGGCGGTAACTGCAACGCTGGGGATGGGAAGAATTGGAGCACCCGCCGTACTCTCCTGACATTTCACCCTGTGACTTTCATCTCATACGCAAAGTTAAGGAACCACTACGTGGAAGGCGGTTTGCGACACGAGAGGACATTGCCAATGCTGTGTAACAACAGATGACCCGATTGACACATGGTGCAGCCAGTGGTGACGCAGATGGTATTCAGAGTCTCCCACATCGTTGGCAGCATGTGGTGCACATGGCAGGTGATTAGTTTGAGGGCCTTTAGCCCCAGTTTTGTTCTGTCAACTGTAGAACAGGTATGTAATTAATTTTGCACGATCAAACCAGTATTATCCTGTACACTATCGTAATAAATATGTGAGGCACAAGGTTTGCGTGTTTTAACTGTCCCCACATGTAGTTCCCCCCTCGTCCTTTCATCTGTATATGTCGCATTTGCCAACCGGGCTGGTATCTGCAAGAAAACAAATAGTTGTAATGACTTTTGCCCCAACCCTCGTATATATATATATATATATATATATATATATATATATATATATATATATATATATATATATATATATACATATATATGCATATATACATTTATGCCTACCCACCCTAGGTCTATCAATATACAGCTTCTGCCCACCCGGTCAAAAATTCCTGGCGCCGCCCCTGGTTCTTACAGCAAAGCAAAAAATTGACATGGTTACTCTTGAAACATTGAAAACGATTGATTCACCGTGTAGGAGGTCTCTAGTTCAGAAGTTAGATCAAACCATACGTTCGAAAGGAATTTCTTCAATCTTTGATTCACGATATTAATAGCTGGTTTGAAGACTTAGGTTTATTTTCGCATGTAGTCCTATTAAATGCACACACATGGCATTTAGATGATTAAAAATGCGTGTTTCTATATTGACATGTTAGGTAAACTTTAATGTAAGCGAAAGCATGTGTGCATCACTAGTTAAAGATTTTTACATCTACAAAAAAAAATCCAAATCACATTTCCACCTCACTCAAATTGTACCAATATTTACAGCTGAATGTGAACGCGGGTTCAGTGCCATGAATCTAACCTTTCTGAACAGAATGAGATTGGTTCATAGAATGTATCGCCGAAAATCAATTTCGCTGATATGCCGTTGTCGCTGTTCTATTTTCATTAGATATGAGCTCCAATTATCATTTTAATCCTTCGTTTTAAAAGTTATTCAAACACAAAAATAGTTATCGGGGGTCATTTTAAGGTCTTTTTTTACTTCATTACTGCTTTCATTTGATTTTTTTTATTTTCTAAGAATTTCGGCGGGCTGCAGCCCCTCAAGTCCCCCTGTTTACGCCAGTGCTTGCCACATTCATCTAGCCTACGCTCCCATCAAATTTATAATTTCATCATTCATTTTTATTGTTGCGGTTACCCTAAATATGTAGAAAAGCGACGTCATATAACAAACAGTGGCATCCTATGTGTACTAGATATATAAATTATTATGAACACATTATAAATAACAAACATATGTGACAATTTGAAGGTATGAAGGATAATAAGTAATGGTGTGGTAGCGAAATATTTAATACGTAAAATTGTATTTATTTACCCATACGCAACTTCAGATTTCAATCTAGCGGTGATATAAGAGTATAGTCGTGATTACTTTTTGCTTGATTTGTATAACGCCATTTATTGTAATTGCATGCTGTAAACTTCATCATATTATTGCCTAGGTCTTATTCCATGCTTTTTGCCTATTATTCTACTGCAAATGATTGATAGGACCAAGATATGGACAATTAAAAATGAAGATATTTCCCGTAAGCTTCCATTACTACGCGAGCCTCGCCACTTGACAGATCCCCTTGGTCACCTCAGAGCACGTTGCGACTCCTGGCCAATGGGAAAGAGCCATGTCTCGGAATGCTCTTCCTATAATACTATATATTCCTTGATACGCACAGTAACAAGGATACGTTGGAGGATACAACTATGCTTACTCTGAAGCGGATGGCTCTCTATATAGTTGCTAGAACTTTGATCTAAAAAGTGATACAATTACTTTCCACGATTAACGCACGCATCTCATGCTTCGCGTGATGCCCAGATGACAGAAGTAGAGTCAGAAAACTGTGGGGACAGGAAGATAGTGAGAAATCAGATGAGACATTGAATGTCAGAGGGTAACACCTACCCAGGGACCCCAGTGGTAGGAAACAGCAAGAAATGTTTGTAATATTCGAGCATCCTGTGGATAAAGGTTCCGAGAATTTACCGAAATTATGAATATAACCTGCCACATATTTCTGCAGAAACTACTTTTTCTCATGACTGTTATTTTGCAGAAGTCCAGTGAACATACAGTCAAAACAAGCAACATGCGACCTTTGGAGTAAACCGAACTCCCATACCTGTCCCCCGGTTTCAATCCCGTGGGAAGGACTGAAATCTGAAGAAACTAGGAAAAATCAAGTGAAACGAGCTCGACAAAAAAATAAAAATGAGATTTTCGGATGTTTGCTCAGCCAACTTATTGCTGTTCACTCCCTTTGGATTTAAGCCGGAGGGCCGCTTGATGTTTTAACAAGTTATCAGAGCTGCAACTGCTGCTGTAGCGGACCAAACCTTCCCAGGGGGCGGACGGGGAGTAATTTGTTTCTGGAAGTTATCTTGCTACTCCCCCTCTCTCTTTCTCCTCACCGGATGTGAATTATTTCAAGAAGGAAAAATGAGGGTTGAATCTCTTTCTGACGAATTTAAGATGAGACAGATTTTCTCAGAAAATAGATTGTCGTCATGTATACACTGCATATGGGGATTATAAGTTCCAGATTTCTCTTTTCGATATCAAAGAACACACTGTAGACAGTTGTAGAATAATAAGCCAATAGTGTGTAAGAAATGAGGTAGAAAATGTTTATCGATTTATACTTATTACGAAATAGGCTTAATACTGTTATGTTTGTATTATTTTTCCTCTAGTCTGTCACCTTTGGCTAATCGCGACGGGTGAGGATGAATGATGATAGGTGAAAATGACGAAAGGAAAATCGCAAACACTTATTCACACACGACCCACAACCCACAGAGGATTATATTGGCTTCGAATCCAAGCGTCAGAGCTTCGTTTGCCTGAAATAATGCAGTTTGGGGTGTACCATGTTTGACAAAGCGAGTACTTTCCGAAGAAGTGCGTTACATTCCTACAATACTGTTAAGAGATCTCGTACCTCCTGTGTATATGTCACTGGTATATACCACATACATAAACCGTTCGAAACGTGCTTCCAAGTGCATTTGTATTCGAATTCATCCCTTTCCCCGGGTTCGATACCCGGGAAAGGGTATTCCACTTTAAACTGTAGGTCCAGTCCCGATTAACCTTACTGTGCATAAAGTAGACTTAAAACACCAACTCAATTAATCCATCAAATTCATTCCTTTGTTCTGTCGGTTAGTTGTGATCTTCCGACCTGGATGAATGGGACGATTATGTGGAGTATTGAAGACGAGACCCACATTAATTTCTTTACCTGTAAGAAAGAAATGTGATACTTTCTAACATCTGAAACAATTCTCTCTCTTGATTTGCAGGTAGTGAAGATGCTTGCTGTGGTGGTCGCTGTGTTTGCAACCCTTTGGTTGCCGTACAGAGGGATGTTGGTGTACAATTCCTTCCGCAAGATGTACAACAAGGAGCCATTCATGGACCTCTGGTTTCTCATGTTCTCCAAGACCTGCATCTTCATTAATAGGTGAGTGTCTGCCTTGGCAATTGTTAATTTTCGATGTTAGATAGTCAACTTAGTATTTTCTCCTTCTCTTGCTTTTCTTGTCTAATTGTCTCTCTAATTGTTTCTCTTTACCATATTATCCTACACAACTCGGAAACTATTGGTTGTGTAACAGCTTTCAGTTTACTGCTGAACACTGCACGTTGCTGTTCCTGCTTATGCCCGTTTCACGTTCTATTTATTGAGCCTGAATCTTAATTTTCCTTCGTTCCTTCACATCTATGAATCTTCTGGGGTTGGTTTTTCTCAAGCTCTTCTCTTACCATTCGAAAAATGAACCTCCTCTCTGTAGTTTGCCTGCTTACTTGATATTTCCCTTCTTCCCTTTTTCTTGCATGTTTCCTTACTTCCGTGTTTTCGCATTTGCAGAAGACAGGATGTGGGACTTGTTTATATTATGTTATTCTTATTTTGTTGCATTTCTCTATTGGTTACTCTCTTCTATTCATTTCTCTGTAGCTTTTGCAACTCACATCTTTAGCGATTTGTTTCATACACTTTGCCAATGTATTTTATCTTCTATTCTTCCTTCAATTACTATTTTAATGATTTATTTGTGTCTTGGGATATGGCCTGCCAACCTGCATTTTCTTTGATGATCACATTTCACATTCTCGTCTTCCCATTTGCGGGTCTTGTTTGTGCTTACCTTCCTTCACCTTTCTTTCCTGTTTCCGAGTTACCAAATCAACTACTATACTAATTTTCGTACATATTTCTTTCAATCGCAAATTATTGTTTACCATTTCTTTCACATTGCGGTTTCTCTTTCAACTTAATTTCTAGTTGCTGCTTCATTAACCTTTTTCTGTTCGGCTTCTACCTATCATTTCTTGCAATCTGTTTTTCACGTCATTATTACTTTACTTCCTAACTAGATTTCCTTATTGACAGAGTTTGATTTCTGTTCTGTGACATTTTCATATTTTACCGTTGGTATTGCCTTGTCCATTTTTAGATGAGAATTATTTGCACTTCATTAAGTTTTGTATTATAACTGTATTCGATACGTGAATATTTTTATATTGTTGAGAACAAGATACCGAATGTTACAACATATTATTGAATTTAGTTTATTTGTGATTTCTAATTACTTACGCTTCGTTTCTCGTTCATTTTGTCAACAAAACCAGCGATATATTATTGTATATTCGATGCAATTGATACTGAAGTAAGGTATATTTTTTTTCATTGTTAAGCATTTTCTATCGGTTCATTTTTTTCACGAGTACATGAAATATATATAAGTACTCAGTCTAAGATCGTTCAGTTTTTATTCACTGCGATCGTGAATGGAGAATGTTGTTAAGGGTTTCTCTTTTGTAGCTTAATGTGATACCTTGGTAATGTATAGCGGATCGGCGCGGCTAAATAACCAGCAACATTTTTCTCGTCCACCAGCCCGATTTATTCGCAAGCCCTTACGTCCGAGGCTATTAACAATTCAGTCCGGCCGAGAGAAGGTAACGGATGTCCATGTATACACTTGACTTAGTGTAACCGAGAGACGCTCTGTTAGTTCAGTGCCTGGAACAAGAGTTAATCTGCTCTCTGCCCGATTGCTTCTCTGTCAGAAGCATTCGTTGGTTCCTTCTCTTCTATCCTTTTCCGAACTTTACCATCAGCCTTCCAGACGTGTAAAGAGTGCCTCACATGGCATAGCTTGCTGCTGGCTATAAACTTTGTCAGAATGACAACGGTTATCTTGGTCAAGTCATACACACCCTTGCAATATGTGTGCGTGTAATGTAAAACTAATCCTCCCTGAACACTGCAACATGCTATGAAGGTACATGAAGGTAGGCCCAACATATTTACAATCTCGGTCATTTGCGGAGGTGCTTTGATCAGCAACATGCTCTGGCTACCTTTGCTCCCTCTCCCTCTGGTGTTCATTTGCCGGCCTCCGTGGCGGAGTGGTTATCGCAGCGCGCTACGACGCCAGAGGTTCCAGGTTCGAATCCAGCCTGAGCAGAGGTTTTCTCTGTTAGTGTCCATTCATCAATTTCATCATTCATCCTCATCTTCGCGATTAACCAAAAGTGACAGAAAAGCGAAGTAAAATAAACCAAATGAATCAAACCATGGTGCCCATTTATAAGAGCCTGGGTGAACCCCGGAGCCGCTCCATGCAGAGACGTTGCTGAAATCGCCCACTAACTTAGGTCCCCTCGTGGTTGGTCTCACTTATCGCACGCTTTTCAAACACCTCTTTGGTTAGGCCTTTTCCTTCGTCTTCTGAAGTACAACAAGCAACAACCAACATCGTCTTCTGACGTAAGTGAGAAATGCTCTCGTTGCTAGGCTAAGCTCGTTAGGTTTAGTTCTCAGCTCAGTGTGCGAATTAAGCTCTTTGCTTTGAGGGGGGGTGGCCACTCAGTGCTGTATTTGCGACTCCATTCCCCGGGGGGGCGGGGTAGTTGTTGGAATTTGTTTAATGCAAATTTGTGTATGTTGCCAGATAGTAATCCCTACTAGTGGCTTCCAATTCTAAGTACCTAAGACATTGAATCTCATGATAACATATGTACGTAATTTAGAAACAGTATATATACTTTGTAAGAAAACCCAGACGCAAAAAGAACTATTGAATATTAAGAGCGAGGAAACTTGACCAAATACCATTATGTGCGTTCAACAAAATGTGATTTACATATGTCCAACGAATAAAGCTAACGAAATCAGCTCTTTTTGACATGGGGATAGTCTTTCTTAGTTTATTCGACAATGGAAAGAGCAACGGTGTTACTCTGGGAGCTTTTCGCACTAAAACCTCTGCACCCGAAGACAATAAACAAATCAACAACGAGCTATTTAAAAATCTAACTTCAGACGCGAAGTAGGCTGCAAATGCCTTAAAGGTTAATTAACTGTTTTCCAGAATGATTTTTCAGTGGTGTTTCTTTCATAGTCAAGAAATGGTATACTACGATATTCTTTCAATTCCATTTTCTTTGACGGGGAGATAAACATCCCTGGCAGGAATTCAAAAAATATTCTTCTGTCGGGGGATGAAAATATTGGCGGGGGGCGGAAATCTCCGGCATCCCTCACCCCCCTTGTTAATTCGCACACTGGAATAAATACACTACCATTTTATCTGGGCTTAACCAAAAAGGTTTTATTTGTGCTAAGAGAACTAAACCTAACGAGCCTAACCTAAGAACGAATGCATTCCGCACTGACGCCAGTACACGATGTTGGTTGTTGCTTGTGTTATCACTAGATACCGGATTTTAAAGAGAAGTCCTTTTTTATTTTTCAACACGGACCATGGAATAAATAACAACAGTGTTGATAATTATCTTCCACCAACAAGATTATATGATTTTGACTTCCCTTTTTTCCGTTTTTCAGCCCACATTCCTTTTTTCCCCTTTTTTGAAACATCTTCCTTTCTGGTTCCTTTATTGACTAGTTTTTTAGACTACATTCCTGTCTTCCCTCTTTTTGAAAAGCAAATTCCTTGGTCCCTTTATTAACAAGATATCAAATATTTTGTACGACTGTTTTTCACTAAATAAAACATTCAACAATTGTCTATTTGGTGCAGTTTAGAGGAAAGAATGAACAAACTCCTTCTACCGTACCTTCCCTTCATGAGTGTTTGAAGTACGTTGCAGAGATTGTTGAAACAATGCGATCTGGATTTACGCAGTAACAAACGCATTGTAAGTGGCACGCCTGTTGGGCTGAAAGTGTACTTATCTGCTATATAGATTTACACTTTTTTGTGAAGTTTTTTAGAATAGTTTTAACTTACCTGTGTGACAGTGATGACAGTATTGAGTGTCAGTGAAACGGCGAAGTCAGGTACAAGTGGCAGTAAGCTATGGAATGCGGTAAGGTGTTGCAAGGAAGATTTCATCGAAACGGATGGTAATATTATTCCCTGTACTTTACCTTCTAAAAAAGGAAACGAACGAGAACTATTAGTATTTTTGTTGTTTTTTTTCACTCTACTGAAAATATTATTTTAAATGAAAGCACAATACCTTCAGTAAAAAAAAAGTACCCGGAATTTGACTGGTAAAAGTACAAATTGTAGGTATCGAGAATTCATTTTGTCCGTAGGATGGCAGCACTGTATTGAATGACCACGCAGAGGTAATCTATCCATCAGTTTGTGCATAGCAGCTGTTTACGTTAGTTGTGTTGACGGGTGTCCTGCGATTTGTAGAATGGAGATAAATATCGAGCAAAGAATTTGTTTGAAATTTTGTGCTGTCAACTGACTGTCGTGTGCTGAATCGTTGAAAATGCTACAAAAGGCCTTTGGTGATTCGTGTCTGTCGAAAACAGAAGTGTATGCATGGTACAAGGCTTTCAAAGAAGGCAGAGTAGTTGTTGCTGATTTGCCCCGTTCTGGTCGACCTTCCACGTCGACGACTGACGAAAACGTCGGAAAAATCAGGATAATGTTGCTTGAAAACCGGCGTGTGAGTGTGAGAGAGGTGGCTCGTGAGCTTAACATATCACACATGATGTCCGTTCACAACATTTTGACTGATGTGTTAGGCATGAAACGCGTCGCGGCACGACTTCTTCCGAAGGAGCAAACCCCAAAAACACACGCCAAAGTCGCTCAAAAATTAAGGTCATGCTCATTGTTTTATTTGATTATCGTGGTGTCGTGAACTCAGAATTCCTTCCAGCGGGACAAACTGTGAATAAAGAGTTTTATGTGACCTTTATGAGGCGTCTGCCTGAGAATGTTCACCGAAAAAGACAAGAGTTTTGGAAAAACAATTCTTGGATTTTGCACCACGATAATGCGTCGTCGCACACGTCGACTCTTGTTCACGAGTTTTTGGCCAAAATCTCAACACATGTCCTCGCCCAAGCCCTGTACTCTCCAGATATGGCTCCGTGTGATTTTTCCCTTTCCGCGACTCAGGTTACCACTTCGGGGAAGGCGTTTTGAATCAATTGAATCCATTAAAGGAAATTCGCAGAAGGAACTCAGGGCGATACTGTCTTCTGCGTTTGAAAAGTGTTTTGAAGACTGGGTTAAGCGTTGGCATATGTGTGTTGCATCTGATGGGGCCTGTTTTGAAGGCGACGAAATAAATGTTGATGATTAACCACGTATTTTGTATTTTATTCACAAATTCCGGGTACTTTTTGTACGTAGTAGTATATACCTTTCGTATACAGGGTGTTTCTAAAGGTCGTTTACAACGCTTGGGAGGTGATTCCTCGCACGATAACAAGCAAAAAGTGTGAGTTCCATTTTTACGACTGAGGCTTCGTTTCCGAGATAGGAGCCTCGCAAAAGGTGACAAAGTGAACGTCACACCTAACTGGGACGAATGCTATCACAGATAGAGAGGCGGTTCCAAGGGAATCATAAAGGAATCGTATGTGCTCAGTCCGGAAGTCACTATGAAAAGTTCACTGCACGCATGCGCAATGGAGTCCTCAAAGGAATTGGGGATTTCCAGCAAGAACAATGCATGGGAAGGACCGTGACAATGACAAATGCGTTAAAGACAACACATCCAGACCTCAAACATCAAGACATGAGCACGGAACACAAAATCCGAAAAGGTGATCACGGTTGTATACCTCAGTTACACGCGAGGAATGAACGAATCTTGTCATGTGCCATTCGAGAGATACATTACTCCACCAGGAGGAGGGAAAGAAAAACACAATATCAGATGATTGCGACAACGTGTATTTTTACACGCGACAACTACGTAATACCCCTCCCCCCACACACACACTCAACAAACAACAAATGCTACAATGTCTTACGCACAGACAGTGCGTGTCACTGTACACCAACTGAGGATGTCACTTCCAGTCGTCCCAGACGTGTTGCAGGTGTTGGGATATGATCAGCAGTTCGCTCTAGGTTGTCATACGCATTGTAGAGTGCTAGTATGTTGTATTGAAAGAAGTTGACGTGGTGGAGTGGGCAAGTCAAGTATCGCAACATTTGGTCTGTGGTGTTCGTACAGTAATACGGCCAATTTGTGCAGTGTGCCAGTGTTAAACAAAAACGATACTTTGCAGTTCCGGCTCCATATTACACACATGGCTGCGTATACGACCCAGCAGCTAGCAGACATGCATCTCATGTATGGGGAGGCACGTGGTAAGAGCCGTGAGGCAAAGCGTCTTTATGGAGAACGCTTTCCACATAGACGTTTACAGTCTCACGACTTCTTTCAGGTAGTGGGCAGTCGACTGCGTGAAACAGGGTCAGGGTTACCACCGCGGCAAGAAGTTGGAAGACCCCGAAGTGTACGCACAGATCAGTTTGCAGAAGATGTGTTAACTGCGGTCGCAGAACATCCTGGCACTCGCTCGGGCACCAAACACGTCTCATGTGAATGTTTGACTAGTGTTGTCAGAGGAAGGAATGCACCCTTTTAAACTGCAGAAAGTACAAGAACTGTTACCTCGTGACTTTCGCCCTCGTATGGAGTTTTGCCAATGGTTGTTGCATCAGCTGGACACAAACCCTCACTTCGGGGCAAAGGTATTGTGGACAGATGAAGCCATTTGCACCAGGATGGATGTCTTCATTAGTAGAAACAGTCATGTCTGGGACTTTGACAACCGACATGCACTTTTTGTGGCTAATCACCAGCACAGGTTTTCAGTGAATGTGTGATGTGGGATAGTACATGATCATTTAATTGGACCATACATTCTCCGTGTTCGCCTGAATGGTCGCACGTATCATGCATTTCTTTGTGAGGTTCTGCAGGAACTGTTGGAGACCGTGCCTTTGGCACTGCAGCAAGAAATGTGGTACCAACACCAGCTTATTTCGATCGTAATGTAGTACATTTCCTGCATGATGTGCTTCGCAATAGGTTCATTGGTAGGAATGAGCCTGTGCCTTGGCCACCGAGGTCGCCAGATCTCAACCCTCTCGATTTTTTCTTCTGGGGAGAAATGAAAACACTCGTATACGACATACTTGTCACATCAGCTGAGGACCTCGTTGCTCTCATCAACGTCGCCGCAGCGAAGGTAGCAGATACACCTGGCTTGTTTGCTCGTACTCGACAATCCTTGATTCGTCGCTGTCGCCTCTGCGTAGAAGTGAACGGCAGACATTTTGAAAACCGGCTGTGATTATCGCCCTCGGCAAATCCCAGTGAGAACACTCTTGGTATTGTTCCCCACACCCTTTGTGTGGTGAAAGTGACATCTTCAGTTGGTATACAGTGACACGCACTGTCTGTGCGTAAGACATTGTAGCATTTGTTGTTTGTTGTGTGTGTGTGTGTGTGGAGAGGGTATTACGTAGTTGTCGCGTGTAAAAATACACGTTGTCGCAATCATCTGATATTGTGTTTTTCTTTCCCTCCTCCTGGTGGAGTAATGTGTCTCTCGTATGCCACATGACATGATTCGTTCATTCCTCGCGTGTAACTGGGGTATGCAACCGTGCTCAACTTTTCGGATTTTGTGTTCCGTGCTCATGTTTTGATGTTTGAGGTCTGGATGTGTTGTCTTTAACGCATTTCTCATTGTCACGGTCCTTCTTGCTGTGTTACAACCCTTTCCATGCATTGTTCTTGCTGAAAATCCCCAATTCCTTTGAGGACTCCATTGCGCATGCGTGCAGTGAACTTTTCATAGTGACTTCCGGACTGAGCACATACGATTCCTTTATGATTCCCTTGGAACCGCCTCTCTATCTGTGATAGCATTCGTCCCAGTTAGGTGTGACGTTCACTTTGTCACCTTTTGCGAGGCTCCTATCTCGGAAACGAAGCCTCAGTCGTAAAAATGGAACTCACACTTTTTGCTTGTTATCGTGTGAGGAATCACCTCCCAAGCGTTGTAAACGACCTTTAGAAACACCCTGTATAAAAAGGGATACATTAATACGAAATTTAATGTGTTCCTTTTTATACACTATGTGGAAGAAAGTCATTGGACACCTTGGTTTCAACTCTGAAACGAACTCCTCGTGGAAAAGAGAGTACAGACGGGTATATATACGGCAGCAGGAGGCTTCTCAGATCATTCGCTGATAAAATGACGGACAGGAAAGAGCTCAGCATCTTTGAAAGAGGGATAATAGTAGGCTGCTCCATAGGGGGCATGAGTATACGTATCAAAGCTGATGCCCGACAGGTCTCTAAATCAACTGTAGCCTTTGTCATCAAAAAGTGGAAGGAAAAGGGACACTGCTGCAATGCACTACGAAGTGGAAGACCCACGAAATTGGACGACCGGGACAGGAGAGTGCTGAAGAGGAGATTCGGAAAAACAGGACCCGTCTGGTGCATTCGATTGCAGAAGAGTTTCAAAGTGCGACAAATTTGACTATTTCGACCAAGACACTTCGCAAGGAGGCCCATGCGCTCGGTTATCATGGTCGGGCCGCTGCCCACAACCCCCTGATAACAGAAAACAATAAACAGCAGAGACTACGCTGGTGTAAAGAGCGGAAAAACTGGACGGTGGAGAAATGGCGGAAAGTCCTATGGAACGATGAATCACGCTTCACACTGTTTCGATCAGATGGGAGAGTGTGGGTATGGCGATTACCCGGAGAACTTCTGTTACCCGAGTGTGTAGTGCCCACAGTGAAATATGGTGGTGGCGGCATCATGTTCTGGGGTTGTTTCAGCTGGCATGGCGTGGGTCCACTGGTACCGGTGTATGGCCACATGACGTCTGCGTCCTACCGAGATATTCTCGACAACTAAATGCTCCCCACGTTGTGGCGTTTCTATGGAAACTAAGACTGTGTGTTCCAGGACGATAATACGACTTGTCATGTTTCCAGGGCTACCATAGAGTGATATGCAGAAAATAATGTCACCCGACTGGATTGGCCTGCTCAGTGTCCTGACCTCAACCCTATCGATGATCTATGGGACGAACTGGGGCGCCGATTGAGGTCGCGATCGCCTCGCCCTTCTACACTTCCAGGGTTGGTGACTGTACTCTAGGAGTAATGGCGGAATATCCCACTCGATGTACTACACAACTTTGTGCAAAGTTTACCACGACGAGTGGCTGCTGTTATCGCTGCCAAAGGCGGACCGACCCCCTATTCATGGCAAGACAAATGATGGTATCCGCTGACATGTGGTGTCCAATGACTTTCTTCCACATAGTGTATATGAATGGTATATATTGCGCTTTCATTTAAAATAGTATTTTTAGTGGAGTGCAAAAAACTATAGTCCTTTTAATCCCTTTTTTGGCATTAATTTTCCCTTTTTTGTCTTTTTAGAGGAAAATTTTTCCCTTTAAAATCCGGTCTCTAGTTATAACTGAGTGAGACCCCAGTCAGACGACATACCGATTGAGCATCGCGGCTCTCACGTAATAAAATAAATGCAGTGCAGGGCCTCGGATTCCACCAAAAAGCATCAGCCATAGTATTGTTCCATGTGGAAAGTACGCTACTCGTTTAGTGTTCACTAAGTACGTTAAAATAACGAAAATGGTATTTTCCACAAAGCAGGGTGGCACCAAATTCGGTTCAGAGAGAGATGAATTCTAGCGTATAAATCTCTATCTGCGTCTCCGACCACAATGCATGATATACATTCAAGTCTAGAATTGCATTTGCTTTTCTGAGGAGTTGGTCTGCTCTCTGTAAAACTTCCACCAACAATACCCATCCGACCGATACAGAACTATCTTGAAAGGAAATGTTCTCTTTTGTTTCCCATCGCATCCGTTCGTTTTCCTTCTGGCATTTTCGTTGCATGCAAAACACGTTACGTTTGTTAAGTCCTATTTGCCTCGCAAGATTATTGTTTAACGTTGTAATTCTGTGGGTAGTGAACACACAGTTGTTGCCACTTTGCGAAGCGGTTACTCGGGTTTCATTCCTACGGAAAATTGGCTTCATATTGCTCGTAATGTGTGGGTTGGAAAGGCTTTGTGACGCTTGGAATGCTTAACGAGAACTGCACGTGCTGCGTTGCTAAGCTTCATCCTGGAGATGTTTGCTTCTCAGTTAGCAAGATTATGTCAAAAGTTGTGACCCTAAGTAGTGAAAGTATTCCTGCTATTTGTCAAGCATGATTGTCGTGGATTTCTGTTCCTCTCTCTCTCTCTCTCTCTTTCATTTACTCCCTTCCTGTTTCTCTTTATCCTCAGAGAGAGTTTTAGCCTTTCGAACTATTTATCATATGATAGTGTTTTAGCAAGTGATTTTTATGTTTTTGAGAACAGCGAGCCTTTTACACTGTTTCTGAGGAAGTTTTTAGAGTATCCTTATGTTTTTTTTTAATGTGTTGTGCATGTCCTGTGCAGGTCATTTTACAACTTACACTTTTAAGCTTTCTCAATTGGCTCTTTACGCCCCTTTTTTAACTAAGGTAAGGGTTTTAGATAAGGGGATATTTCCTTGTACTTAGAACGGTGTAAAATGGCCATACGTGTCAAAGTACCCAAACATTTTAACTGAATCAATCAATCTTTCTCTTTATCGCTCGCTCCCCCCCCCCCCCTTTCTCTCTTTGTCCATGTTTATATCTATTTTCCTCAAATGTCTCAGTGGATGCCTCTCTCTCACTTGGTTCGTTTATCTTTCTCTGTTTCTCCTTGTCTTCCACCAATCGAACGCACGATTGTGCGGTCTGTCATACCTCTACGGTGTGAAACGTTGCAGTTGATTAGCTCCTTTCCAAACGACATGTTTTGCTTGTCGCTTCGGTCTGAAATCTCTCTTTGATAAACAAAAAAAATGTCGAATTCGTTGTAGAGAGCGTTAAATCTATTCTCCCCCTTGCTTTGAAGTATCTAACTAGTCCATATAAAAACAGTTGTCAGTGGAAGGAGGGAGGACACACTACACACACACTCGCACACATATGTAATGTGCAACCACTGCTCCTGACACCAAAGTCACTCCGTTCTGTCACTGCTTCTGATAAGCGAGAAGAGACTCGTAGTTAACCAAATTAGTGCGCTTCGTCGCCGCCAGGTGCCTCTGACTGGCACAATGCTACGGCTTCTTTTGACAGTCAAAATGCATGTGTGCCCCCTTGTAAGCAAAAAGGGCAAAAAGAAAACTTTGTAAGCGTTTTGCTTCAAAAGTATAATTCTAACACTTTTTACCCCCTCAATTAACTATTTTTAAGGCAAAGGAAGGAGTGAACGATAAACTTGCACCAGTAATATTGTTTCAAGCACGGTCGTCCGGTTTTTTTTATTTATTTGTAAATGTTTGAAATTTTGACAAAGGTTCAGCCCACTTTATGCACGGATAGGCTAATCGGTAGTGGACCTGCAGTTTAAAGCAGGATTCGAACCACTATGTGCCTCCACTGATGATAGACTACTAGTCGACAGTTTTACCACAGACAAGGATATAAAAAAATACCTTCAACACTATGCCGTCGGGGAAGCTTCTATGCGTTTAAAGGTCGTTACTTCATTATAGACTTGAAAGCAATATTATAAGGATGATCTTATAACATTTTTTGTCGTAAAAAAATACTACCATTTCAAATATAAATATGGAAATTGTGAGTTTTACGACTTAAATGTGCGTTAAAATAGACGTGGAGTAAAAAGTTATTTTATCAAGCTTACTTTTGTTCTTATATTTTGAAGATATATGGGAAGGTGGAATCCCCACCACACTTTTCGCCCCCACCCCTTTTATCTCCTTACCATCCTTAATAATGATGATTGAACTCGTATTCGATCAAAATCACCTAAGAATCGATTGATCTATCGATATTACTCGCTAACGAGCTCTGCAATAAAGCATGGAAGAATTCCCCTGAAATGGCTAACAAGAATGCGAGTATTTTCAGTCGGGACAATTACCTTGAGGTTTTGCTAACACTAAAAGTACGGGTGCAACGTAGCATATTCAGTTTCGAGAAACTGTTTCCTATTTTTTGTCTTTCTCTACATGACATTTTCGTTTCTTGCGACATTTTTTACTATTTTTCGTACTTTGAACCCCTACCTATGTCTATATTTCCTGTGTTTTACTATCCCATTCCCGGATTTCAAAATATACGCGTAGTATTGAATTGACTACATACTTGCTGTCTCTTTCGGCACATGCTGGTTCAGATATGATGGTATATTTTAACTTTTTTGTTAATTCGCCTCTGTTTTCAGCATTTATGCTTTTGCCAAGTTTTCTTTCCGATGTTATTAATAATTTAATTTAATCTGTTTCTGTTACTGTCCTCCGCGTTATTTCTTCTTTTGAGTTATTTTTCTAGTCGTGTCTTGTTCTTATTTTATTTCCATTGTTCCTTCAGCAGTTAGTTTCTTTTCAACTTTTTCACTCCCATGTTCTTCTCGTTGTACTTTATTTTCGCGATTAGTTTATAAATTATCTTTACTTACCACGATACTTGATCGCATATACAAACATATATTTCCTCTCAGCGCAATGGTTAGCTCGACGCTCTAGGAAGCCCCAAAGGTCTTAAGTTCCAACTCTGGTTAAGGCATGTGTTTGTCCCATCAGCCATTTCATCAGCTCATGCTCATTGTCGCGATTAACTCAGTAGATTGAAAGGAGACGTAAAATAACATAAATTAAAAATATCTCGGTTATATCGTGCAAACATATGAGACTGGAAGTTCGACTGTTTTGGCGTTTCAGCCTTTTCAGTAGCGGATTCTCCATGTTACGCCGTTACCGCCGGTAAACCAAATTTGTTTATGTGTTTTTATACAAGCTTCTAAATCAGATTTTAAGTAACTTATTTAAAGAACGTGAAGACTGGTACATGTACGCCACTGATCGTTCTCCATTGCAGTAGAAACCACAAGCAAAAAACCTGCGCAGACCCGCGACTCCTGTGCACCGTACTCCCCCGTGGAGGGGAGGGGCAGAGTGGAGCATGCTTCCTTATGGCCCGAGCTGAACGGGCGAAGGGAAAGGTGCGCGGAGACTTTTCGCGGAAGGTTATTTTCCTTGTGGTCGCTCTATATCGACGACCGAGTTTCCTTCCCTATTGTTCG
This sequence comes from Lepisma saccharinum, assembly GCF_977018435.1. Classification (NCBI taxonomy): domain Eukaryota; kingdom Metazoa; phylum Arthropoda; class Insecta; order Zygentoma; family Lepismatidae; genus Lepisma; species Lepisma saccharinum. The sequence continues at coordinate 137,524,594 of NC_139229.1, forward strand.
CGGGCAGCGAGGGAGCCGAAGCTAGGCTGCTGTGCCAGTTCCATCGCTGCAAACAGTGTTGGCAGGAGAAAACTGCTTGTTCCTTTCTGCTTTCTGCGCTGCGCTTGGCAGAGGCAGTGCTGCTTCATTAAGTTAAATCATTCTTGGAGCAGGGAAATATAGGTACAATTTTAGTTAGAAAGGGATATTTTATGAACAGTATAGATATTTCCGAAAAAATTCAAATTGTCGGACATCTGGTTTTGTTACACTTGGTGTTTTATTTCTATTGCATCAAATTAATCTAGATAAGAACAATAAATAAGAATTGTTGCGGTAAACCAGGTCATATTCCAACCCGATGGTATGTTAGTTGTACATTACTTTTGATATTAACTGGCGCCACCTATTTCTCAAATCCGTTCGTCCTTCTTTCTTCCTCTTGTTCAGTCGTAAATTGAATGAGGGGGGGGGAGTACGGCTGTAAAATGAAAATCCCCGCAAGGTCCTTCCATTCAGATAAAAGGCTCCCTGGTTGTCCTTTATCGCCTACTAGGAGCTCTTCCTCAATTTTTACGACGTTCCCACGATAGGCCATTGATCAGGAGCTTATGTGATACAGGCCTCGCTCTATTCACTTCCAGTGAGGTGCACGTCCATTCTGCTGATAGTTATTCAGAAACTCTTTCTACCGTTGGGATTTGTGGAAAACTGTTTCTGTTTCTTTTCCTCCTATAATGAGATTATTTTTAAGCTTAGATATGTCTTATGGTTTGATACTCCAATACACGGAACACGTGGCGAACATTTCTTATTGTGATTAAAACCGGGTCGTGCAGTGGGATGGATAAGTATTGCTCAGCAAATTGTCCATGTCTATTTTCATTAATTTTCTCTTGCATCCTACTTGTTATGAAGCAGATGTTGTCAGCAGGTTTTTAAACGTTTCAATTCCTGAAGTTCTCACTACGTGTAACAAAGAGATGGTGATAGACAACTTGGTTGGTAATACCTAGGCATCCAACTCTACAAACGTGTCATTCCGTTTGCTTCATCTTCTACATTACCTTATGCATTCGCGATTTTGATTATAAATATTCGTTTTCTATTTGTTTGACCTGTTTCATGAAATCATTATTCATTTGATTGCTATTCCCTTTGTATTACAAGGTTTAAAGTACGAGTAGAATGACACGCCATTTCCCATTGGACCCATGCGAATTATGACTGTGTTTTGTCTTTAGCTTTTGCTTTTGGTTTGAGTTTGAAAAAGACTGGTCAAGCTGAACTGTAAGAAGTTGTTATTTCTTTGACTCCAATGGATTTATGCACATAAGGATCTATTTTGCTAAGAAGTAAAATATACTTCTTTTCCTAAGTGAATACTTCACTTTAATTTTATTTGAGCAACGAACAAACAGATATTACCCATACCCTGAGAGGCATCAAGTGAATGCTGCGTGTCTTCATGTGATCATTTATTTTTCCTTTTGGTTTAAATAATGTTCTTTGGTTGAAAGAACGTGGCAAGTATTTATAGAGGCATGCATATTTCGTTTTTGAAACACACGAAATTTGAAATAAGACATTGTAATGTTAATTTTTCATGTTTCTGAAAGGTGCGAGGTGATTTTCCTACCCTGTTTATTCACGAAATAGTGCGAAATGAATTGCAAAACGCGAAATTGACTCATAAACACGAAATTTAGAGTTTATTAACCGACGCGACACTTTCTGAAGTTTGAATTATCCTGTGAGTTATGCAATTCACGGAAAAATTTATTAATTCTGCTGTAAATATTTGAGAAGCAAAAATTGACCCCTGTATACAGGAATAAACTTAACATTCTGGTAACTACATAAATGTATTATTAGAAGGGATGTGTTTATTTTGTGTAATAAATGCGGTTTTTAAATCAAATTTAGGATTATAGTCACAATTTTAAAACCAAAATGTCATTTTATATACCGCTTTAGATCCACTTTTTCACCGCTATAACACCGAAATTTAATTTTATTTACGGCTTTTGAACCCAAAATTGACTGTTTTTCTGCCGAAATTTTGCTTCTTTATTTACCAAAAATATGTGTCTCTTAAGTATTTATTTATAATGCAGACTACATTTTTTTACCCATGAAATTTTGTGGAGAATAGATATTTAAATGAAAGGATCTAATGTCGTTTTACGTTGTTGACTACTGCGAGGATTAGAGTAAAACATGCCACCATATCAATTGATGGCAGGTCAAAACCATGACTTCCAACTTGTTGCCTGTTCACTCAATTGATGCCAGGTGAAAACATGACTTTCAACTGGTTGCCAGCTCACCCACCTCGATGCCAGGTGAGACTATTCTGTATAAACCACGACTTTTAAGTAGTGAACAAAATTCTAGGTAACTGCTCTTCCTAAAGAGTTCCTACGAAGAACATCGCCATTACACACTGGGTATCGTAATCGTCGCTCCAACTTGGTCCTTTCCGCTTTCAAAGCCATACCTCTGTCTTCGTAGAACAAGGTATCACTCTTCAGGCGCTTCGGTGAACTGCGATGGAAATTACTTTGCGCGCGAGGCACATTGTCGCCATTTTCAGTTTTGGGGAGTTAAGAAGTGAACATTAGAGTCCTTGATCATGCTCCACGAGAGAGCAGCGTGTCGGAAGATGATGGCAATGTTAGGAGATAAGGCCGAACCTGTTGCTGAACAGAACGTGGAGAACGAGCGCAAGTCCTCCCGCCTTTGTTTTCGTAATTGAAGCCCGGAATTCGTTGAGATAAGAGCCCGGAGCCTGCGAGATCTCAAGATTAAAGTGCACGGCCGAGTGACAATGGATCTGTCCAAGGGGTCGCTCGGCAACCGGCTGTGAAGGGATTTTCCATCCTAGGAGCTGGATAATCAGCCTCTGGTAGATTGCTTGCTCTTCGGGAGTTGAAGAGCGAATTATGGAATTAGCAACAAGGGCTCGTGATGTCACCGGTGCCTCCTAAATGAACGCTGGCTCCTGTGTCAGCACACTAGAAGAGTTTCCCTCTGTCCGTTTTCGGTGATTGTCATTGTTGTAGAGTGCTCGAGCACGATTTCATTGTTATCTGATTGCGGATAAGCAAGAAATGCTTGACATAAAGAGAATTCATTTGTTGTAATCAATATTGTATCCAGGATTTTATTTGGGGGAAGGCTGAACCTGAAGCCTGATATGTCCAAAGGGAAAGAGGCTGTCAGATTTGTTTTTCTCAGGGTTGGGCCCACTTTAAAAAAAAACCAGTGCGTTTTTTCATTAACTTTGGTATTTCAATGATTTCTGAAATGAAGGAACGTCATAGAGGTGTATACTAATGAAGATTGCATTTTAGATTCTTAGAATGCGATCACGACTGTCATTATAACTCGAGGTTAATTTTTCTATCTTATAAAATCCCATTCAAAATCAACTTCTAGATCCAAATAGATGAAAGTTACCGAACTCAGATCTGAAGTCAGTTTCTCTGTAACTACTATCGTTGAGGCGCTAGCGTGAATTGTTAAATGAAGAAAGCTACGCAAATGAAAATATGTTACTTTCAGTCGCCATATGAAATATATTCTAATAAATAAACGTCACTGAACTCAGATCTGAAACCAGTTTCTTTCGATCTACTATCGGGGAATACTATGTATACTATCTATACTATCGCTCTTTTATTATGCTTGTGACTGAAGATGATAGTACACACCTGCAATTGATCTCTTGATGCTTCTGACAAAAGTCGTAATGTATCTTATATCGTAATGTATCCATTATCGATACATCATCTGCCACAACTATTAGGCCTACTTCTCTCTCTCGTCTTTGATTATTCTTCTAAGTAGTTTTATCTTATGTATTCTCTGCATTTTCGGACCATTTCTTCTGTTCCAATCCCCTTCTCTTTATCGCATCTGCTTCTCTTCTTCTCCCCGTCTCTGCCTCTGTCATGCTATCTTTTTTTTCCAACATGATTATCGTGCACATCCATGGACGTTGAAACAGTAGAACAAAGAAAACACCTCCTAAAGTGGGAGTTGCTGTTTTAAGTCCACTTTATGCACAGTAAGGCTAATCGGGACTGGACCTACAGTTTAGAGTGGGATCCGAACCACTTGTGCCTCCACCGGGTATCGAACCCGGGAACCCTTGATTATAAGGCAATGACGCTACCACTACTCCATGGGGAGGCCCTCACCTCCTGAGGAAATTGAATGTACAGTGGTGGAAAAAAGTTCTTCCCCATAAGACTTTATTGGCAGTAAATAATGCCGGAAAGGTAGGCAACACACATTGCACCTTTAGGCGATCGGGTGATTCTGTCTGTCTCAAGGAGGAACTCGTCTTTCATGAAATAGCAAACAGACACAGGAAATGTAGGAAAGTCACGTGACTTGTCAGGTGGAATATTGTTCGTCAGAAAATCGCCATTTCTCAAACCAGGTCGCAGAACCGACAAGAGTTATAGCCTATGTCCGAAAATGATTCCCCTAAAACCGTTGAACGAAACGCTAAAATAATTCTTGCCTTAATTACAAAGGCTACTATACTATATGTGCCGCAGTAACTCGGTCATTAGGGAGTTTGATTACCATGCGAGAGATCTGAGTTCGATCCCCGACTGGGGAGAATTGGAATTTTGTCCACCTGTTCAAGTGGCTCCGGCGCCCACCCAGCGTCGTATAAAGTGGGTACCTGTAGGAAACTTGGTGGGGGTTAGGTAAAGGCGGCCAGGGGCGTGGTTCTGATCACATTATCCCCACCTTCGGCCGTAACAAGAAAGTGTGGGACCCTAACTCCGCACCCCTACACGCCTTCATGGCTTGGTTCAAAGCACAAGGTAGCACTTTGCTTTTTCATTTACTATACGTCCAGATTTTGTCGGAACACTTTCTAATTTCTACGTGTACTTTCTTCCAAGTTCCGTAGTGATGTGAATAGGCTCCAGTTTTTCTTGACACATGTTATATTTCGTTATATAAACCACAAGGACGATACTCAAATCAGGGAACTTTGGTGACGAGATCGAAGGTTGACCACTTAATGAGCTTGCCCACCGAGTCTGCTTAATGTTGCTTGTGTCAGGTAATTCGTAATAACTCTCAATATCCCACATTCATTATAATTTGTTTCATAATTTATCTTATTGATGTTATTAACCTGAAGTCGAAGAAATAGTTGAAAGGCAATAATGCAAGATTGAATGTCTCTGATGTTACTTCGTGCCGAATAATATGACGTGATATTATGATATGAATATATTATTAATAGAATATGCCTAGTCATTCCATTGATTGATCCCGATTGCGCACACAAAATATGGTATAACATCCACTCCTAACCAACCTCCGTGGCGGAGTGGTTAGCACAGCGCGCTACGACAGCATGGGTCCCTGGTTCGAATCTCGGCTTGGCCATGGGTGTTCTTGGTGCGTGTCCGTTAATCAATGTCATCATATCATCACTCATTACTCATCTTCATCGTCGCTATTTGCAAAAAGTGAAAGAATAGCGACACTAAATAACAAAAATACAATCAAATGGAACATCTTCACCGATTTAATTCTATACCGTACCAAATTCCCAGTTTATTACTGCATCTTGCTTCATTTTACAGCATCTCAATTGTTTTCCGATTCGAAAAAAATTGGAATGTTGAGCAGTTGATTGTGCATTGTTTCGTTGTTTGGATTGTTTAATTAACGTCGCATTAATTAGTTTTAGACCAATCTTGACAGAGGAAATCGAGAGCACAAAGGAAGGGGAAAAGACAAGTTAGAGACCACGGCTAGCATTCCTTGAACACGACTGAAGTGACTGCAGAATATTATGGATAAAATTTGTTTCGCTTTTTCATTTTATTTCTGTTTCAGTTATTTTACTTCGCTTATCTTCTACCACTCGTATTAATCGTGTTGCTGAGGAAGAATTATAAACTCGTGAAATGGACGATGGGACAAAAAAATTTATGCCTCTCCCACGGTTCGAAACTGTGACCACAAAATATTGTCTTATTTTTAAAATTTACGCCAAATATGGTTTCACTTGTCTCTTTCTCAAGGCGTTCCATTGCCTCTTCGATGGCGTAGTGGTAACGTCTTCGACATGTAATCAAAGGCTTCCGAATCCAATACCAGATAGAGGAACATTTGGTTCGGATACCACTTTAATCTGTAGGTCCAGTGCATAAACTGGACTTAAACAATTAGCGTGTGTCATATCTTGTTAAGAAAACAGTTGCTGAAATGTTCTTCTTGAGGCCACGTAGCACCCAGCTGTTGTTTGTTGTTGCTGGGGCATGAGTCATGTGACTCGTCCTATCAATGCTCAATCCTTCCCGAGACTCAGATCCACCAGACAAACTTAAGCGAATAATTTGTTATTTGGGTTGTATAAACAACAGGCTTTAAGACGTTACGAAATTCTAGGTCCCGTGGCCCAGGTAATTCTTTCTCCGACTGTACACTTGGTTCAGGGAAGTTTATTGGTATGATGTTGGCATTTTTGTCATCGACAATAGTCATTAAAAAATCGTGTGTAAAGTCTAAACCAAAATTTGCTTATGGTTTCATATTTTCTATCTTATTTATTTATGAATTCTGCGAGACGGAACCAACTTTAAACTCTACATCCGTACAAGATTTGCCTATCTGTGCATCAACTTGACAAACTCGACAAATTCTCTTCGTCTTCATGAAAAGCTGAAAAGGATCGCATTTTTTGCTTCATGGATATTCAGTGAAACATTCATCGTCTCTCAGTAGAAAACGACCCAAGTTGTGGTACTAGAAGCATTAAAATTGATGAAGTGAGAGTGAAGATTCCTGTGAATTAATGGTTCCATTCTTCGCCAATCCAGCGGGATCCAACGGTTGGAAGAATGTTGAAATGAAAGTGATATTTATGGGTGGGAGTCTTCTTAACTGAAGTTAATAATTAATTCCTTTATCTGTAGAGGTCGCGCTTGAGACACTGGGATAGTGAGGGTAACGTCTGGAGAGTGTCTGAGAGCATATTGAGGATTGAGTTGAAGCCTACATTTTCACTTTCGACGCTAGAGAGAGGACTCAAGAATGTACGAAATAGTTCAGACGGTCTCTGCTTTGATGGTTATGGAATTCTCTCTTCCTCTCTCTCTCTCTCTTTTTTAATTTCTTCCCTCTTTCTTTCTCGTTCATTAATTCTTTAACTTTATCTTTTTTCATCAGTTCTCTTTCTCCCTCTTCCCCCTTTTTTCTCCCTCTCTTTCTAGTATTTCATTGGTGATGAGTCTACACAAATTAAAAAGGGAGAGGGGAAAAGAAAGGGGACAAAGGAGAGGAGAAAAGAGAAAGCGAGAGGAGAAAGGAAAAGTAGAGGAGGGAATAAAAGAATAAAGATAGGAGAAGTAGCGATAAGAAAGGCAAAATATGCGAAGAGAGATGAGGAAAATGGAGCAAGGAGAGGTGGAAAACGAGATGAGAGGAGAAGAGAAGAAGAGTTTGGAGAGGAGAGGAGGAGACGAGAAGAGGGGACTGGAGAGTAGAGTAAAAGAGAGAGAAAAAGAGAAGAACGAAGAGAAGACGAGAAGAGTACGGTGGAGTCGGAAATCGAAGACAGGCGAGTAGATAAGAGGAGTGGGGAAGAGTGGGATGGAGACAAGAGGCGAGAACAGGAGGAGAGGCGATATGAGATAGAAACGGAGGAGAAGGGGGAATGAGAAGAAGGAGAAGGAGAGGAGAAGAACAGAAGAGACTGGGGATGAGAGGAGAGAAGATGTAGTTGCAGAAAATATGGTCTCAGCGTCAAGAATTGATGCATTGATCAAATTATCGACATGAAACATTCAATAACATTTTAAAATGCATTAGAGAATGTATTACGTAGATTGGTGCGAAATTACTTTTGGCTGAGTTCATATCAAGATGAAATCTTTCACGTAAGATTTTCGATTTTACGTGCGATTATACCAGTAAAAGCATCAATGTAATTTCGAAAAGTTTCTGCGACCGGAGGGGTTTGAACTTACGACCATCAGGTTGATGATCCTTAAGGGTAACCACTACCCTACAAGCTTTCCTTTCCGAACGTATGTAGAAGGATCTGATCAGTGGGAAATGTAGATGCAACTCGCCTCCTGCATGTAATGTGCAAAGAATACTTGATTGTAACAAAAACGAAGAACGTAGCCTATACATTTAATTGGAATTTGCACATGATGAAAACTGTTAAGTCGATATTTGAGCAGGTAGTCTTGCATTTAACTCGAGGGGGGAAAAGGATGTGTTGAATTACCACAAATATACATAGTTATTTTATTATTTTTTGTCAATGTCTTTCAATCCGTATACAATTATCGTCAGAGTATCATAATTCACAATTTTGTAACCTTTATTTTCTTTGTGAAAATATCCTTTTGAACGTGTGACAATTAATTTATTTGCTTCTTTATTTTTAGTAAATACCAGATGCAGAACAATGTGGCATCTTTACACTGCTATCACAAATAATGTTACAATGCTCTTATTTAATAAAAGGAGGATTAAAAAAAGAACACATCGTAATGAGGATTGAACCTGGAACCGCTAGCAGCCCAGTCGAGAACACTAACCACTACACCATCTACAGTTTAAAGTGGGATCCGAACCACTATGTGCCTGCACCGGATATCGAACCCGGGACCCCTTGATTACAAGGCGTCAACACTACCACTGCGCCATCGGGACTCCTACCTCAGACTTTTGAGAGACACTGTACACAGAGACCTGCACAAGACCCGGAAAAACCCGTCTGCGAGGAGGCGCGCCTTCAATAATATGCAACACGCACGTCAAGCCCAGGTGTTCGACATCGCGCAAGCGATCTTCACGTCTCAGTTGTGCACAGGCATCAATGCCTGCCAGGTTTTTCTTTTACCTGGGTCTTAAGAAGACCCGTGAGACTCGATGTAGTTCTTGCAGGTATACGCGAGCAGTACTGTCAGTGTTACCAACGGCCATTATATTCCACTACGCATGGAAATATTTGAATTTCTGCTAGGCGCAGGTGCCTTGAGGTTGTATAACCATTGGCGTAGTAAGGGGTGGGTGAAGTGGGCGACCACCCTGGGCCTCGCGCATATAGAGGCCTCGCGCGTATAGAGGCCTCTCGCGTATAGAGTCCTCGCGTCCCATTAGGTTGATACGAGAAACGTAATAAATGGAAGTGAGAAAGATAGAAAAGGCTAATTTTTGTGGGCAATAAAATAAAAAATAAAAATTTATCTGGCTTTATATTCTAGTTTAACGTTATAATTTGAATGAATACGTCAAATCAGAGGCGGGTGGGAGCTCTAAGCCTAAGGGGCCCCGAAAAAGTCAAAATAATTTTCATTTCTCATGTGAAACATTAACGCAAAAATTGCTTGGACATTTTTATCCATTTATTATTTTCTTGAATAAAAAGCGCTTTGTTTTGGCTTTTCTTCCGTTTTGTGACCTTGCATAGCCTACCCGATTTTAATATGTTAATGATAAAGCACCTCAAACTGCCACGAAGCAAAGTATGGGGCATTTAAATGCTCCCGGTGTTTTAAACTGAAGAAGGGTATGGATAAAATTAGCAGTTCTTCCTTCCTACCTACAACTTCAGATGCAGCTATTGCCCTCTGTAACGGGCACGAGATGATTTATCTTCCGAATTTCTTGATCAAGTTCTACGTTTCAGGAATGTGCTTAAATCTGAAATCAAGTGCTTTGGCAAAGTTTCTTCTCCTTGATAGCTCTACACTAGCTTCCTGTGTTCTCTGTATCCTGTACCGCCTTCTGTTTGTTTCCTACTCTTCAAGTAAAAACCAGGAAAAAAGAACTATCTTTCTCAAAATTGAAAGTTAGGAAAAACTTCTGGAAGGTAGTGTCGAATGGTATGATTCAGCCCAAATTTAGCGTACTCAGTAATCTCACTTTTTGAACGAGAAAGGGCAAGATCTAATTTAAAAGTGTCATTCGCTGCCCAGAATGTTAAGCAAGGTGGTTTGATTTAAATCAAGATTTAAATTGGGGAATTCTATTTTTAAAAAATCACTTATTGAAATCACTTTAAATAAAATTACAGAATAATGTACACAAGACATTTGTAGATATCAGAATCACTTTTTCTCAAAGTATATTAATCTCGTATTCATTTAATGGTGTTTATTATGCTCTAAGAAAGGAAATAAAGGAAACAAAATATATGTCCTGATGGGTTGAAGCTCATACGAAAATAAATGTAATATGTCATCTGAAAAAAAAAAACACTTAAATTTCCTTTGATTTAAAATGCAATAATTTTTATAATCAAAAATATCACATTTTTTTAAAATAGAATAAGCTACAAAATACTAATCATGTTAAATCGTAAATAGTGTCATTTTCATTAAACTGTAAATAAATATGGCAGCTGATATTTGGCTAACTATAATTAAAAACACTAAAATTCGGCTACAAAGACTGTAAAAATTATTTTAAGTTAAAAATATAAAGTACTTACAGAATTTATTATTTTCACTGTAAGGAAAGTAACTGAAATTATAATAGTTTCCTTAACACTCAACAAACATTTTCATATTAGGTTCATTGTGTTCAGTTCCAGAAACAGAGAAATGCATATTTACATGTAATTTGTTATTTACTTTAATCAAACTGTTCAAATATTTTACAGGGCCGTTTATCGTAAAGAGCTTTTCTATATAAAAAATATGTCTATGTGTACGGTGCCAAAAAAGAAGATCGATTTAAATAAAAAGTATCAAAAATTATAAATAAAAATCATTATTTTTATCCACCCAGCTGTTAAGAGGGGAGGGGGAGGGGATAAGTAAGTATTTGTATTTTCTTCTTTTGAATACATAAATGTCAAAGAAAGATATGTTGTAATATATGATAATTCAGATGTAGAACATCGATTTCTATAATTATTAATGTAAGTGTAGCCACAACTAGCCATTCTAAGTAATTACATAAATTTCCTGGAAGAATCTGACTGTACTTGAGGGACCCAAATTTGTTTCTTGCGGACGCGTACTTTACGATTTTGTTACGCCACTGCGTCAAAAATTTAATGTTACAAGAACATTAAGACGTAACAACAAAATGAGATTTACAATTATTATTATCATCCTAAAATTCAAAGTTAACTAGTACAATTAACGTGCAACAAAGTGAAAATTGCTAATTAAATAAAGTCAAATTAGCTGTATCAAATAATTTCACCAAAAATTTCACACTTATGGGGCAAATGACTTTTGTTTTAAGATTTGTTGATGTTGAAACCGATTGTGTCGAAGAGCTTGTAGGTAGATATTTTGGGTCCCTAAACAGGATTATGGTTCAGCGCGCCCCCTTCCCCCCGCTCTATCAAGCACCTACATTTTATGTACGTCCTTCGCTATTTTCTTCTTAAACCATGGTTTGTGATATTTACATCCTACAACTTTTGAAATGAGGAAACGAAGAACGACTCATTAAATAATATAGGTATATTTAAAGATTCTTAGTTTGTATTTCTGATTTTTTTGTAAAAAATGTTTAGCATATTTAAGGATATTTCAGTTGTATCTTACTGCCTAAAAAACCGTGCTATTTATTACTGCTGCTTTGGTTAATGAAAATTCCAGCAGCGTGTTACCGTAGCTGTGCCAAGTGTAAATTTCTCTGTCGCGTACTATTAAATATAATTTTCGTCAGAAATGTATTATTATTATAATTAGGCTATTTTATAAATAAATAAAAATTGCTGGCGTTTCCTTGATGGTTGTGTATCGATTCACGTTGATATTTCAAACTTAAAGAACGGATGAGGCGGCCTTGCATTCTAATCTCGCACAGGACCTCGCGATATGTTGCTACGCCACTGTACTATAACTAAGATTTTGTAACTTCTCAAATTAGTTTCCTTATTATGTCAAAGCGACTACCACATATTTTCCAGTTGTTTTTTTTTTAAGATCTTGAAATAGGTTTGTGTGTCTTGTTCATTTTATGTCACTTTTCTGGTCTTGAAAAAGTAAATCTTCTCTCGGTTTCATTTTTACGTCGTTTGTTTGTTGAAATGTGTAAATATCATTGCCTGCCTATCAATTCGGTCTGTAGAACTAGATAACTAGCAACAACATAAGCGAACGACGATTTGTTGAAAGAGATGACAATATGTAAAACCCTTTTATAATGCAAATTCTGATTTCACGTTCCATTTTATGGACCATCGTGCCTTAGTGTTGAGGGGTGATATCTTGAGCAGCTAGGGGTGTAAGGGGTGCTCCTTCCACGTAGTGCACCTAATAGTCAACCTCACTTCCACGCAGTACACCCTGGACTGCAGACTAACGAGGCTCTGGCGACTGGCCCCATAGCCAGTATAATTTAGTTTGTGTTGTCCTGTGTCTTGTTCTTATTTGTGCTGAGCGCTCCTTTACAGCCTCAGCTTTTAACGAAAGTCAGAAGATTTTAATATTTTATGATTTTAATTATGCAACGTTAGAGTTGTTATGTGTAACGTTAAGGGGCTGGATCCCGTATAATGTGACGGCTGCAAAATAGCCTTAGTGCTGACGCACCCAAAATTTTAAATTCAAATTCAAATTCAAATTTAGCAACTAATTCGGATATTGAATTGACAAAATTACACCAGAGAGAAAATCTGTTTAATTGATTGATTCATTTATTTGGTCATGTTATGCACAATATGGCTAATCGGGACCGGACCTACAGTTTAAAGTGGGATCCGAACCACTATGTACCTCCACCGGGTATCGAACCCGGGACCCCTTGATTACAAGCCGAAGGCACTTCCACTGCGCCATAGAAGAGCACCCCCCAAAAATCTTTAATGTAGAACAACCACCAGTCACACAAAGTTCCAAAATATTTGCGATGGCACTTTTTGCCAAACTTGGTTCGTACTCCTTTATAGGTGTCAGCAGTGGCGGCGATTAGGGGCGGGGCCGAGAGGGGGCAGTAACCCCCCTTTTGACCACTTTGGCACAACGCTAACCTTATGTACCAAGGGAAATTAAACTGTTCTTCCCCCCCACTACTTTTGCACCTTGGACCCCTAGTTTTTGAACCCAATCGCCACCACTAGGTGTGAGTGATACAAATGTTTTCTACCGAGGAATAAATGTCTGCAATTTCAAATTGATAAACCTGATGAACATTTTAAGTGCTCCTAGACCAGTTTAGAATCTACAAGTTGGCAATGGTGACTGCGTGACTCATGTATCTGGAGATGGTGCAAACCCGGATTGAGCGTTCGCTGAAGATAAGCGAGCTTGGACTTGCAAGGCCTTCCAGTTACCCGTGGGCTTTCGATGCTTGACGGGTCAAAACTCAGGTCTGCAGTTTTTCTCGCCCGCTCGCCAGCCAGGCGGGCCTAGTAAGCGAATTTGCCCGATGTGCAGCTCCCTGTGTACAACCCACAGGACAACAAGCAACCCTTGAGAGGAAAGGTTGTGGTTGTGGATCCAGACGTGATAGCCTTGTTAATATGCAAGCGCCCAGTTTTCAGGAAGCATCACGAAGAATAGGGTTGAATATCTTTCGAAAATGTCCCCCCTTGCACCCCCACAGCGCAAAGCTGTCACAGCAAATGTGACGCCATGCATAGAAAGAAGAGCGTTGTGCTGCACTTGGTTGTCAATAATGGAACCCGTTTAGAATAAACAATGTAGCAGACTCGGTGATGATTTCATTTCGCAGAAATTTTCAGACGTGAAATGGATCATCTTGGCTTTCCCCCTGAGGAAATATGAGCCTTAGTGCTTGCTACATTGTGAAGATTAACTGCACCACGGTTTGAAGATGAAAAATTAAGATTTCGTTATGCATGTAAGTTTCCATTTTCAACTCAAGATGGAGAAATTATCTCGCTTGTCTTGCCTAGAGTGTCACACGCAGGCGAGGCGAGTTCATCTTGGTCCAGGGATGTGAGATTGAAGATTTCATCAGCCGGGAGAACGTGGGAATTCGCTTTGTGGTAGAGCGTCAGTCGACCAACCACGCTCTGGCATGAAGCTTGAGAAATCTGCATAAACAATAGTAGATTATCAGACCAACGCTAAGTCAATTACACGGGCATGTCTCTCTCAGAGCCCGGATGAGAAGGTGGAAGAGTGGGTGGAGGGAGGGGGTGGCCGTAGATGATTCATGTAGGTCGTGAATTTCGAATGACACTCCTCCCCCTCCCTGCCGCTTCGTTCTACCGGAAAATGGAAGTCTGTTGTAAGTCCCAGGGTATTCATTAGGGGGAGACTAATTTTGTCTTTGCGGCGATGCATCAAGTTTTAGATGCTCATTTAATCAAGTTCGCGAAACGGCGCTATTTATAGGGGGGCATTCTCTTCAGAGGCGGCCGGGGACAAATTGCCTCGTGAAATATTACTGCTTTTGGCCGCCGCCTTCGTACAGGTTAAGTATGGAAAGTGTTGGGGAGATGCCTTTAACGTAGGCCATCACCTACAGAAGTCGCTTGACCCTACTTTAGTATCGCACCTGCGGTAACGGAGTTAGGCGCGTGACTGTGGTGTGGATGTCCAGGGTCATTGGCGTGGGGAGTGGGAGTCGAGCCCTCTCCCCGAGGATATCGACATCATTTATTTCAAGTTACAAGAAAAGCAGAAAGCATGTTATTTTTATTGATAATAACATAAACAAAGTTCAGTTAGTGTGTATTCGAACAGAATACCAGAAGTAAACACGACCTTAGATCGATAACATTGAATGTAAAATACAGAAATATGTTTTTATAATATTCTACCATTTAAAGTTAATCCACAGAATAAATGGTTCTATAGTTTTCAAAAATCAAAAAGTTATAGTTTTGTGAGACGTCGAACAACATAAACATTATGACTAAAATTTCATATTAAGTGTTTAGCTTTTTCATGGCGAGTTAACAAAAACAGAATAACTATGCGTTTCAGTATAATAAATATGTGAGATATTAAATAAAGACAAAGAAACACAGTTGCACTGGATATTCACTCATCTGGTGAAGCGAGTTGAAAATGAAAAGTCTCTCGAAGGATATAATTATTATTATTATAAATGTGGGATAACATTGGTTTACTTTTATTAGATACATACACTGGGATGATCCTGCACTACACCTAGTGTAAAAAGTGTAGAATTAGACTAGATAAATGTAGTGCAGATGGTGCAGTCACCAAATACACGACATCAAATCAAACAAGTAGACTACTCAGTGTTGCACTTTGTAACCAACTATAGCTCTTTTCAGTTCTTACGGCGGGCGCTCTAGAAGCTGGCAGGGGAAGTGGGGAGCGGGGATTACGCAACAGACCGACCAGACAACAGCAGTGGCACCGAGAGAAACGACCCGGCCGGAAAAAGTACTACGTGAAACTCATTCTACTGGCCACTACGTTTCTTATCGTGCTGGATTGGTCGCTTCCCCGCTTCCCACTTCCCCTGCCAGCTTCTAGAGCGCCCGCCGTAAGAACTGAAAAGAGCTATAGACGCGTGAGGGCAAAGAGCTGCAGCGAACTAGACGAGGCTTGAAAGTCATAGAAGGTTATTTTGCTTTCCTGATTAGTACCAAGCAATTAAGGTTCAAAGTCCTATATTTAACAAGAGAACATGTATCCTCGGTGCATTAAGGATGCCATCTGGCGGGGATAACTCAAATTACAGCCATTGCTTTAGCACGGTGACTGTAAATTCCCAACGCCATTTTTACCTCTTAAATATGAATGAGTCGTTTTAATATCGTGCGCATAGTTGCCCAATCACGAATTCAATCAACTAGGTCCAGTTCACCCTCGGTTAGGCGCGTCCCTCATTCTCCCATTCTCTCTGGCCACCTTCACCCCGTCAATTTTCGTTCGTTGCTTCAGCCGTTGAAACTTGACAAATTTGCCCGGTTAGTTGGAATATCTGTTCATGCATATTCATCAAAAAAAAATCTCTCTCGAGAAGACAGAATCTCGTCGTACGAACATGTCGAATGTGTACATATTTGTCATCCAAGTGTAACTCACTTGGGGCGACAACAGCGAGCAAATTTGCAGTAATGAATTGATCATTTTTCACCCCTGTGAATACACAACGAGGCGCATTTAACTGCTCAACGTGACGGTCGTTACACATTGAACTTCATTTCGTATGCATTGATAGTCATTTGTTAGTTGCCATGTTAACTTTTGTTTTAATTTCAACGCCAGGTCTTTCCGATTTATCTTCATCGTTAACAAGTTACAGCAGTATTTAGCTTCAATGTGAAGATTATGGATTGTGCACAATGATTCAAAAGTCTGGAATCACCCCCCCCCCTTTCCTCGCACATTACCTAAAGAGGAAACCGTTACGAAAGGTCGAGCACCCGATTTGGCAGTGTTCGCCTCGCTTCGGCTCTTCACGTGAGCGGAACGGCCTGGATGCCTCCCCGAGAATTAAAACCACGACCAAGCTGGGGAAGATTTAAAATGGGTTTCACCATATTCACCACATTATCGCCCCTTCCACCCATTATATGTTTCCGTTTGCAATGTTTCTGTTCCTCTTGTTCCCGCTCCTCTACACAAGCTGCAACACAAGCTGCAACCAAAGTGAGTCCCAGTCCGATCCTGACTCCTCAAACTAAAGACGATCACGTTTGATATCATCCAAATTTCCTCACCGCGAATTCCAACCAGCACCACACAGAGAGAGAGCAACAATTTATCATAGCACAGTTGCATATTTAATAGTCACATGCAAGTAGAGCTATTTGTGTAAAACCCCGGACTGGTAGCTCCAAGCTGCTACTGTCGAGGAAACTTCAACAGTTTCAACCTAAAATAAACTTGAAACTTTGTAGACTAATAACAGGGGTTATAACTAGTCATAGGGTTAAAATAAACCCTTACCAACTGTAGTTACTGGATCGATAAATTAGCATTTTAACAGTGAAACTTGGATGTCATTTTATTAAAAAGTATAGTCTGGCATCTAACGTTCACATAGCCAGTCATGGCACACCGTTTTACTGAACACGAAACTAATACCTTTTTTTTTTAAATGTAATGTTTTCATTATTTTACTATTCAATTTCGTGCTATGAAGACATAGGTTAATGAACTGTAACAAAACATTACTGACCATTTTTAAAAATGAAAACGTCGACCTCCGTGGCGGAGTGGTTAGCAGGGGGTCTCGGGTTCGAATCACGGTCTGCGCATGAGTGTTCTTTGTGAGTGTCCCTTCATCATTTTCATCATTTCATCACTCACTAAATCAACAACAACAGGAAAACGTGAATTACTAATCATGATGAAAAAATCTACTTTTACCGACATTCCTGTCCATTTTCCACTCTCGCTATAGCCTGCAAGATGAAAGAGCGCTCGACTTTCTGACTCCAAATACAAGAGGGGGTTCTCGCTCTGTGGTTTACTCTCAGCGCATAAACTAAAAGCCATCCTCGGCCAGTCAGCATCTGCTGTTCAAGAATGAATGTCGCGAAGATCAGAGAGATTCCAAAAACTTATTCATCCCCTGTTGCTGCTGTTAAGTTTGGCAACGGAGGACAAAACAAACTGGAGACGATTTGCTCCATGGTAACGAACCTTCCTTGATTGAGTCAAGGGGCCAACGCAGCTTTTTTTCTTAATGTTTACTGACACCTGGGAACTCTCATAGCTCGGAGAATAACAAGAACATATGGAAGGGTAAAGATAATTTTTAAATGACCGACCTGTATTATCCGAAACGAAAAATAATCTTTTGGGTTAAAGAAATATCTGATACGTGTCAAATGAAGAATTAGGTTCTTGAGAACAACTGCGAGCAATGATATATATATATATATATATATATATAACCACTCGTACACTGCGACACTTCATAACAATGCTGGCAGGAGGCAGAGTCTTTATCTTTGATCCCCAGCTTCCCGTTCACTAGAGACATTTAACGATCGCAAAACCAGACATAATTTCTCTTCCTACCTCGGTTTAATGGATGCTGTCATCTACAATTTGACGTCGGCGTCGCGTAGAGCGTCTGCATGAACGGCGTCACGTCAGTCGAAGTGTGTAGATCTCCTCCCCGTCCTCCCAACCTCATCTTCCATGGTAGCAAATCGCATAAAGCCTAATGGCTGTCACATACCGTATTCGTGCTATCTGGATTAGATTGCAAAGCCTTTTTCAGGGTTTAGGAATTGGTACCCAAACTTTTTCTCAGTACATCACTCCCACAGATGGTACCGAGACTAGAAGTCTTTGGGACTTTGGGAGACGAGACTGAGTACGAAGCAGACCTCTTGTCGAGACTTGTAAACCATATGTACAAAAAATTTACTTGAGCCAATTCGACTTTGCTATGGCTTATTCAGATATAACAAACGGGTGTCTACGAGATTAGTTACAGATAGAACATGGCTGATTGCCGTCAAATTAGGCAGGTATTCACCCTTGACTTCTGGGATGATGTCCAATTTTTGTAAGTGTTTATGGGTAGTTGTGAATCACATTTCTAGGAACCTTCTGTAAGGGTTTTGGATAAAATTAAAATTTGTTCTACTTTTATGGTTTTCTCTAAACACTTATTTACGAAACGCGGTATTATCAAGTGCATATCTTCGGAACGCTAGGAAGATGAAGGTGTTTTGAAGATACAGATTCAATTCGAAGAATCTGTATTCTCGATGACATACTATCTTGTAAAATTGGTATTTCAAACATTTTCAATGTCTTTAATTTTCAAAGTTGAAAAAAAATGTCCCAGCCGGATCTGCTCAGTCTATACTACGTCTTCTGTATTTTGTTAGAAGTTGGTAGTGGTACCGTTTCACATGAAAGAAAACTAAGAAAAGTATATCTTGAAAATTGCAATTGCATGCAGCACGCCAGACGCTTGGAATTGAGTATACCGACTGTGTTCTTTGCTGCATGCTGATTGTCTGTAGAATCCTTCCAGGTAGCACCATGGAAATAAACTAATACCTCTGGGTCTGACGCCATATTGAAGGCCTTACCATAGAGCTTGAACAACGGACACAGCAACAAATTTGGATATCATACACATACACTTTAATTCACTTGACATTATACAATAATTAAATACGTTTGCACACACACTGATGAAAACAAAAGCCCACATCCGACAGGATAACTGAACAATGTCCTTCCCGCTGCAGCGAGCCGACATGCACCATGTCGCTGAGCTATGAATAACACGCTCCCAGAATTCCGCTCGCTCACAAGAAGTTCCCAGCGGGAGTAAAAAGAAAATAAATGAGGAGCGTAAAGCAAAATTACATACAATCTTAAACACTGATTTTTTTTTATTGACCTCGGTTTTGTGTCGAAAAACAATAACTTCCGATTGAATGTAACACCACTTCACGCATTTAACCCATTTCTAAGGAATATCAAGGAGCGAACAAATTGCTTTCGTGTTTGAGTTTGATTTGTGTAAATGTAAAAGAATATTCATCATTGATTTACCACACCCTCCAAAACAAAAATACCCCCAAAATTTGCTACAACCTCCTCGTTTATTTATCCACTGCGTAACCACCCCTAACATTTTGCACGATCTCCCTATTTTTTTTCAACAATATAACTTAATATTAATTTTGTTTGCAAATTTAACTTTCCGCCCTTCTAGAAACATTATCTCACCCCTAGAATGGAAACTTACGCATGAGCTATGACCTATCCTACAAGGATCCTACTTCAGAATTTTTGCAAGACCTGGGTGGGAAGGATCATTTGCTTATTCAGACTACCCATTCACCGGTCCCATGGGTCGTATACCAAGACATTTTAGCAAACCCTCGCGTTTAAAACTATGCACTTTCAATACATTTGACAATGTGGGGTCTCTTCGATTGTTGTTTGGTTCCACGAACAGCGTTCGGCACCTTCGTACCCGAAAAGTAAACGATGTTAGCCGAAGACAATTTACCCGGCTGCCGGCCGCTTTCCAGCTGCCAGTTCAAAAGTCAACATCCGTTTCTTAGATCTATTCGATAGTCATAGTAAAGTTGTTCCATATGATTGTCAATTCACAGATGAGATCTCCATTTAATTAGCTGTGATTCTGGATGTTCTTTCCATATTATATTATTCTAATTAATCTGTTTTCCTTTCCTTTTGCAGTGCCATCAACCCAATACTGTACAACGCTTTGTCGTACAAGTTCAGAAGGGCCTTCCACAGGACTTTATCCTGCGGGAAACACAAGGAATGCCGCTACATGTCCACCATGGGAATGTCCACGTACACTTGCAGCGTCACCGTACCGTCGACGCCACGTCAGAATCACAATGATCACGTGACCAGTTTCTGAACCGTCCGATGCGAACATGTCCAGACTTGTCTTGTCCTTGAGAATCGATGTTCATGCGAGTGAAAGCTTGTGCAAAGAATATATATACTGTGCGGTGAGTTTTTACATTTTAAAGTGTATGCATATGGGTACACAGGGTGATCTTTTTGTTTATCTAACAGAAGTAATTCATAACAATATCGACCAATCATTACTAACCATAACTAACAAGTGTGGCACGTTCGTGTGTGTCTATGAGTGTGTGGTGAATATAGATGTGAAAGTCACAGAGAGTTGTTTTTAATAATAAGAAGCGACACGTTTACTATTTCGTCGGAAACCAAGTTGAGTGTGCGAGATTCCATTCGTAGACAAGACGATTGTAAATCAGAATTTCCAAGATGTCGAAAAATGTGAGTCGTTAAGACGAAATGTTTAAAAAAAAAAGTTCATGTTCCAAAACTCGTGTGCGTACTGACTGTTAAGATTGTGTTATTATTATTGTTTGTTGTATTTGTAAATATATTGTTTGCCGAAACAATTTTGCTCAAAGGAAACACACATTTGGCATACTAATTGTAGGCATGGTAAGATATTTTGCTGTTACAATAACGAAATGCGTTGTAGAGTGAACTTCAAAAATAATTTATTCGAATTCTTATAATCTTAGTATCTTTACTTTAAGGTAAGTTATATTTTTCAAAGAAAGACAAAACAATTACATCATTTCTAATACCATTTGTGCATTCCTGGTATAGATATTCATAAGTACTAATCAATATCATGTTCATTAATAAAATTCATAATAGCTACAATTTTGAGAGTAATCATTCAAAACGATAAAGTTGTTTACTTGTATATGTATTACAGTATGAGACATTTTTGTAATATCAGCTTTATTGTGCAAATGTCTTCAACATATTATACTAAACATTGCAAATGATAAACATAGCTAAACTGCATTATACCTGCTTATGAACTTGATAGCTTATATTACTAATCCGAGAAGTATATACTTTTTCATTATTGACAATACGTCTTATAAACTGACTAAATGAAGTGTAATATTATACATACAATAAAAATAAGATTAGATTCTGTACTGTGTTTTGTCAGGGTATTTAATTTGACATAAGTCCTCCATTGCTTCTGATTAAAAGACCACTTTGTATGTTATTATATCATTACCCCTTTATATATATGATAATACTGTAAATAGTTTATCCGTTATACGTAAAATTTCGTGCTGTAACAAGATTACAGCTTATTTTTATGTGTAGTGACTATATATATATAGATATATATTAAAGTTTATTTGAAAAGTTTGCCGTTTTTTATATTATGAATATTTATTTACGTGTTTTATTCGTATTGTAACGACATAGTTAAGAGTAACTTCGGCATCCCTAAGCTCAAAAGTTTATTGCTTCATCAACACGAATCTTCCATTTGTCCCCATCCAAAGCAAGAGCAAGACCACATACCCTTCATCTCTTTATGGTCTAAGAATTTTTCTAAGGCTTAAAAGAATCTTATGCTCATCTTGTAACGTAAGGGACTGTGTTTCTCATCTACAAAATTACTGTCTTATGTATTTTAACCTTTAGATTCTTTGTTGGACGAGAAGATAAAAAAATATGGCTATAAAATTACCTGAATTTAGTCTGGCTTTAATTTCCTCTTTAATATCATTTTCAGTTCTTAGTATTACTTCCAAGTACACCCAAAGCAGAATTTCGGCCTGCTTTTTTACTTTTAGTCATTACCTTGAAATAATATAGTTATATAATACAATATACTTTATATTGAGAACTTTTGAATATTGGACTTGAATCTATTGAGAACTTTGGACACCAAAACTACTTCTGAGGGGCATTTGTTCGTGTACATTACAAATAATAATAATAATGCACGTACAAATGTATAATGTGTGTACATATTATAATGCCCAAGGTAGGTCAAGACCAGGAAGAGATGGCAAAATTCAGCACTGACTAATAAAAAGAGGACATAGCTATTTCATTAAGACACATATCACCCTTGCGTAAATTATGTGCACGTCACTGCATCCTAGATCTCGTAGGCATCGTAGTATAGATAAAAAGATATCAGGATATTACCAATTGCCCTCAGTATGGGTGGCGTACACAGAAATGTGAGCGTTCACGTCGAACCATTCGTGTACGCAGCATTTCCCAGGATTTTGCAGCTCGTTTGAATTTATGTTTTTTTTTTTCAGTCTGTCTAATTGTATGTATTTATCCCTAATTGTTTGTGAGTAATCGACAATTGTTGATTGTATAAATTTAAGCGGGAAAAAAATGCTGGCTCGATCAGGACTCGAACCCCTGTCAAAGCTCTATCAAGTGAGTACAGATCCAGCCCTGGTTTAGCCTGATTTTTTTTTCGCTCCGCTGTTTTACCTTATGGTCGCATTCGAACTTTTACACTGTCTTGTTAGGTCCATAGTTTCCTGACTGTGTTTCTGATGGTTTGCATTGGTAAAACAAGTCAATAAACTTCTTATTGTCTATTATTGGAAGTGGGGGGGAATATGACCACCTTAAGAAAAATTGCCAATAATTAAGAGATTTATTGAAATAAGAATGAGTTTCATATTGCAAAATGAACACCAGTCTTTGCACTGTATCTGGTAGTATACATGAGTAAAAATCTCTTCCTGTAAAGGAACAAGAAATGCACAAACAAAAGTGTGCATAACGCATATTATCCCCACTGATAGGGGTAATATGCAAATTACACTGGTGGGGAATATGAGCAGTTATGTTTAATGGATACATTTAAGGACATATACACGTAAAAATTAATCACAGGTTAGAACTGAATGAATGCGTATTATAAACAATAGCGTGTGCGTGGGGGGGGGGAGCAGTTGCCCCATCCATAATACTATCACTTGGAAATTTAGTGTAGAAAAATCTTATTACCGTTATTAAACAATATTATTTTCTTTATAAAAAGTATTTTCAAGACGACGAATTTTCCCAGCAAACTACAGCGGGTTTGTTTTCTATGTAATTTGACTATCTCACTTCGTTCTCCAGCAAATTTCTTGTTATTATGACTCATGCCTTTTATTCGTTAGCCTAGTTATGTTTACACCTGTGTGGCACAGAATACATTGGCCACACATTGGAAATGAATACATTATGTGTAGATGTTTTGAATATGCTGTACGAAATCATGTTTACATGTAAATTTGCCTGAACCACAGAGAAGGAAAATGAAAGGGGAGGGAAGCAGAGACCTTTTGTGCGACAGAAGCTGGAATTCTTCTAATAGAGTGATTTTCAGTGGGTCCGGACACACACTATACACACCTTTGTTTAGTACTCGTGAATACAATAAAACGGAGATGAAATTAGGTTCTCCAATTTCTACAATTAAACTTTCATTAAGGCTTTTGCCCCCTTTAATCAGAGGGTCAGCGCACGCCCATGATGATAAACATGTCCTGTAATCCTCAAATTTCCTCATCCCCCTTACAATTAGGGCAGACGAAATATATTTCTTCCTGTATACCAACACATTGATTATGATACCGCAAGGAACAAAGGTGACAACAAATCCACTCTTCACCACGACACCAACGTTTACATACAGGGCACTGGTTGTATCATTAAATGAATGTACTAGTTTTAATTAAATACGTTGTGAATTTGTTATGGATCTTGAAGGGTCATGGGTAATACACTCCTTTTTTTGGCAATTTATGAGGTTTCAAATCGATTACATCGGATAGAAGTTTATCTATCTGAAGTGCCAATATACACCGAAGTGCTGTACTCATTTTCCCCCATTGCAAACTTTTATGTAAGTTGGTACTACTGTGTTGGAATGAGACATAATACCATGATGCAATTCGTAGGGTGTGAACCATTGTTCTAGCTTTGTTGTTACTACATACACAGATCAATATCTCAAGTAATATTCTGCTCAGATCTTAACTCTTTGTATAGCTCTTTTCAGTTGTTACGGCGTGCGCTCTAGAAGCTGGCAGGGGAAGTGGAGAGCGGGGAAACGACCTATCCAGCGCAACGAGACAGGCCGGTTAGAGAGACTGCAGCGTTGCCAGAGTAGCGGGAAAGAGGAGTTGAAATCGAAAGAACCATGAAATACAGACGTCCCATTCATTGTTCGCGTATGGCCTGAGTATGCGTATTATCCCCATCTTGTGGTCAGTAGAATACCGATAAGTGTATGATATCAAGTGTATACGTTGTAGGAATTCTTTCCAACTGTACCGAATGGTAGCTAGCATTGTCCATTACAATCACTGCGTCTTTGATGTTCCTTTCGTCAAGCGTATCTAAAAACTGCAAAAACCACTGAAAACTAATTTACATTCCTGTAGAAAACCAGTGTGACTGGAACCTACGTGGCAAACAATAATGCGCCCACCTTTACCCACGGACATTTTTAAACCCCCTGTACCCTCTTTATTTTGCCAGATTTTCGTTGGAGCGTAATTCTAATGTATGTACGTTTCATCTAAATGAAATACCTATATAGGGCAAATGTTCCTTATTTTTTAGAAGATGCATTTTTCGCAAAAACGTTACTCTGGCTGTAACTATATCGGCTCTCTCCATCAGAAATCGTCTACTGTCATTGCTCTTTTTGTACTTGAACCCCATATACTTCAGTATCCTCCACAACGACGAAACTCCCCACTGAAAGCTTATTTATGTATGCAAATCAACGAAAACTTGTTCAGTGTTGGATATTCACCCTTTACATAATACCCGAGGATAATTCTTCTTGTTATATCTTTATCGCAACCGTCGATTGCCTTTGTGATAGCTACTGTTCCTTTTGATTCGTTTGCGCGGTGATTCAAATGACGTGGAACCCGACGCCTCAAGACTATCTTTGCCTTCCCTAACAATATGCTGCACAGTTAGCGTCACTCCACAAGCTTCCGACACTCTCTGTTGCACTTTGTGCACACTTACCAAGGGAAAACTGTTTTCTGCTTCCTTTTGAAAATATCCATGAGCCCTACTGATTATTTTCCTGCCTTGGCTACGAACTACCTCCTTCCTGTTCGCCATCGTACGATACTTACTGCGTTGATAAACACAAAGCTCCCAATGGAACAGCGAGAGTACAAATAAACGTCACATCACATGCCACATACACGTTTATCGAAGAAACAATGCAGTTAGGCAATACACGATGCGACAACAATTACTCCCACGTATGTTATTCCTACATTCCGCTCATAACAAACAGGAATCAACACGGGCAAAAGACCATCAGCAACGCGGTGAATTGGCAACACAGCAACGTGCAGAACGAAGTTAGCGCTGCAGCTTCCTCCCGCAACTGCGTAACTCTCGGCTCCACCGCTAGGTGGTCTGTTCTCTGGTTGGTCAGCGGCATGTTCCCCGCTCCCCACTTCCCCTGCCAGCTTCTAGAGCGCACGACGTAAGAACTGAAAAGAGCTTATAGTAAAAAATAACATCAGGTGTTTTTTTAGCACAATTTCGAGAAGCACTTCACAATCAAGACCACTGATGTAAACCTACAATTGTTTATTTTTCACCGCACACAGCATATGCTGTGACGCAATAACCTTGAGTGTTTCCATATTCCCCACCTTTCCATTTTCCTCAAGTTCCCCCATTGTTACCTAAACAACGCAAACATTCAAGTATACAGAGCACAAGGCACTACATTTCTGATGAAAAGAAGAAAATGTCTTTCTATTCGATAGTCGATGAAACCACGGTCGTGGACGACAGAGTAGACTGGCTCCAGTGTAACCGCTCACATTTATTTACATTGTGTTAATTTTTCCACCGTGTGCGCCAGTGTGAAAGTTCGGCAGAGATCGGATCTAATGTAACCACACCCTTACCTGTGTGGAATTATCTCTGTAGAAAGAGATCTATTGGCTTTGAAACACTGATGACGTCGACGGTGCCTACAGTTTAAAGTGTGATCCGAACCACTATGTGCCTCCACCGGGAATCGAACCCGGGACCCCTTGATTACAAGGCAACGACGCTACCACTGCGCTATCAGGGAGGCCCTGATATTACCTTAGACATTTGGCACATACATCTCTTGTGTTTCCCAAATCATAAGGTGCTGATTACTTTTAATTGTATTCTCGAAACGAGCAGCTGATTGGTCGATCGAGATCATTCATATCACGTCATAAACCCATAATTCCATTAGCTGTAAACTTACATTAGTTTCTGTCAAGTAATGGAAGATACATTTATTTCTTTTTAATGATACATTTTTCAGAACGTAGCCCGATTCTCACTCTAAATCAGGCAATTTTATCAGATTTCTCCTCTTCCGGGAAAGAAATGTTATGTGTTCCTCAGCGTGTCACGGTTATGAACAGTTGGAAGCTTATTCTCGTCCTTAGAAGAAATTGCATACCGGGATTCCGCTCACCCATGTGAAGAAATGCAATTTCCCAGATTCCAACGCGGTGACATTTCCAATCATAAAAGGGAATATGGAAATCTACTTCTTGTTGCCGTCGTCCAAAAAAATATATTTTCCTCTCTCTCCAGTCCTTTTGCATGTGTCGTATAATTTATCAGACACCAAGAGATGCACACGGCTTCGATTTGCTTTCCTTTCAAAGGACTCTTCTCTGTTTTCATCTTCCTTCAACCTAACCAGTGACGTAGATTGGTCATTCGTGAATTTCTAAATATGAAAATCCTCCAAAATCTTCAACCACGTACATGGGAATCTGTTTGATTTTTGAAAATCACACACAAACGCACACGAAGACACACCCTTGCTCTCTTTATTGATCGTGCTGTAGAGTTACTAGACCAGTGGTTTTCAACCCGCGCTTCCTCATTTTAATGTATATGCTCGCTAAAGCCAGTAATCGAATAAATGAAATAATGCGAACCAGCAACAGTTCTTGTTTACGAATGGTTGATGTGCTTTAAAAATAATATTATTAACATACATGACTGTTTCATAGATTTTTCATCGAAAAATGCACGCTCGACCAGGACTTGAACCCAGGTCTCTGGCGTACAGTGCCTTCCTCTACCGGCCTTCCCGATGGCGCAGTGGTAGCGTCGTCGCCTTGTAATCAAGGGGTCCCGAGTTCGATACCTGGTGGAGGCACATAGTGGTTCGGATTCCACTTTAAACTGTAGGTCCAGTCCCGATTAGCCTTACTGTGCATAAAGTGGACTTAAAACACTAAATCAACCAACCAACCTTCCTCTACCACTGTTCGAATCCTGGTCGAGCCTGTACTTTTCGCTGAAAAATCTACGTAGTACATCTCCTGTGTGTGCCTAATTTAAAGAAAAACTGTTTCGTATTGTTTTACAGGACTAATCATTATAGCGGTTATTTTGTATAGTTACCCACTCAGGCGTTAGGGCGTCTGACTACCATGCGAGGGGCCCGGGTTCGATCCCGGCGGGGGAAAACCGGGATTTTTTCACCTGTTCAAGCGGCTCCGGCGCCCACCCACCCTCGTATAAAGTGGGTACCTGGAGGAAACTCTGGGGGGTAATGGCGGCCAGGGGCGTGGTGCTGATCACATCACCCCCACATTCGGCCGTGATCAAGTAAGTGTGGGGCCCTAACTCCACACCCCCTATACGCCTTCATGGCGTGGTTCAAACACAGGGGAGCACTTCACTTTTTTTTACTTTTTATCCATGCTGATATACTGCTTCATAAGAAAAGGAGTACAGTGTATTAATATATATTGAACAACAGAACTCGTGTAATTGATTTGCTTTATTTTACTTCGTTTCTTGTGCCACTTTTGGCTAATTTGCGAAGATGGGGATGAGTGATGATATGATGATTGATGAATGGACGCTCACAAACATCCATGCCCAGCCAAGGATTCGAACCCGGAACCCCTGGCGTCGTAGCGCGATGTGCTAACCACTCCGCCACGGGGTTGGCATAATGAATTGTAACACTACTACTACTGCTACTACTACTACCACCACTGTACACTTGTCTGGATCGGTGCGACCCGTCAGTCCCTTACAGAACATGATAATTACCCGCTAAAGGAAAAATCGTTAGAATGCCGCTAAATTAGACTAATGCAGGGTTGGTCATCCGGCTTTATTTGTGACTCAGAGCTCTTGAATTCACTTGTGGAGTTCAGAGCGAGCAGCGGTACTGTATAGTTGTAAATGGGGCGGCACTGACGTACCAAGGATTTTTTCGGGGGGAGCTGGAATTGTAAAGGTGGTAGCACACAGCTGCTTTCTGAGGGGCAGCATACACAGTAAGATATTTTGTACATTTTGAACTTTAAAGTCTCAAAAATGACAATCGTGGGTCATTTTAAGAGTAGTTTGCATTTAGCAATCTGTTTTTTTCTGAGTTCCTCAATATTTCAGAGGGGACTGTAGCTCCATTAGTCTCCCTCTCTCTGCGTAAGCCATTGGGAAGGAGGGAGTGAGCTAGGCAGGAGGCTTCGTCGGTCGCGTTCGTGCTGTGGGAAACCTCTCGCTATTTGATTAACAGTGCAGTGTGGCGTTGTAATCATGGCAGAAGACACAGGTGGTGGTTCAATGGAAAGGAAGGCGCCTTCCACTGTGGCATTTTTTACCTCTCTCAACGCAAAAGCCATAACTAAAAGCGGCGTAAGGGGTGACACTTTCCGAATACAACCACACGTCAACCTCTCTTCCACGTAGTACACCCTGGACTGCATTTGGTAGACTAACGAGCCTCTGGCGTCTGCACCCACAGTCAGCATAATCCTCTGTGGGACTTGGGTGCTGTCGATGTATGTTTCATCAATTTCACCTTCATATGTCGGGTCTATGAACTTTAGAAAACATTTCTTTGGATGCAAAGATTGAATTTGAGTGATTAATCTGGACGCTATGCGACAGTGTACTTTCCCCCCCCCCACTAAATTTTCTAATATATTACTATTTTCAACGTACAAATACGTAAGTACTTAAAATATCGTTAAGCTTTTCTTGAGAAGTATGTTGTATGTGTTGTGATCGTTTCATTGATGTCATTTGAATGCACAAGTGTATATTTAAAAGTCTAATGCTAATATTTATGTTGCAATATTAAATACGCCTATTAGTATTGTTAAGGTGGTGTGGTGGTGAAGCCATACCTGTCGGGGTTGCTAGGAGACATCTGTGGCATCGTACGCTACCTTACACCACAACATTCAATGTCCTCCTAAATGGTGTAATATATTCTTGTAATGAAGGGGTCCCGGGTTTGATCCCTGTGGAGAGACATGCTGGTTCGGATCTCAATTTTAACTGTAGGTCCAGTCCCTATTAGTCTATGTGAGCATGAAATGAACTTAAAATAAACTTTTCATAAAGTGCTTTACATTTCATGCACTCTCCAAATGTAGACAATGAAATTTTTGTGGGGAAAATTCGACCAATACTCGCACATTGCATGTCAGTGCTCTGCCACCGAGCTCCAGAACCGACCACTGGAAATTCCTTCAACAGACTTGAAAAAGTTTTATCTTCTTGGATTTTTCCAGCATATTCATCTTCGTCGCCGTGATAACTTAATGGCAGACACAACACGCGACGCTAAATAGCCCTATCAAAAACAACCTTACCATGCAGTTTCTTCGGATTAGTTTGCTGGTGCATGATGCACGTGAATGAGCGATGCATCTTGACTGCCGTGACAGGCATAACTGTATTATCGGTTGATGAGCCTGATATTGGAGAGCAGCATCGCCAGAGCTTGATGGAGAATGACGGAACTGGGATATTTTCCTGTTTTTTCCTGCAAAAGAACCATCAGTGTAAATCATAAAATGAGTATCTTGGCTGAAGGCAGCATGCTAAAGACATGGGAGACTACGAAAAGTTTTCGGGTTCATATCAGAAAAATTTCGTCTTTGAGTGGGAGGGAGACAACATATTGATATACACAGTGTTTTTTTTTCTGAAACGAAAGGTTCCAGTACTCTTCACGTTGGTTTGTTATTGTGTTCATCATAACTGCTCTTATATAAAAAGGTGCCGGTACGGCGTACCGTTGCGTACCACCGCTTTTTTTCTGGCAGTACGCAACGGTACTCCGTGCCGGAAGCTTTTTATATGAGATTAATTATGAATATGGCACAATGTTTTGAGTATTTCTTATGATGAACACAAGAAAAACCAACTTGAAGAGTACCAGATCCTTTCTTCCAAGAAAGTACGTGCGTGAAAAATGGAAGCGACAGAAAATGAAACTAAAGAGAGAACGGAGGAAAAAAATAAAATAGAGACAACGAATTAAATAAAGAGACAGAAGCGTGCGAGAGAGAAGGTGAGAGTAGAAGAGAAAAAGCGAGATGCAGAAAGAGAACGGGGAAGTAAAGAACAAGGAGCAGAAAGTAGAGAGAGAAAGAAGTGAGAAATAAAGAGAAAGAAGTGAGCGAGGAGAGAAGGGGAAATAAAGATAAATAAGCGAGACAAAGAACGGGGAAGATAAAAAGGAAGAGGAGAGAACGAAGAAAATAGAAGCGAGAAACAGCTGTGATAAGAAAGAGAAATAATCAAATGTGAGTAAAGAGGACGAAAGGAGGAGAATAGAAACAAGGTACAGAGGAAAGGGATGAGAAAGGAACAGAGTTAAAGTAGAAGACAAAGAGGTGCATGAGTAGAAAAAAGAAAGAAGGAAATGAAACAAAAATGGTAGAGAAAACACGAGAAGAAATCATGAAAAGAAGAAGGTAAAGACGGAAATGTACTGAAATGGACGGAAATCTACATAGAAGATAACGAAACGTAAGAAACGGAAATAGAAAATAGTTACAATTAAAAGGGCCAATGGAAGAATTAGTAGGTATTTTTTTCTTATTCCCTGGAGAAGGGATAAAGTGTAGTCTAGCATCCATGACTACAGAATTTGGAGAATCATACACCTTACAGGATTGTAGTAACCTCGTAGTATATTCAAGTTAGAACTTAGCTGACCTCGGTGGCGGAGTGTTTAGAACAGAGCGCTACAACACCATGAGTTTCAGATTCGAATCCCGGCCTGGCCATGGGTGGTCTTTGTGTCTCTTCATCAATTTCATCATATCATACTTCATCTTTGCGATTAACCAAAAATGGCAAACAAGTGAAGTAAAATAAAACAAACCAATCAATTAAGTTAGAACCACATCCATAAATTGATATCTTTGCGTAGTGCAATAGGCTTATATGTGTTTCTTCTTTACATGATAAGTTCTTCTGACTGTAACTGTTATTCGTCATACGTATATCTGCTCGAATGCCCTGTCCAAGTAAGATGTTATACGTTTGTCTCTGAATATGACTATAATAATGCCGAGCAGACCCGATAAACTTGTCACCTTTATTATTTTTACATGACAGAAAAATACATATCTTTTGTGCAACGCATCAGGGCCCTTTAATCTTCTGCATCAAATGCGGAGAAGCCAGTGTAACTACCTGTCTCCACATCACATATTATTAGGCCCTTCTCAGAAGTTGAAATTACCACGTCGATCCATTTTCTCTTTGTGCCTACAAGAACGCCTATAAATGCGCCTTTCATCCTTGATCGAAACCTTTTACTACGTCCGTTCACCGTCCAACACAAAAAGGAGAGAGAGGGGAAGTTGATTTGCGCCCCCATCAACGTACACGGTGCTCAGCAAGTTTAACTTTTTTTAAAAAAAAAAATGAAAATGTGTGAAAGCAACTGATGAAACGATATGCCACACATCACTTGTCTCCTGGCTCGTATCAACAAGCTGGCAGGACTCAACTTCCTGGCAACTGCAGAAAAGGATGTTTTGTGTTTGGTGGTTCTCAAGTTCCACATTTCACTCCCTGTAATTGTGTTTTCTTTTGTTTTTATTCCGTATTACGTATTGGTTGTCTTGTTATTTCTTATTAGTATTACACGAGACAAGGTTTCCTAACTTCCTCGTATTTTTTTTATTTCCTATCCGGCCTTTTTCATTTACTAGAAAGGTCTAAACATGGGCCCCCCCTTTTTATGTTGTCATTTTCGGAGGAGAAAAATTAATATATCAACCACCTGCCTTTAAAATGCATATCTATGATTGATTGATTGATTTAGTTGAATTTACTTCGCGTTTTGTGCCTCTTGGCTAATTTGCGAAGATGGGGATGAGTGATGAAATGATGAAATTGATGAATGGACATTCACAAACAACCAAGCCCGACCGGGATTCGAACCCGGGGCCCTTGGCGTCACAGCGCGATGTGCTAACCACTCGGCCACAGGGTCGGGCGCATATCTATGAAATATATACTTAAATGTAATAGCATGCTAATGAAAGCAATTTCCAAAAAGTGGTAAAATGATGTATTTCAAAATTGTGGTCTAAATATGGGCTACTAGTGGCAATATCACAAAAAACAATTAATTTTTTTTAAAAAAACAGTCATTTACCGCTAAAACATTATAAAATTCATATTTGTCAATAATCTGTTGTTTTGAAAATCACGCGGAATGGGAAAAATCGAAATTAAGAAAAACAACCTAATATTTGTTGAAAATGTGATCTCAACATTAGACCTAATGTCATAGTCCATATTTAGACCATCACGCTATTTTTCTTCTACAATTTATTTTCACTCTCTGTGGTATATATTTCACAAACAAATCATGGCATTATAAAAGCCCACAATTGTTTTATGTACCGCTAATATCATAACCTATACAAAGCAGATGAGAATTCAGAAAACGCTGAGTTAAAACATACCTGCAAAATGTTTTCGGAGGTCGCAATTCTATGACAGCTTCCAAGACCGAAACTAACCACCACTTTCTCTTCCGAATTGGCGTCGCAACCATCCTCCTTGACAGATAACCAGTGCGATGCTGCAGCACCCGGAGCGCTGATAACTCCAACACCCATATTTAAACCTTCGCTCATATTTAGACCTTCACTTCTACTGGTTTTATTTACTATGTTTGTTCCCTGTTGTTTTAAGATACCAATCAATAAAAGCGTCAACTGTAGGTAACTTTATAGCAGAGCTATAAAGACAAAATTTGGTTAACTGGTAGACCTATCAAATGTGACCTATCGAGTGTGAACATTTAAAAATTTCTACAGCTGAAGACGTAGCATTTTCTTTCTTTTTAAAAATATTTTCACTCGGCTGGTTTCTTTCACATTTTCACTCTGGAGTTGTTGGTTTTTTTTATATATACATTTTCTGCCTGACGTTTTGTATATTTACTAACTGGTGTCTTAATTATTTTACAATAATTTATATTTTATTGACTGGCATCTTGATAATCGAACCACCGAAATGTACTGGAAATAGTGCCCTTCACTTACCCTCATGTTTCTCATCTATTACTCGTGACATTTTACATTTAACTAGGCTACCTTATGTTTCTTGTTTCTAGTGTTTCATGTTTTAATCATTCATATTTTGTGTCTTATAATTTTCTACGATTTTAAGCTATCTGCAGTCTAGACGCAATGTTCTTCCACACAAATTAGTCACTCATTATCTGTTCTGAAAATAAACACTACCAAAAGTCTTCTATCTTTCATCAAAAACACATAAAGACTTATTTGTTAAGTATAAATGTACGCCAAATTCATTTAATACGCAAAATTTATGTTTAGTCGCAGAGGAAAGACTTGTATTTTCGCTGCTTTGATCAAGGAACGTCATAGGTAGTTAAAGTTAATTACATCGTCTATCATAAACAGTTTATTTGAAACTAGGAAAATGAAATTAATGGTATTAATTTAATACAAACATAAGTTCTGTGAAGCAATCGAAATTCATACATTAATTTGATTCCTATTAGCAAAGCAAACATTTTGTAATCAATTATTTTTTTGTATTTGGAAGAAATGTAAGGATAATGTGGAACAATTGTTATCGAATTATGTGCGTATCAATTTCACGTATCACCTTCGCAAGATTAACCACATTCATAAATGCATTTAATAATTGGTGACAGTCCACATATTATCACATAATCAATGTGAGGAATCCTTTCTAGAATTAATGTAATTTTTATTTATTGTTATTGAAGGTATAAATACAATGAATCCATTGTTGTTAATCGGATGCGTTGCATTGGTTCGTATTGTAGAATGTTGATTTGATGGTAATAGCTTCAATTTATGGATTGGTTTTCAAATAAAAGGGAAAATGCTGATTATTATTATCGGAGCAAATGAAACTAAAATACAAAGAGAATTCCAAACAGCAATTCACTGAGAGGGAGAATTCCACACAGGAAGCGCAAAACGCGGCGAAATCAGGGACGCTCCGGTACAGCTCTGTTAAATAAAAGCCTTCGCAAATATTTCTGCACAACATGTCTCCAATAGTAGCTACGTGAAGACAATGGTACGAAACTATTCATGAGATAGTGGACCATAAAACAAAAAGACAGGCTCGTGTTCGGGGAGACCTTCCACGTAGTACAACCTAGACTGTTTTTTGCAGACTAACAAGGCTCTGGCTACTGGCCCTGTGGCCAGTATAATTGTGTGTGTTGTCCTGTATTTTGTCCTTATGTGTGTTGAGCGCCCCTTTGCAGCCTCAGCTTTACAGAAAATTTTAATATTTTAGTAACACGGTATTGCAATTATGCTATTTTATTTATGGCAAGGGGCTGGACCCCGTATAACGTGACGCACCCAAAATTTTAAACTCAAACTCGTATATACGTTCAGTTCCAAACGTAAGTGTACGTACAACGAGTTCAGCGGACGATGCCAAAGAGCAATACGAACTGTGGCAAGGCACAACACGCGTGATCGACACTTCAGAAAATAATTGCCTTTATCTTCCGAACATCAATTACCACAGTCTCCACAGACTTGTTCTGATTCCCAGACTTCCGCTACTATTCTGCTACAAAATACAGTGCACTTAAACTTTAAAATATGGATCAGTGTAGATCAATGACACAGTATGACACAGACCCGGAGTTTGAGTGAAGCAAATAAAAGTCATAAATTTTCATAATAAGAACGTACAAAGACCTATCGGAGAGGCTAGGTTCCGAGTTCGAGTTCCAACCTGAGCATGGGTGTTCCTTTGTGAGCACCTATCGATTTCGTCTTCTCATCATTCATTCTCATCGTCCCGGTAAGCCAAAGTGGCAGAAAAACGTACCCTAGTAAGATAAATGCGAAATTACAAAATTCGTTGAGGCCTCGTTCCGACGCTACGAGTCCCCGAAAACTGCACTTTCTGTCCCGTCCAATGGTTGCCATTGGCATGTATAATTTCTGTCAGATAACGTACTATGCTGTGGAAACAGTATTGTGCCAGTTCCTGGGTCCGAGTCTCGGCGCGGGCATGGATATTCTTTGTGAGTGTCATTTCATAATTTGCATGTAATCATCACTCATCCTTATTGTCGCGATTAGCCAAAAGTAGAAGAAAAGCAACGTAAAATATCATGAATGAAAATACAAATGAAGGCTGACGTTTCTCGATTTAACTACTCGTTCATAAACCATGCACATGTAATCATCCATTTTATGTTTTTGTATTAAAGAGTGTCTTCACTCTCCAGGAGTCGGACCTCAGCCAGTTATGAAAACGTGTTAGATACATGCCTAGTCTGGGCATAAATACTGTTACACACTATTGTGTGAATAAATTGAATATGGTTTCAGATTTTTAAATGTTCTTTTAGTATGTTACACTTACATATATTACACACAAATAGCACCAATCAGTTTTCAAAATGTACACTTTTCGTCCTCACATAGGCTCGAAGTCTCCCTGGCCAGGCATCTATTGCAGCACGGATGGTCTTGATGGGAAAGTCCGCCCCTACTCCTATCAAGGAGCGCTTTTAACTTTTAATTATAGGGTGCCTCTTCTTGCAGACACTCCCCTCTAGCTCTGGGCACAGTTTGTAGTCCAAGGTACTGAGATCATGGCTATCAGATGGCCAATCAAAAGTGGAGATGAAATCGAGTACACTGGTCTCCAGTCACCGTCGCGTCATCCTTGCCTTATGAACTGGGGCAGAATGTTTCTTGAACATCCAGGATTCGTTGTGAAACATTGTTTGGTTCAACAGTGTCACGAGAGGGTCCAGGACATTTTCCACATGCACTTTCGCACGGCTTTTAAGCCCTTTTCTGAAAAATGAGGCCCCGTGGAACTCTCATAGCTCACCCCCCAACAAGCCATGACTGAGGAGGGCTGGTGGCATCTCTGATTTATGGGAACTCTCTCACAAACTTCTCCAGAGTTTGAAGCATACACACTTTCATTTTGGCGGTTAAAACTTTATTCAGTGGTGAACAATTTCTTATCAGTGAAGA
Organism: Lepisma saccharinum; assembly: GCF_977018435.1. Classification (NCBI taxonomy): domain Eukaryota; kingdom Metazoa; phylum Arthropoda; class Insecta; order Zygentoma; family Lepismatidae; genus Lepisma; species Lepisma saccharinum. Next base: position 137,561,135 of record NC_139229.1, read on the forward strand.
GAATCCTGCAATGCCCATTGGCAACGTACCGCTGCAGGAGCCGTCTCGATTTCAGTTCCCTCTGCTTCTTCACTTGTGTCGTCAGAAAATTTCCAGTACTCCACCAGTAAGCTTCAATTCCAAGGTCTTGATTAAGTGCCATGAACATTGATTGTTGTGAAATGTTCAGATCTTGTGCCATTATCACTTGCTTCCGGATGGGATTTCGGCGAATGCGAGTCACCACTGCTTTAACAGCCGCCACTGTTCATACGGTGTGAAGTCCACCAACTCTTGGCGATCTTTCATGCTACCAGTCTCGGTAAATCTCTGATTGTCTAATACTCAAACCTTTTGCTGATCTTCGGGATTTATAGGGGGTGTAAAATCTCAGTGAGTGACTTCCCAACCATATGCAGAGCAATTACAGCTACTCTGTTTTCATATTCGCCCCACTCCATGCTAAGCACATGAAGTTACACGCTTGCTCTTTCACAGCTGAACACACAATGGTCAGGATTGAACTTCAGCACAAGCATGGTTCATGAGCCTAACTACCGGATTTATAGTCCAAGCTGAAAGTTTGTAACAGTGTTTATGGCCAGACGAGGTAAATATATACTTAGTTATGTTAATCAAAATATGCAATTAACTATGCACTTCCAATTGTGAAAATGGCAGTTTTCATTAAGCAACTGACTCACCTAGCCATCTCTATTACGGCTAATCTGTTTAGTTCTTTTTCTAGCCGTACTTCTTCGAAAAAATGTGAAATTCTTGTCAAATTTTCGTGTACGGATGCAGTTTCAGACCTTTCAAGATTTCCAATAAGAATGTTATTCATCTCCTTTTACTTGTCTATTACGTTGGGTCACGAATGCTCTGTTTATGATAAAGGAACTCTGATTTTCTCTACGTGATTTTAACAGCTCATCACTATTGTCGTTGATCACGTATGTATACCTGCTGGCTGGCAATACTTTGGTGACAGTGAAATGTTCGGTGCACCAATTTTTGGTAAGACCTTTTTCAAAAGTGCGCTTATGTTTACTAACTCTGGTTGGTCGCCTATTTTAAATTTTGGCTTCTTGGATGATACTTAGGGCAGTAGAGGGTGGAAATCAAATCCTCCTCGCTAGATTTATTCACTTCCGAGGGCTTCATGCGTATTGTGCTGTGAAGAGTGTTGTTAGTTCGGCGACACCTTCTATAAATAGTTAGTAATCTCGGTGCAAAGGGTTTAATGTTGGTCTCGGAAATTTTGCAGACTTGCAAGTGCCTCGCCATCTTAATGAACAGAAATTCTTTCATCATGAATGATGAAAAGCAAACTTTTTCTCCTGCTTATCAACAGTGGACATTCATCTTCGTTGACCTTTTCCTGAACGCACCGTATTACGCTCTTCGATCAATCTTATCAACAGAACATGAATTTAGTCTTGGAGTTTCTCGAAAGACGAAAGTTCGTCCATGCAAAACCGCGTCCTGGCAGACAGGAGGAAATTGTTTATGGGCCAATCTTTTCGCAGGGGGTTTGAGGCCGGGGGGGGGGGGAGATTTGTGAAATGATATGATCGCCACCAGACGTGTTCGGTCTGGCGACCCAGATGCTGGAATAGGAACAAGGAAGGGCGGGGGGTGAATCGATAAGAGGAAGTTCTCTCCCGAGGTTATAAGGCATCGTGGATCGTGTCTCTTACAATGGCTAGCAGCATTTGTAGGCTGCAACTTTCCGCTAAGTCCATAACATCGTTTTAGCGAGGCGCGGAGTAAGTTATCGAGTTTCGAGGTTTTATTTAGAGCCCGTGTTCAAATATCTCTGGTTGGGATGAATCGGGCGTTGACGTGGAACGTTGGAACAACGTTTATAGCCTCTAGTCGTGATGTGACGTCGCGTGTGGGCTGAAGGGTGGACGAATATCAGATGGGTTTTGCTTAGCTTATCTCTTTCTTTCTTTTTATCTGTCACTCTTTCCCCTTCTTTCTGTAATCCCCTTATCCTCTGTTTCTTCTATTTCCAGGTTTTTGTCCTTCAATTCTCTATCTCTTTCAACCTTCTTTTCTTAGATTTTTCTATTTGGTCATTTCTATCTTTGTCTCTTTCTCCTTCCGTTTATCGCTTCTTTTTCTTCCTCCTGCTTTTTCTTCCTCTCTTTCTTCTTCAGTGTGTGTCTTTCTTCCTAATCCTGTTTCTTAATCTGATTTATTTCTTTCATTCTCTTTCCTCTGTTTCTCTGTCTCTATTACGCTATTTCTCTGTTTCTGATAAATCAGCAAATTTGCTTTTTTATTTTGACTTGCTTTTTTACTTTGCTTTTGTGCCATTCTTGGCTAATTTGCGAAGATGGGGATGAGTGATGACATGATAAAATTGATGAATGGACACTCACAAACATCCATGCCCATCACTCATGACCACCCCTAAAATTGTTCATCATAATCGATAATATCGCTCGTCTTGTAATGCAGCTTTAGTATAAAAACTTCACATTTACCTCATTAAAGCGCCATACACGCATCCTAGCAACAGAGCCTTGCGAGAGAAGCGAGCAAGAAAATTTTTACATCCATTTCTTTGCAGGCTTTCAGGAATATTAATTTAATGCTTTCGTAGGATCCCGAGATATTTATTCTTTTCCAGCTTCTCCTTTGGCACGTTCGGGGTCGAAAACGTGTGGATACCATATCGCTAAATGCAGACTCCAAAATTTAATGTTCGAACTCTCTCTCCACTACAGAAATCCCTTGACTATCTAAGATTTAACGCACTATTAAGAGCTTTCTATCTCCCCCTTTAAACTTAATATTCAATCCTACCACTAAAATGTCCATGCCAATTTTAGACTTACTGTAAATATTGAAGAGTGGATATTGCCTCCTCCTCCAAAAAAAAAAAAAAAAAAAAAACAATTCTCAGTCTCCACACAAGAATTTCCGCAAAAGTCTAAGACAATAATAATACACAAGAATTGGATAACCACTCAATTTAATGCTCCATCCCCATCTAACTAAAATATCCGCCATAATGTAAGACCTAGAGTTGGATACTGTCCCCCCTCGCCAAAGTTTAATTCAGAATTCCCCCCAGAACCTACGTGTCAATTAAGACCTAATATTTAAGAGTTGGATATTTCTCCACCACCAACCCCCCCCCCCTCTTCGATAATACCCTTAAACACTTTATTTGTCTAATGGATTAAATATGGTGCATTTAGGGAGTACATTTTTTACATATATCGTATCGTATCGAAACCGGGGATCTTAACCTGGGACCTTCAGACGTCCCTTGAGTTGCGATAGTACTTTTCATCATTCATACTCGCTTGGCGATTAATCCTCACGCGAGAGGTTGTACCTGGATAGCTTAGAACGGCAAATGAACACACAATACACACTAATTTGGACTTTAGGTCTCCCTAAGATTCTCTCGGCATGATGTAAGGATGTCTCTATCGCCAAATTTCTCTCTTTAACCTGCATGTGATCCTTTCTCCTCTAGAAATGATTATAAAGTAGTCAGTTGGGTAAGCTGGAGGGTGGGCTACAACCAGCATTGCCAACCATACGGTCCTGATCTTACATGTACGGTAATGTCATGTTCCATACGAACATACTGCTGGCCCCCGTGGCGGAGTGGTTAGCACATCGCGCTACGATGTGTGTGTTTCAAATTGTCATTGCGCGCTGACAGCAAAATTGTGTTTGTGAAACCGAATGGGGCAACCAGAGCTCTACAATACTTATTCTAACAAACCGACGCATTTTCATATCTGTATTTTCTTTATTTTTACGTCGCTTTTAGGATAATCGCGGCAGATCAACTTCGAGAGGCACCTACTTCAAGATTCGAACCAGGAACAGTCGTGCCGAGATCGTGAGTACAGCCCTCAACGCGCTAGACTCAGAGCACGGATAGAAAAGAGAAACAATGAAATAATTCATGAAGCTTTTGAAGAGGCGGATGACGAAGAGATTATCTCGGGATATCAACCAGGTCTATTCCAGTTATGCATCTGAACTTCAGGGATTTAATCCCTGAACATTGCAGTAAAGTTATCTCTCCAAATGTAGGAAGCATATCCGGAACGGACCTGGCTGTTATACCCAGAGAATATCTTCATCAGAAAAAAAGTAATATTTACCAAAGAGTTTCCGAAACACGCAGTTAAAGAGCAGTCTATCTATTTTTAACGTTATATTAAAAACTTCCTTTCCCGCAACTCTCTTGTGTTCGATCCACCATGTTTGGCGCCTATTCCGGCAGACTGTGACCAAGAATCAGGGGGAAGATGAGTAAAATCGTGACGTCACTATCTTGTATTACACCATAATATCTGACAACGGGATTTCATTAAAAGTTCAAGAACCCAGAAGAAGCTCACTTAATTTCGATTCTTGGAAGGTAAAAGAAAGAGAAGAAGCGAGTGGAGCCCGTAACTTTGAAAACAAGTCTAAAACGTAACCCGTTTCTAAAGAATTTTAATCTGATGTAATAGTCATGTAAGAAAGAAGTTTCGATTCTGCTGTGCAATAATGCTCATGAATAGAGCGAGTTAAGGGTTTTATTGTTCACTTCGTGGTGCAATTTCCTGGACTGTGTTTTGTCCAGCAGCGACGCTTCATCAATGGTGATAAGGCAGGGCCGGATTTACCTCTTTGCCGCCGCTAGGCCAAACAAGCTATGCCGCCCCCCATACCGTTTATCAAGAATGAAAAAAACATCATTATTTTCTGTATTACTATTTATACTATGAACGGCATGCAGTATTAATTAAATGATAGTTACATACAAAAAATGTAACAAAGCGATATGACATAAATTATATAAATTACATTTTAAGATTTACCTTGTTTTTCAGAGAAGACTTCTATTTTTAATTTATTTAACCCTGGAATGGTACCTATGCGTCTAAGAGACGTAGTTCAGTGGAAGAACAGCGGCCATCTTGTTTCGGGGGGGAACCTTACTCCCGCCTCCCAGGTATGCTTCAACGGAAACTCTCTTGGCAAGTCAGTGTTCCTCAGATTGCCGAGCAGTTCACGTCAAGATCAGTGTTTTGTTTTTTCCAAAGCCTAGTACGCCTGTGAGACGTATTGATACCATGTAACGTAAATTTTCCTACGCCTGTCAGGCGTATTGGTACCATTCATGTGGTAGTGTTCCTACGTTTGCCAGACGTATTAGTGCCATTCATGAGGTAGCGTTCCTACGTTTGCCAGGCGTGTTGGTACCGTTGATGAGTTTATGATTACATAGGTACCTACCTTATTGTTCCTGATGTCTGGCACAAACACAAACAAAACATTCACTACTGAAGATGAGATTTTACAAAAACTGCAACTTCAGTTAGATGAATCCGATTGCAGCGAGGTTGAAGACGAAATTGAAGTGGATCAAGATGCCTTTCCTGAGGATCCTGACGATACCGACTTGGACCCAGACTATGAACCTTCGTCAGAAGAAGATGATATCGAGGAGGCCATCATTCAATCAGCAGCACAATCATCTCGGCCTTCAGCTGTTTCTAAATCAAGTTCGTCAAGAGCTGAAGGCAAGCAAAAGTCAGGACCTGCAAAACAACCTCCAAAGTCAGGTGAAAAGAGGAAGAGGTCAGCCGAAGGAAATGATGACCATTCAACAAACAAAAGATTAAAACCTGAATGTGACGATATGTTCGGGCGTAACGGGTTTGCTTGGAAAACTGTTCCCATTTCTAACACATCTGGAAAAGCCGCAGCTAAAAACATTGTACATGTCAAACGAAAAACAAAAAACGAAGCTGTAGATGTTTCTGACCCTGTTGAATGTTTTAACGTCTTCTTTACCTCAACAATGTTGGACATGATCCTGCACAACACAAATGAGGAAATTGCAAGACAAAGGGAGTCTTATAAAAACAAGAATGCTTCTGCTTTGAAGGACGTTTCATTGGCTGAACTGAGAGCACTCCTCGGTGTGACAATTCTCGCAGGGGCCAAGAAAGACAACCATATGAAGTTACAAACATTACATGACACAAAGGAATGCGGCGAAAAATATCATGCATCATTTTCTGTGCAGAGACATCACTTCTTGCTCAACACTCTTCGCTTTGATTCTCGAGAAACTCGTGAGGAAAGGAAGATAACTGATAAGTTTGCACCCGTACGGGATATATGGAACATGCTGATTGAGCAATGCATATCAAATTATGAACCAAGTGCCTACATGACAATTGATGAGCAACTAGTGCCATTCCGAGGACGAGTCGGGTTCAAAATGTACATCCCAAACAAACCAGCAAAGTATGGGATAAAAATTGTGATGCTTTGCGACCAAGGAACGAATTACATGGTAAATGCGATCCCGTACCTTGGTAAAGGAACTACACCTTCAGGCACGCCTGCAGCAGATTACTTTGTTGAAAAGCTAACAGACATCATCCAAAATTCAAGTCGTAATGTTACAATGGATAATTGGTTTTCCAGCATCCAGTTAGCTAAGAAATTGGCAGAAAGAGGCCTCACAATGATTGGGACGACGAAGAAAAATAAACCTGAGTTTCCTAAGGAGTTTGTGGACCCCAGTTATCTTTTACGACCTCCTCAGTCATCGCTCTTTCTTTTTAATGAGGATCTGACAGCAGTTTCATTTACTCCACGTGTTAACAAACTGGTCACTCTTATTTCCACAATGCATGACGACGATGCAATAAATGAAAACAGTGTGAAGCCTGAGGTAATTCTGTGTTATAATCAAACAAAGGGAGCAGTTGATGCCTTTGACCAGTGTGTCACGAATACTTCTTGCATACGAAAAACAAGAAGGTGGCCAATGAACCAGTTCTACAACATGCTCAATATTGCATGCTACAACTCTTACATAATATATGTGCTCAACTTTTACAAGAAAAAGAAAAAAGATGACGACGCAAAGCCTTTGTCGAGATTTCAGTTCCTCATCAAATTGGCAAATCAACTAACGTTTCCATGGATGAAGGAACGAATGAAACAGCCACATATGCCTCACCCTCTAAGAAGCAGCATACAAAATTGCCTTGGCGTTGTGGATCCACCTGTTGTGGTTCAACCTGCAGCGAAATCTGGAAAGAGGCAGTACTGTACTTACTGCTCGAATAAAAAGAGAAGGATGAGTAAAATGATCTGCTGTAACTGCAAAAAGCCTATCTGTGGCGAGCATTCTTTCATCGTTTGCCACATTTGTAAAAAATGATAATTTAAAGACTGATTTGTTTGTAACTATTTACTGTTCTGGATGTGGAAGGAGGAGTGAACATTTTTATTCATGAAGTTTTTTCTAGTTATTGTGGCTAGTCTAAATGACTGTTTGTTAGTGATAGAGAGTAAATTTTAGTACATGTATTCTTCATTAATACTTTTACATCCATTTCCTAGTTAAAGGGATTGTCTTATACCTAAGTATAATCTTTATTTGTTTATTATTTTCTTGCTGTTCGAGTTACCTACTCGTATTTGCATATATATTATGACTCTTTCTATGCAACCTAGTTTATAAATGTTTAAAATGTATGAGTTTACGGAAAAATGTTATTTTAATTATATTCATTAACAATAAAAAGTATCTAAAATGCAGCGAGAAGAGTATGGAAAAAATTAAATCATTTATAGAGGGTATAGTAACTTTTTTTTTTATGTGTACGTCTATGGGACGTATAGGTACCATTAAACATAGATTTTTTTAGGTACTATTCCAGGGTTAAATGATAGGTACATACCATCATACAAAAAATGTAACAAAGCAATATGACATAAATTATATAAATTGCGACACACCACCTACTTCTTAAATAATATTCTCGAGCAATTAATGGTAGAATAGTACAATGCGAAACCCCTTTAATAATGCTTGCGCCAACAGTTTAATTCTCAACAATACAACGCGAATCACATGCTTTTGATATGCGGCCAATGCCGGCAGCAACAAGGAACGGCGTTCCTGGAACGCAGCCAAGCCAGTTGTCTTTCAAAAGCAAGCGACAGGCTCCACGTTCTTGCCGCAATCGCCGACCCGGCTCAGCACAATACTGTACATTCGAAACAACAACGTCGGTAATGAAAACAACAAATTAAATTATTAAACTACTATCCGTGACAAAAATATTGAGCCCTCTGTTTACGTGCTTGTAAAATTGTACTCCGTGGGAGGAAAGAAGTCAAACATATCTCATTGAAAAGCCTGAAGTGTCTGCTTTTAGACAAAAGTTAAACAAATTGATTTTAGCTCTGTCTGTTCTCTATTCAAACAAAAATGTTCGTAAAAGTATAGTTTTTTCGTGTGTTTTTTTATGAAAGTCGAATTCAATTGTGTGTAGCTTCTTGTAAACCAGTCGTAAAAATATGACATTTCTTGTGATTGAAGCTTGTTTATGTGGAAATATCTCAGCCGTATATAATATTGCTATCATTTGTGGAACAGACACAATTAATTTTTAATAACAGTGTTGTAATCTCGGTAACGGTTAGCCCAATTGCGATGCAAAGCATATCCAAATGATGAGCATGGAATAAAAATCAAATTTCCATGCCTTATCTTTTTATATTCTGCGAATTGAAAACGACAGACAAAATTGTTTTTCTTGGCAACCGGCTCGCGCGTTTTCCTTCTCGTTGCTACGACGAAGTGCGCTTTGTTGCCACACGCCGTCGGCAGCCCTTTAAACTCTGCGTTCAGCCAGCAGCTTTGACACGGAAAGTAAGCCGAAAGTTATGTTTACAAAGCGAATTCTTGTGCACAGGGAAGCATTGTTCAGATACTGCAATTGAGCAATGCAAATTTTCTTTTATCACTCTTGTGTTCCTACCATGAATTATTTCCTGAACTCGCACACATACATAAGATCCCTTACATGCACTTTTTCTTTCCTGTTTTCCTTTGTTATGAAGTTGCTATACATCACAGGCACGTTATTGTTTTTATGCAGAGGAGACTGCGAAGCCAGAAGTCACGGGTTCGAATATTTGTTAAGTTCTTTTATCGACTTCATCAAATCGTGCTCTTCGTTGCACTTACTCTGTTGAAATGAGCGACATAAAATGATACGGAGTAAAGATTAGAAAAAAGCTAGAAAATGTAACAAGAACTAAAGCATACAAAGAAAATGTATTTCATTCGTAATATGACAAATAGTTTATTCATTATTTAACACTGCTACAATGCTTTGGATCGGACCAACGGAACGCACTTCCAATATTCCCGCAGGACGTGTAGCGAGGCGGCAACGCTGTGCAAGTCACCTCCAGCCTGCGGAGTCTGAGTTTGGCTGCATCTCACCACACGTCATCCGCACTTTTTCCATATTAGGAGTAGTCAATAATAATTTATATCTGTGTGGTCATACTTGAGATACACACGTTAATCTTCTGGATTTGGATCAAATATGTCATATGAACGGCTTTCTACAATTTCATTGAATTTGCAATTGCATTTCAAGATTGCACGTTTGCCTAAAATTTCAATTTTTGAAGAATCTTGTGAATATCTTCATTTGACTTTTTCCTCAAAGGTGCAAAAATAATCCGTCTTTAAGTACAAAAAATCTCAATTTTATATCAATTGTTGATTATGAACTGTATGATGTTAAGTTCCCCGTTCTTGCAAAATAGAAGAAAAAAACACTTTTTAGTGAATTTTTCATTATAATAAGAAAATGCAATGAAAAATAATTTTCAGATGACGCTTATTAAAAAAAAGAGACTTGAAGCTTTCCAATGAGGTATATTTGACTTTTTTCCACCAACGGAATACAATTTTACAAGCACGTAAACAGAGGGCTCAATATTTTTGTCACGGCGAGCCCTTCTAGCTTCTCTCTCTCTTAAGAAATATTCTTCGTTAACTTATATTTACAATACAACTACATAAGGTCATTCCATTCGTGTGTCCGGGGGAAAAAGGGGCAATCCGAGAATTAGGCAATCCGAGAATTAGGCATTCCTTATAAATTTAAAACAAACAATCGTACCGCCACTACCAAAGTGCCGCTCTAGGGCCAGGCCTATGAGGCCTATTGGGAAATCCAGGCCTGTGTAGACGCTACAGTAGTATTTATTTCTGTGATCATTTGTAATTTTTGTTTCGTAGGTATTGGTCTCCGTTTCTCCAGTTGTGTACTATATACATTAAACAATTTAGATTTTCTGTACGTTTGTTACTATAATTGGCAAACATTTTTATATCAACGTAAACTGTACCCTAATGAAATGCCTGATAAGAACATTGTACTGAAATTTTAGAATCGTAGATTTCCTTAATGCATTACTTGGCAATAAAAAAAGAATAATAATAATCCTATTTTAATGCACAAAATGGAAAGCTTTCTTCACGATCTTATCCACAACATGTCTCCTCGATTTCGTATCTGTCACTTTTCGATTTCGTCTCGAAGACAGCACAGGCTCACAATTTCCTCTAGTGGATTGAATGTGTAATTACTAGAGCCCGGATATTTAGGTGCTGCACCTACAAAAAATAATGTTGGACGCTTCCATACATGGAGGCTCGCATCTTATATTTCGCCATATAGACCCATTCCGTAGTACATTATTTCACCTAATTTGCACCTAAACCTGAATTTTGCACTTATTCTGCCCTTTAAACATGGTTGCAGTGAGCTAATTAAAGTAAAAAATGTACGATTGTATGTGACGTTCTATAAATCGAGTGAATATTGGGAAGAAATTGGAATTTTTTGCCTTGTGGAAGGGAAATTCTTCCTGACTGATAAACGATTAAGCTTTTCAGTTCACCAATATAGAAAGGTACAACATAATTCAGTACAACCCATTCCTTTTGTATTCAGAAACCAGTGCCGTGCCAGGGATGAGTGAAGGTAAAGACTCAAGAATTCTCAACTGGTGAGTGTATATGTATTCAAAGTATGTATATCTTCATTTCTCAAAACACTTTCTTTGTAATGTTTAAAATGAAAAATTATATGATACACATGAATGTACTTAAGCTTTTCTTGATTTTTTTTTTTTTTGCACCTAAACGGTCAAAAGTTTTCACCTACTAATTACCTAGAATTAGAGAAATTTACGTGCTTTCATACTTTTCACGAAAGTTCGAAGAATATGTATAGACTGTCAATTTTTAAAAATTAAATACATTCCTCGGCTTGAGAGAACTAAAAACAAGCTATTATTTATCGTTTTTATTAATATTAGAGATTTTTATAATATAGAACTTCTTAACATAAAATTGACTAAATTATAATATCTACATTTTGAGATGGGCAATACAGCCTTAATGAAATGATTGCTCCAAGGAAGAATTAACGTTTCTGGTAATACATGTATGTGAAAACCCTGATGCTCATGCTCAACCTTTATTCTTGTAATGTCCACATTTCTCACAACAACGAAACATTTTATGAAGAATTTCTTCGATTGGAAATTTTGTTTCCCATATCGCTTCCTTCCCTTTTATTACAATTATGTCCTTCATTCATTTGACTTCTATATTGGTATGCACAAAAATGTCAGCTAAATTAAAAGTCCTCACAGTGCAACACTGAAAAAGAAGAAGAATACTTTTTACTAACATGTAATTAGATGATGTATTACATTCAAGCGCATAAATTTACTTGTAACTGATCAGGACATAACTATGTTTAATTTGCGATAATAATTATTATTCTTGCTCTGAAATAAAAACATTTACAGGATCTCTTTTTCGAACAACTCGCTCATTCAAATACATGTATTTCCCACAAACACGCGACTAATCCTTTGACGTCATCAGTCCTTTTAGCATCACAGGTTGCGGCCCGTATACGGGGTATACACGAAGTATACGCATCTCGGAGGCCCCGACTCGACGCGTATTACAAGATTGTAAGTAAAATAAAGCAACAGTAATATTAAAGTAATATTGGCACCATTCACTGTTCAGTATTATTGTTATAATATTCTTAAAATAAATACATGAGTACTGTAATAAGTTGTATTATACAATTGTGATAAAGGATTCTTCATGAGCTACTTGAAGTAAATATTTCATTCACCTTAGGAGGTCAAATACTGAGTTATGTCCTGGGGAGTGTAGAAGAATAGAAGATATTCAAATCAGTCCATGGTAAATGATAGGTTATGAACTGAAGACATATCACTGTAAGTACTCGGTTCACCGAAGGTTGTAGGTTTAAGTGCCGACCTGGGTATGGATTTTCTTTGAGTGCGTGTGTGTGTCCCTTCATCAATTTTAGATAATAATCATTCATCCTTACCATCACAATTAACCCAAACAGGAAAGTAATGAATGTTGAATAAGAATACTTAAAAGTTCGATCTACAGTAGTGTTACCGAGTACATTTCGAAAATGCATACATACATGTGTTTGTTTGAGTTTCTGCTTTAAGTCCACTTTATGCACAGACAGGCTAATGTAGACTGGGTCTACAGTTTAAAATGGGATCCGGACCTCTATGTACCTCCACTGGGTATCGAACCCGGGACCACTTGATTACAAGGCGACAACGTTACATATGTGTGAGTGTGTGTGGTCGTGTCCCACGCTTGGAGATCGATAGATAAAAAATAATCTCGGACCCGGGTTATCTCTTCCTTTCCTTCGCTTTGAGCAAAGCTGGTTTCGAACCGATATAAGACTACGAGTCATACGTGCGGATGTTGAAATAAGCTTACACGTTCTCTATCAAATCCATTCACAAACGTGGTGTGAGCAGCATAATGCTCCGTTCTCCAGACATTGGACGATGCCTGTTGGCATGGATATTCTTGCAGGTATGGAGAAGCGACAGAGCCATCAACAGACAGTTATATTTGTAGAACTGCGTGGGTGATCCAATATGCATTTTTATTGGTTGGACAAGATCACAAGGGAAAATGCTCTATTATTTACGCTCAGCGACGTGACGCTTGTGAGGATCTTTGTTTAGTTTATCTGATCGCTTCCAACAAAGAGTTATTTCTGTATGTTTATCGGAGCAGCTAAAAATATATTTAATATAACCGGTTCCGGAACGTTATAAGTTCAGAATCAGCATTTCAAGATATAAGCGTTTGTAAGGAAATTTTTTATGTATATTTTCGTTCCTTGTTTGATTCATTGTTGTTATTTGAGTCGCTAGTTCTTACGTAGGCTTTGTATTGTCTGTACACTCTCCCTCAATAAAAATGGAACACATAGATCATGAAATATCCTCTTCCCTGCATGTCGTTCTGTGTGTTCTCTAACCCCATGGCGGTGACGAACTTGGAATTGAAAATTTATAATTGAGGTTCACTCATCGCCGTAGAGTTAGGCAACGCACATAACACTATGCAGGATCTAGGTGTGTACATTTTATTGCGTGTGACTGTACATCTCGACGGGATGATGACAGATGAAGGGGAAAAAAGGGCAAGCAAAAAGATAGAAGAACCCGTGATTTATATTCAAGGTAGCATCACGGCATTCACGTGGAGTAACTGAAGAAAATCACGGAGGTAAAAAAAAATAGTAAGAATACACCTTGTGAGCACTGTTGCAATTCGGCTCTTTTGCAGTGGTTAAAGAGCCTTTGTTACAGTATTAGGTATTGTAAAAATAACCTTAATGCTGCCGTTCCGCACAATACTTTTGAAAATAATAATAAATAGTTGTAAATCAGATCCTATATATTCTAAATTACTTCATCGTTTGGACAACTATCGCGTGCAATTTATAATCTCAGCTGAAATTTCCACAACCACAACTGCTGAAATGTCCATACCAGTCACTGCTGAGACTTCCATACTCTCGGCAGTTGAAACGTCCATACACAGGACTTCTGATATTTCCATAATACCCATGACTCGTGAAACTTCAATACGCACTATTTCTGAAATTTCAGTACCCGCAACTATTGAAATTTTCACACGCACGAGACACGACTTCTGAAATTTCCGTACTTGCGATTTTGAAACCCGGGTCCTTATCCATGTCTGCTGGAATTTCCACACGCCTAACAGCTGAAATTCCCATACATGTATGTGCAACGTCACCTATCTGGTCAAGTGCAGAACAATCGATAGCGTGCCTCGTCGCTTGAGACTTCCACTGGCTCCTGATACTCATTGACCTTCATGTCCATTCTTGTTCTGGTAAAGTGGCGCTGTCTTTAACTCTGAACGCCAAACGCTTAGAAACATTTTCCCAACGTCCACTCGTCCTCCGACTGGAATTAACTAGATCCTGGAAGTGTCTCCCATCGTGTGCGCATTTAATTAGCTCATTCCTCATTCTGTTTCCCACCATCTTCCAAAAAAGAACTCTTGACGAGACACTCGCTCGAAATTTGTTCACAAACGTTGCATATTGGAACAAAGAGCATATGACATGCTTGTCGCGTAGTGTTTGCATAATTTAAATTGTCCTGAAGAACGAGTATCTTCATGCACAGGTCCAAAAGTTCAAAGTTGAAGGACAAAAAGACTGATATAGCGTGTACTCATACGGAAGGAAGAGTCAGCAGATGATATTTGGCAACCAGAGTAAATCGTATTAAGGATGTTACTAAAATAACCGACTATTTTTACGATAACAGTGTTGTTTGCACAATTGTTTGTGCATTGTTGGACATTACAAATACAGACACCATGTGTCGTGCTCAACAATATCCCGAACCTAAACTTCATTGAATGACATTCTTGGCACAGCTGTCTTCAAAATGAGGGAGCACTATACCAGAATTTCTCATTGATTGCCTGGCAAATTGCTTACCCTGTCTGTGGATTGGTCATAGAAAATCTCGACCACAGACAACACCAGTGAAACCGACCATGGACGTATTTAAGGGGGGTTCAACGGGTCCAATCCCCCCTTATGGTTCAGTAAAATTACCAATTACCTGTTCCATCCGCTTGTTCATATATTTTTTTTAACTTATTTTATTCCCCCAAATTCGAGATGTATAGGACGGAATACGGATGGGAAGGAAATTACGTAATTCCACATACCAGATGAGACTGTAGACCAAATGTCTGCAATTTTCTGATAGGTTCGGAATTTCTGCGACAAGAAACTGCATTGGGACTGTCAAATCAGTTATATTTTTTTTCACTTCGAGTCTTCTTAAAAGGAATTTGGTTTATAAAAACGCAGTGCAAGAAAACCAACGAAACACCATAACATTCTTTAGTTGTTTGACACAAGATGAACAGAAAAGTATCAATACTAAGTAGCGTGACTTGTGGAAATGTAGATGAATATTTCAGCAAGCTCTTTAGTTTCTTCACTGTGTAACCTGTGGGGAGTTTGAACATCTCCACTTGTTTTAACCAAATTGTTTTCATGTAGTGTAAGATTATGTTGGGAACCTCAAAAGTTGGACTGTCAGTACTGTGAAGATGTCAGTATTAAAAAAAAAATAAAAAAATAAACTAAGAGAGAGTTCTGAGAACTTGAATGAAATTTCGTCCAAAGCAGAGACACTTCTTAGAGACTATGATGAAGAAACGAAGAGACCTAGAACACCCAGCCGTCAAATCTGAGGGAATAATGCACCAGCTGAGAGCACAAAAGAATATTACAAGGTAAACCTTCGTTGTCCATTTTTGGATCATTTTGTAGTAGAATTGAACTCACGTTTCTGTGAACATAGTCAACACATTGCAAAATTACAACAACTTATTCCAAAAATGTGAAATGGCTATCCCTCATTCATTGGATCAGTGTCAAAATGTTGGATGGCCTGGTTGATAGATTGGATTTTGATAGCCTGATCATACCTAGGCCTGCTATACGTCCTGAATTTTCCGCGACAATCCCGGAATGATATAATTTGTCCTGGTGTCCCGAATAGTTTCTTCGGGATGCACAAATGTCCTGGAATCGGGTGGGAAAGAGGAAATGATTAAGACCTTAACTTTATTTATATTTAAATGCGTAATATTAAAATTCTCATTTTACTAAACAATCGAACTGTACATTGAACCGCTCACTCTCGGTAATACAAGAGTTATCGAGTTACAAGAAGATGCTGCAAAGATATTTGACTTCACGATAGCGCCGCCGTCTGCTAGCAGCACTGAATTTCAGTCTGCAGTTCTCAAATAAAGTTTCGACATAGTGAGATAGCAGCTTAATTCATTATGGCACGGAAAAGGAATTTCAAGGTTAATGATATACTTCGAAGTAGATTTCTGTTTCTTTTTAAGAAGTGTAAAGAATATGATAACGGATATGTACATACACACAACTTTGTCGGGTCCAGCACCCCCCCCTCCCCCAACAAGCTTCCGGTCAGCAGTGTCTCGGATTTTCACTTATGAAATATAGCAACCCCCCCCCTCTTACGTGAACTATATATACGCCCATGACACCGGCATCAAATTGCTTGTGGGCGTATATTAACATAAACTATATTTATTCTCGTTTGGATAAAACCAATTTACCATCTATTTTGCCAGTGTGGTGTTATTGGTATCTGCATTAATCGTCAAAGCTTCAGCAAAGCACGATGTTCCACTTGTGTTGTTTGCAAGTTCACGACCTTGCTGCCATCTGGGAACTGGTTCCAAATTCAACAGCACTTTGATATCCGCTCACAAACCATAATTCAAATGAAGCAATTGCAAGTAAAGTTAATTGTATCCAGAAACACTTCCTTGTATGTATATGCATAATATCCCAAGGAGGCACAAAGCAGGTAATCAGTATGGGAATGAAGTCTTGTCACTTTTAATGCAAACTTCATTAGTCAAACTGAATACGCTTCAAAGTTGCCCACATTAAGCTCTCATAGCTTCGCTGCAGATGCCCCCCCCCCCCTCTCTCTCGGACAAGAAAGCTTGTTGGTGTTTTGAAACTGTCAGACTAAAATGTTCCAACGCAGATCGTTAATTTTCTGTACGTTACACAATTACATAACCCGAGTCTGCAACAATCTGAAACGCGTGCCATCAAAGTAAATTTATCCATACAAGTGGGGAAGAGGCGGTTACATTCTCTCCCCCTCCCTTGCTTCTGAAGCAAAAGCGCGGACCTGATTGTAAGCAACTCAACGAGTCAAAGGCAGCCATCTTGATTTCTCAGAAAGCATTAACGAGGTTCTCGGTTGTTTCTCGAGCCAGCGACACCAAGAACTGAATTTGCAACGCTTTGATGTGACAAATTGTAGAAGAGAAGGGAATTTGCCGCTTCACCTTTGAAAAGATGGACTCAAAGCGTAAAGGCGCTGACGCGAAATTTCTACTTGAAGTCTTTCTTTGGGGGAGTATGGATGTACGTCAGATGTCACGGGAATAGCACTAAGGGTGGGCAAAGGTGGGAAAATCATCCTCTGCTCTCCTATTTTCGCATCGTAGCATATTCAATAACTAAATATTAGCGATTTTTTTAAAAATTAAATTCTGATCTGTGCTTTATGCATAGTTTTGGTTGATGTCACAACTTATTGAATAAATTAATGGAAGCCATAGAAAGTATCCTGATATGGATCGCTTGCTAAATGAAACGGATGATAATTCGTCTTTCCATTTCACATGTTCACCTTTGTTCTTGGAAAGCTGAACGGAGAGAATAAAAATAGAAGTGACCAAAATTAGAACAAGGATAGATTTAGGGAAAAATGGAGAATGATAGAGAAATAAATGAGAAAATCAGTTGAGGGTATTGGAAACTTTGTATAGTGAACGAGAATGGAAAAATTGCTAGAAAGAGATCAAGAACAAGCGAAGAAGGAGAAAAGAGAGGCTAAGACATATAGGAAAGAGATTGAATGGCAGAAAGAGATAAAATGCAATACAAAGAAAAAGAAGCTGAGACATATTAAACGAGAAGACAAAAGTTTATGAAGAGAGAAGTATCATGCATTTCCTGAATTAAGCCTACTTTTTATTTCCTCTTTAATATAATTTTCATTTGTTAATATTACTCCTAAGTATTTGAATTTGGAAACTGGTTCAAACGAGTTGTTATCAATAATTAGATTTTGATTATTACCTAACACTTGGTTTCGACCTGTAAGCATATATTTAGTTTTCCCTTTGTTAACTTCCAAACCTATCTCTTTAGCAATTTTGAAAAATATTTTAGCATTATTCTTCAGTGTATTTATATCATCCCCTAATAAGTCTACATCATCTGCATATGCTAACAACTGAGTCATACCATTTAATTTTAGTCCTTCATTAGTTTCTTTTACCTTGTGACGTTCCTTTCTGGTGTTCGCCACTGGATCACGGATCACTACGTCACGGTAGCTACCCAATCTCCTTGTGCGGCGGAGTTATGAGACTCTCCTTAATGTTATGCTACAATGAGCATTCTCAGGACGAAACGGTTTGAACAAAAAAATAGCTTCTTGCTATTTTACAAATTTAATAACACATTTTGCCTTTAAACAATCTCTGCAAAATAACAATAATATTCACAAACGCAATCACATTTGAATTAAGTTGAGGCTTTTCCTATAAAACAGTGTTTTTCACTAAATAAACATCATCTCACGCAACTCAACTCACTTTTTCCTTTTTACGCACTGTTGTCCTGGCAACCGAATCAATAAAAGATTGGACAGTTCTACAAATGTTTATAAACCGGAAATGACTTCCGCTTCCGATATTGCATGTAACAAATATACAGCAAAAATTACAAATTTAAATCAACACAAACAACAGTATTGAAACTAACAAATAAATCAAACAGATTTCTATGAAATTAACAGAAAACAAATAAACTATTACATATGGCCAAAATAAACAAGGCGTATCAAGTTCTCCTCCCATACAATCAAAGAAAATTGAGGTAATGTTTATGTACGAAATTTTCTTTGCTACGAAAATTAGTCCTTTTTGATCTGGTGATGCCATCTTTGCAATAATTCCTGTCTTCTTTCGGGTGAACAATTAATTTTCTTCAGGTTGGAAAAATTTTCCCTTCCTATTAATTTATCCTTCCAAGGATCCAGCAAGTTAGCTGTGTTGTGCTTAACATCCTCAACTACATACGGGCCAACGAAGTATTCAAAGAACTTGGATATTTCTTTATCTTTAGCTGAACTTAACCGGTGGTTCCTTTTTAAAACCAGGTCTCCTTCTTTTAGTGTGAACGAATGGGGATTGATCCGTATGTTCTTTTTGTTCTTCTGTCGGCTGTTTCGACTTTCTGCGATGAATAATTTGGTTTCCCAGGCTAGAGTCTTCCACTCACTGTCTTCAGGCCAGTCTAATTCCTGCAGTAAGTTAGCTGCTACAGGTCGATTATAAAATAACTCCACTGGGGCATAACCGGTAGCCTCGGATATAGAATTATTGATGAGCCAACAGACAGTCCTCACTTGTTTGCACCAGGAGTCGTGTTTCCGATTGCAAAACGTCCTTAAAAGTCTTACAATTTCCTGATTGCTTCTCTCAATCGGATTGCTTGCTGGGTGATAAGGGGTGGTCCTGATGGGTCTAACAGAGTGGTTTTCCATAAATTGTAGCCATTGCTTGGACAGAAATTGGCTTCCTCTGTCGGACAGCACATACTTAGGTTTCGGATAATGGGTGAAGTATCCCTGCTCTAACTTCCTAATAATTTCATTAGTAGTGGCTGTTCGTAACGGATAGGCTGTTAAGTATCGGGTTCCTACATCAATCAAGGTCAGGATATAGTAGAACGATGAAGACTTAGGTAGTTTGCCAATGATGTCTATTGACAGAACTTCATGTGGTTTCTTTTGGGTCGTGGTCAATCTCTCTCTACATATCCCAAGCTTATCGGGCTTGTTCTTTGAACATATCAAGCACTCTTGAATATATCGTGAAATGTCAGACTTCATATTTTTCCAGAAGTACCTTTTTCTTACTCTCTGATAAGTTTTTGTAAACCCAAAATGGCCAGTGTTATCATGTTCAGCCTCCAACACTTTATCCTTTAAACTTTGCGGAACCGCTATACAATGGAATTTCTTTTTACCTCTAGAATTCTTAAATAAAAGGTCTTCCCTCAAAAAATATTTAGCCTCTTCATCTCCATTATTTAACTTGTCTGATATATCTTTACACAATGGATCTTGACTTTGGGACTCCTTCCACAGTTGGATCTCCTGGTTAGGCATGAGAATTTTCTTAGCTGACCACACCTGTAGAATGGTAGGAGTGTTGCCTTCTGTCTCCAGAACCCCTTCAGCCACAGGATAACGACTTAGTACGTCAGCGATCTTATTACTCTTTCCTTCCACATGAATGATCTCATATTTATATTGTTGAAGTTTCAGAGCCCATCGCGTTAATCTGCCATTCCAGTTACGACTATTTTCTAACCATATTAGATTTTTATGATCAGTATAGATGAAAAATTTCTGACCATACAGATAAACTTTAAAATGGTCTATCGCAAATAACACAGCTAGACACTCTAGTTCTTGCACTGTATAATGCTTTTCATGGGGCTTTAATTTTCTGCTGGCATACTGAATAATGTGAATCTCAGCCAGATTTATTGGAGTTTCGTGGTTTCCTTGAAATAGAACCGATCCAAGTCCTAACGAAGAAGCATCACACATTATGCAAAACGTCTTAGAAAAATCGGGTTGCGCTAACGCCGGCAGTTGCACTAGTTCCTGTTTCAATCTTCTGAAACAGTTTTCTCTTGTGTTGGTCCATTCCCATTTAACGTTCTTTGACAACAGTTGTTCTAAAGGGGCAGATTTGTGTGCCAAATTCTCTACAAAACGACGTCTCCAGTTAATCAATCCGAGAAATTGTTGCAAATCCTTCTTGTTCCTGGGACGTGGAAATTTTAAAATGGCTTCATTTTTCTTAGGATCAACCCTGATGTGTGTTCCGGATATAATATGGCCTAGATATTTAATTTCTTCCTTTCCGAATTCACACTTCTTAAGTTTCACTGTAAAACCTTCCTTCTGAAGAGTATCCAAGACGAATGACAAGTGTTGAAAATGTTTGTGAATCGTTTCATCAAATATCAAAAGATCATCTATATAAACTGTCAAGAATTTCTCAGTAGATGGATTAAACAAATTGTGCATGGAATACATAAATACAGCTACTGCATTGGTCAAACCGAAAGGCATTCTCGTAAAACACCAAGATCTTCCGTTGTATGTAGAGGCTGTGTATATTTGATGCTTCTTATTAATTGGAATTTGTAAATATCCTGAAGCAAGGTCCAAACAGGAGAAATACTTCTTCCCTCTAAATTTCTGTAGAGCTTCCTGAATTTGAGGTACTGTACTCCTGGGAGCTACAATTTGTTTATTTAGTTTTCTAAAATCAATGCAGGGTCTAACCGACCCGTCCGGTTTATCCACTACCAATAAGGGATTTAAATATGGTGAGTTGCAGGGTATAATTACTCCCCACTCTTGCCACTTCAATAATTCTTCTTTCAGCTTCTTTCTCTTGGACAACGGAACAGGATAAGGATTGGAGAAAACTGGTTCTTCACTGGTCAGATTTATTTCACAGATAGAATTTCTAGATAATCCTGGCTTGTCGGCGAATATTCTTCTATATTTCAACAATAAATTAAATAGCTGCTCCTTTTCCTCAACTCTCAAAACATCTGAAGCAAAGGCTTTATCTCTTATGTCTGATTCTGTTGCAGTCCACTCATCAGCGTTAGCTTCTTCCTCCGCTTTCGTACACTGTATTAAGGCTGTCTTCTCCCGCGACTCGCCCTTCTCTGAATCTCCAGCGTTAGGAAGTAAATGTTGCTCTACTGTGTGTCCGTCATTGATCAGATACAATTTTTCTGCGCCTGCATCCAGAGTGGCTTTGTATCTTCGAAGGAAAGGATAACCAAATAATAAGTCAGCTTCTAAGCACTTGACCACATATACCAAATCTTCAAATATAAAACCGCCAATTTCAAAATTTATTCGCCTACAACCAGCTATCCGTGATCTTTCTTTTCCAGCAAAATCTTTTAATATTACGCCTGGACACTTCTGCAATTTAAGACCTGGTAATCGCTCTCGTACTTGAAGCCAAATATTATAATTCATAAGGGTACATTCGCTACCCGTGTCCAGAGTGCATTTTATTTGGAATCCTAATACCTCGACTGAAATTTCAGGTTTCTTCACATTATCCCTATCTTCTTCCATTATCGTCTTTCTAATTTTTAAATAATTTAGAGGAGTGGCTTCGATATTCAAGTACAATACTTCTAACGGATCTTCTGTTAGGAATGGGTCTTCACTTTCGTCGCTTTCTTTTACTTGCATGCCCTTCATTGCAAGCGTAAGAGTACCGCTTACAACGGGCGCTGGGCTAAACCCAGAACTTCATTGCAGTTAATTTCCCATGGCGACGCTGTAACTCTAAGATTACTGGAAGGTAGCTCTTCCGTCTGTATTGCACACTCTTTTCGTTCTGGAGCTCTTTGATCTCTTTTCCAACTATTTGTGTACGGCGTAGTCCTTCTATAAAGTCTGTTACTTGTCCAGTTTCTATTCTTCCACCTTCCACCCGGGAATCTCTGTCCTTCTCTGGTGATTGGTTCCTTCCCATTTCCGCTCTCTGCGCTGCGGGATCCTCCAGGATTATTAGTAGAAGTTGTCATCTGTACTCTGTGAACTCGAGATTGGTTAGGTCTCCTTTCTTCTGCTTTTTTACCGTCGCCTCTCCACCCATCTATCTGTTCTGAGGCTTCGTACTTCCCCAAGAAGTTGGTCAACTGGTCAATGTTTCGAGGATCTCTTGTTAATACTAGCTGCCGTATTCTGTATGGGAGCTGATGAATAATTAAACTTAACACTTCTGTTTGGTCCACACGTTCGACCAAGTTACAGTATGACCCGTAGACGTCCCAACAATAATCCTCCATAGAAAGACCTGAGGATTTGGAATATCTTCTGTTTCTTAAAATCTGGATCTCTCTCTGCTTCGCTTC
Source organism: Lepisma saccharinum (assembly GCF_977018435.1). Lineage (NCBI taxonomy): Eukaryota > Metazoa > Arthropoda > Insecta > Zygentoma > Lepismatidae > Lepisma > Lepisma saccharinum. Next base: position 137,583,964 of record NC_139229.1, read on the forward strand.
TGCAGAGGCATACTGTTTTTTAAACGCGGCACAAAACTGTTCAAAAGACTTCCACCTTCTCTCGTTGGCAATAAACCAGGCTTTAGCTTTCCCTTTCATTACAGAAGGAAGCACCTTTAATCTATAGTGCATAGGCATTTTCATTATGTCCATGGACGTTTTCAGTTCTTCCAAATAACGCTCCGCTGATATGGAATTTATTTCTCCGGTAAATTTGCTCAGAGAGTTAATATCCGACATTCTAAAAAAATGTCCAGTGTGAGATGGACTATGAGAGACATCAGGAGATTTATCAATATCTTCTCTGGGTATCCCTTTTGTACTTTGGATACGTCTTCTCCTCTTACGGTTCCTTTTAGTCAACAATTCAGCAGAAGATACAGATTCTGTTGAAGATATACCGGAAATCAAAGGGTCATTATCATCTCTCACCCATCGAACATTTTCCACAGATCTGTCAGTATTTCCAGCAGTCATTCCTGGATTTCCTTGGACAGATTCTAAATGTAATCTCTCCAATTTCCCTAAAAGGAATTCCTCCATAAAATAGAACTTCTGGTTAATTTCTTTATTCATCTTCTCACTGTCCTGCATATACAAATTCCTTGAAGTACTTTGCTGATCCACGACGGATTCTATCCTTGCTTTTACGGTGTCCAATTCATTCATTACTTTTCGTCTGTCTACTTCCCTGACTTCTTCTATGTTATTTAGTGCATCTCTCCCTTCATCGATCTGTTTTAACAAATCACATCGCACAACTTCCAATTCTTCTTTGTTTTCTTGTCTTCTGTCTTCTATTACTCTCATCATTTCATTTTTATCTTCTTTCCGCTCATCCTCAATCTTCTTCATCAATTCTTCTCGGTCTGCTTTCATTCTCGTCATCATTTCCTCCTTATCATTCCTAAATACCTCCTCCAAGTTTCTGAAAGCTACCTTAGTTTCGTTTCTTCCGTCTTCAATAATCTTCATCAACTCCTTCTTATCCTCTTTCCGTCCTTCTTCAATCATCTTCCTCAATTCATTCTTATCTTCTAGCCTTCCTTCTTCCATTTTCTCAAACCTCTTTATCATTTCATTCTGATCTTCTTTCCTTCCTTCTTCAATGATCTTCCTTAATTCATTCTTATCTTCTAGCCTTCCTTCTTCCATTTTCTCAAACCTCTTTATCATTTCATTCTGATCTTCTTTCCTTCCTTCTTCAATGATCTTCCTTAATTCATTCTTATCTTCTAGCCTTCCTTCTTCCATTTTCTCAAACCTCTTTATCATTTCATTCTGATCTTCTTTCCTTCCTTCTTCAATGATCTTCCTCAATTCATTCTGATCTTCTTTCCTTCCTTCTTCAATTCTCTTTAACCATCCACAAAGTACCTCCATATTTAAAGTAGCACTATGCGATTTCCAATTTTTACAAACTAAGTCATCATCAGGAATAAATTCTCTGGATATTGGCAAATTTGCACACCCTAAATGGAAATACGCCTCGCATTTCATGCACTGAAATAATTTGTCCAAAGGCTTATCTTTATCATCACAACAACTCAATTTATCCATTTTCTTCTTGCTCTGGCTTCGCAAAATTCTCCTGCTCATACCTTGATATCTCTGCAAAATCGATCACATGACTTACATCTATGTGTTATCAGACTTTGTAACGCTCGACAATTTCCTCATGACTTCACACGGCACAAAACACACGTTTTTTTCACACGATATTACCGTTACAATTTATCCTTTTACATCATCGATGCCTTCACGTTGGGCGCCAAATTTACCTGTGACGTTCCTTTCTGGTGTTCGCCACTGGATCACGGATCACTACGTCACGGTAGCTACCCAATCTCCTTGTGCGGCGGAGTTATGAGACTCTCCTTAATGTTATGCTACAATGAGCATTCTCAGGACGAAACGGTTTGAACAAAAAAATAGCTTCTTGCTATTTTACAAATTTAATAACACATTTTGCCTTTAAACAATCACTGCAAAATAACAATAATATTCACAAACGCAATCACATTTGAATTAAGTTGAGGCTTTTCCTATAAAACAGTGTTTTTCACTAAATAAACATCATCTCACGCAACTCAACTCACTTTTTACTTTTTACGCACTGTTGTCCTGGCAACCGAATCAATAAAAGATTGGACAGTTCTACAAATGTTTATAAACCGGAAATGACTTCCGCTTCCGATATTGCGTGTAACAAATATACAGCAAAAATTACAAATTTAAATCAACACAAACAACAGTATTGAAACTAACAAATAAATCAAACAGATTTCTATGAAATTAACAGAAAACAAATAAACTATTACATATGGCCAAAATAAACAAGGCGTATCAACCTTCCTAACAGCGTATTCTAAAGCAAAATTAAAAAGCGATGGAGATAATGCATCTCCTTGTTTTAACCCATCATGAATTGTAAATTTGTCAGATACATTAATACCCACACGAATTTTACTTTCTGTTTCATACTTGTGCATACTTTTATCATATTAACAAGCTTCTTAGGTATTCCAAACTCTACTAACATATTATATAATTTATCTCTTTTGACCGAATCATATACTTTTTTGAAATCAATGAATAGCTGATGGACATTTTGATTATATTCCCACTTTTTTTCAAGTGTCTGTCTGATGTGAAAAATTTGATCTGTAGTTGATCTGTTACGTTTAAATCCACATTTATAATCACCTATAATTTCATTAGCATATGGGGTTAGTCTTGTTAAAAGAATGTTAGATAATATTTTATATGTTGTTGAGAGTACAGAAATTCCACGGTAATTATTACAGTGGCCGCGGTGGCTCAGTCGGTAACGCGTCTGACTACCATGCTAAAGGTCCCGGGTTCGATCCCCGGCCGGTTCAAATACGGGAACTTTTCTAACGTAGGAAGCGGCCCCGGCGCCCACCCAGCGTCGAATAACATGGGTACCTGGGGGAAACCCTGGGGGGTAAAGGCGGTCAGGGGTGTGATGCTGATCACATCACCCCCACTCACGACCGGATCAAGAAAGTGTGGGGCGTTACCCCCACACCCCCTATACGCCTTCATGGCGTGGTGCTGAGCACAGGGGAACACTTTACCTTTTACCTTTTTTTGACATACAATAAAGAGGAAGATTAGTAGAAATAAATGTATTTATATAAGACAGGAAGAGGAAAAGATATAGTTAGATATAGTTAGAACCAGAGCTATTAAACTCATATAAATGTAACTTTCCTCATAGACGCAAAAGTTTATTGAGAGCAAAAATGTCTCCCTATTTTCTATTCTTCGAATCTTTTATTTGGTAACAAAATTATACTGAGCAAACTGGGATATCTTCTTTAGTTAGAACAGAGCTATTAAACTCAGCAACCCTCCCCCCCCCCCCTAACTGTCTGCTTGAATTGAACTATTATCTCCTCGTCTGAAATACGAGTAAAAGTGTTTCGTTGCATTGTGAATTCCCAGAAGGTAAAGTTCGACAAATGTACATTAATTAAACGTTCATAAAAACTGGAAACGCATGAAATATGGTGGACCTAAACCAGAAATTTATTAACCACATGGATTTTTCACTGCTCACATAAGCCGCTTAATGCATTTAGATTTCCATCAAATAATGGATAACCTAGTAAGTTACACACATACATTTCCATGGTATTAGACGTGCCTGCACGAAACGGTTCTAGGATTATTCTAGCCTCTTACAAAGGGGTAGCTGGTGACAATGCTGTCCTATAGAGGTGGTCGGAGCGTGCTGATGATCACGTCACTTCCACAAAATTGCCCATATTGTATTTTGTATCTCCCTCTATGACTTCATGGATAATTGTAATGCCCAGGGATAATTTTACCGTGCACAAATCGATTTTTTTTTCAACATGAAAGAATTTCAATAATTGAGCCACGTCACATCTGGGTGTCTTATAATCATGGGGCAGTTAGGAGCAAATGTATTTGTCTTCAATTTAGTAGACTCGGCCAGGGCATTGGTATCCATTTGTGTGAGCGTGTGTGTATTTGTCAATTTGATCTTCATCTACTCGTTATTCACTCTCGTTGTCGCGCCTAGTCTAAAAGAATGGAAATAAGAAGATACAAATACTCTCGTGGAAATTGTAAGCGATCATCGAAAGAATAATTTTCATTATACAATTATGCAAATATATAGTATTTCAGTATATTTTAAAATGATGTAATTTTTTTAATTGATTACTCCCTGCACTTCTATATTTTATTGTCTATTTTATTTTTCTTGTAATATCTTCTTTCAATTCTTCGTTTTTTTTCTTCATATTTCCTGTTTTATTCTTACCGTTTCCTTATATTTGTTCACTCTCTATTTTCTTTTATGTATTTTCATTGTTATATTCTTTGCTGGTTTCATAATATTGTCTCATCAAACCAGCCCTGGCCCAAAACCATGGTAACGGTTGAAGTTTTTGCGTGCGATGACGTGTAACCGGCCAAGTGAATGCATCACTTCAACGTGAAGTCACGTGAAATGAAGTGCTGCAGTATGCAGATATTAAACATCAGAACAAGAACAATGTCTAGATGAGGATGTGTACTACAGGCTGTGGAAAAGGAGACACAATAGCCACTAACGCCGTCAAATACAAAATACACTACATTACTTCTTAACTTTCTTAAAGTATTATTGTTTTTACTAACTTAATAGATAAAACTAGACTATAGGTTAATTTCCTTGAATTCAAAATTAGACATTAATATTATTGACATATCTCATATCATAGTGAAACTTATACTTGTATGATCAAGTGAATGGAACTCAATGAATTAATCTTTGTAGTTGGCTGTACGCCTTTAATTTTGTTTTAAATTAATGTTTCAAGAAAACTATATTTCTGCCCTGAAGAAAATAGTATTGACCGATTGAAAGTATTCCAATCAAAATTTATGTGTCTTTACTCTTTACAATTCGTTTAACTCAATTACATGCCCGACTATGAGTAATTATCCTTAGGAGCGCACAATTCATCCACCTTTCTCCAATTCATATTTCATGAGATTGTTAAGGACCGCTGCTGCGAGACTTCATATCGCTAATTATTCACGCTATCTATTGTCACGATTAATACTACTATTCATTTTCATTAATTTCTACATAATTCCCACATAGGTATGAGGATGTAAAAAAGTAAAGTAAAAAGTAAAGTGCTCCCCTGTGCATAGCACCACGCCATGAAGGTGCATAGGGGGTGTCCCCGGTGTGGGGGTATGAGGATGAGTTTAAATAAATATACCTTGTATCATCTTAAACTTAACTTCTGACATGCAAATGAATGATACTATCATTGCTTCAAATGTTCAAGTTATGAAATATCAAATTTATTGCTTATTTGCACGGCATAAATATATGATTAGAGGATGAGAATGTGAATATATTTTACATTTTATAACAATTAACAGTTTGTCAGAAACATAAGTGGAATGCAAGTATCATCATTTGTTAAAATATAAACATGCACAAACATGTTGTGCACTGAAGAAAAAATCCAAGTGCATAGCCTAGTGTAAATATAGCGTACATAAATGCTCATTTGAACTTTTCTTTTCTGGTATGCACAGCGTATTAGGTTCAACGTACTTGGAAGATGTATCTTGTGCTGAACTAAAATAAAAATAACAAGTGGTGTGCGGTATCTCGAAAAGTCGGGATCGGAAATAAAAATTCCGTCCCGATCCCGACTTCAGCAAATGACTTCCCTACTTTTCTGGATCCCGAGCAGTCGAGAAATACCGAATGGTCATTTTAAAACGATATTAATTCTTGACGTTTTCTACATTGCAAGTGTCTGGAACTTATTACAAATTGTTAGTTTTCATTCCAGATATGCAAAGACAATCACTTAAGGTGAAAATGACGTGTAGAATTTGAGATTTCCAGAGCCTCGGGAAATTTCGGAAATTTCCCATCCCGAATGTCGGAATTTAAAAACAATTACCGTTCCGATCAATAATATTCTGTCCCGCATAACAATAAGTAGCCAACGATATTTATTTTCAATTTGTCTGAAGCCACAAAATGTAAATGGGTGGAAATGCTCATTTGTGTACTCGATTTCGTGTGTCCAGTTTCTGGCATGGTTTCCTATCTGCATAGTGCAACCAGAGCGTATAGAAGGAATAGTGTGTGCACTCCCTGAGTTGCCGTGGTCCACCGCCTAGATGGCAGTGGTGACGTTTGAGACTGCGCGGAAGATGCTCGCGTTGCTTACATAGCTAACTACATAAGAAACAAAAATGCATGTTACTTACGTTTGGAGAAGAGCTCAGCAGCTGGATAGTTTGGAGAATTTCGGAGGTGATTTTGCTGTCTTCGAGGCACTTAATTCCTTTCTTATCTCCTTGGTGCGGAAGAAAAATTGACATTTCAGATAGTGAAATACCAGTTTAGGTAGCGTACGCAGCACATGATCTTCACAGCATCCTAATTGCGAAGTTTTTACAGCAATTATATTTAAATTGTCCAAACACTCAAAAAATATATCACCCCATAAACTATTAGCATGATAATTTCTCTGCAACAACATCTTCCACTCGTAACAGCACATCATAAACACTTTTCGATGCATAGGTAAGGTATTTACAGCTGTCACCCGAACCATAGTCTTGGACAGGGGCGCCGACTTGTAAAAATTATTGGGGGGGGGGGGGCTCTGATCACTGAAATAAATTAATGAATGAATCACTCTCCCTTTTTTAAGATTTTGCCTCAGTGTTCGGAATCTCATAAAAGCCCATGAATTCCTCGAAAATATCAATTTTAACAATACTCATAATTGCATACTTAGTATATAATAATAAGTCATGTGTTTTGCTGTCTCTGGTCATAGCCCCCCCCCCCCCCCCAAGTTGATGGTTTAGCGGTCTCAGCCCCCAAAAGTTGATGGTCTAGAACATTTCAAATGTGAATTTAAAGTTAAGTTCAGCCCCATGGAGTCGGCGCCTATGGTCTTGGATTAGCGTAAGTGAGGCAGGTACGTTAGTTGGTTCCCCGTGCAGAAAAGTTGTACACAGTTTACAATGTGTCACTTTTGAAATATACCGCACTGTGTATCCTGCCAAACGATACACCAAGTATTCTTTACCAACACTTTGTTCATTTAAGTACGGTATGTTGTTTTCCCAGTCCGGTATTTGAATTTCATCTTCAACAATGGAAATTTTTTCCCTTATTTTATTTTCAGGTTGCTTCTTCACCGAAAGATTTTTATTTTCGGTTGCTCTTGCCAGAGTTCGCATTTCATTAACAAAAGACGTCAGAGGAGATTCAGTCCTGTATTCACAGTTTCCGCCCGAAAATAAAGCAAGTTTTGCTGGTACGTAAATTGATTGCACATATGTAAGTGCAGATAATCCACAGTGGAGGGATGATCATCACAAGTGAACGACCGCAATATACCACAATGGCGTTCTAGAGGATCTTGATTAAATTTTCCTGTCAAAACGTACTTGTAATTGTTCTTCCACAAATATTCGGACACTTCTAAAGTACTTTCTAAAGTCACTCTTAAGGAATCTAGCGTTTTTTTCTGAAGCGAAGGAATTTCGATTATCTCTAAGGACAGCATTCCATTTTATTAAAGTTGTATGTGCTTCTGATCCTTTATATATTGCCTGTGCAGGAGTCATATCCAGATCTACAGCCGGGTACGAAACACGTAGGCATCTTGTAGTTTTCGCTCGCTGCTGTCTCAAACACAATAATAATGCGTTGAACACAACACAAACTAGTCACAACGGATCAACCACAAATCTAACGACACTAAACTCAATAACGTAACAACGTTGTCATTAATAAAAGTACACAATGTTATTCTAGCACAACAAAACACAACGCTCTACATAATGCGCAGCCGCACTGCAAGCAGAAGACGCTCGTCGCAAGCGAAGGTGCTGCCAGTGTTTCGGTGGGGCACCGCTCTATTCACTTGGCTTACGGAAAGAAACCGAAGTGCGCACACTTCCTCTTCTATACGCTCTGGTGCAACACTAGCGCATAGATTTGGAATTCATTTCATGGATAAATTCACCTCTTACCGTCGTTTCGTCATCACGAGTAAACAACGAATTGGCCCAAACTATACTTCTAATAACCTTGCATCAAACATCTGGCGTATCACGTATGTGGGGAAATATATAGAGCAGTGTTTACAAACGCAAATTGAGGAATGGTTCACTCATCACTAGGGAGTGGGTATTAAAGGCAGAAAACCCATTATAAATGGTCTGCACCGAACTGCTCGGGACAGCGCCGCCTAATTGAATCAGGCGCTCGTAATGGGTTACTTCCCATTTCATTTCCTTAAAATCGTTTTCATTCATGACAACCTGTGCTATTGACACGCACCTACTGACTTATGTGTAAATAGTCCTAAGTTTGCTAAAATCGCTCAATCAGACTTCTCAGCATTTTTTGTAAGACAAAGAACTACGACAACTTAAGGTACACATACTCCTATGCGTGCAGAGAAACAATTTATGTTACTTTCACAAAATAACACACTTCAAACACATTTCAACATGTCCTTCCTCTATTCAAAGAAACCAATACTCTTGACCACAATATTAAGTTTTATCAATCACATTAAACAATGAAAATTAATTAACTTGTATCTTACAAATTGTTACTTTCGTTTCAATCTTTTCCCATAATATAATATCTTCATTATCCCTTTTTCTTAGAGGTTCACATAAAGGTTGGTCGTCAACCACCAGTTCAACATAAATGCGCCATACTTCCGATCACTCACAAGGCCATTACATTATGTTGTGGACGGCCGTGCCGTGCCGTGCCGTGCCGTGCCGAGCCGAGCCGACCAATAATAATGGATTTACTACTTTAGGCTGATCTATACAGGATTAGGTTTGCTTGAGCTTTTGTTTTAAGTCTACTTTATACACAGATAGGCTAATCGGGACTGGACGTACAGTTTAAAGTCTGACTATATGCTTGAACCGGGTATTACAATGCGACGACTTTAACGCTGCACCATCTGGAAAGCCCGATATGCGGAACTGTGGGAAGAAGGAACGGGCAGGACGGGAGAGAGCCAACTATTGCAGCTTGTTAGGGAAAGAATTGTGAATACAAGTAAACAAGATGGTATGGCTAAAAGCAGGGAGAATGTAGCGCTCGCGCCATCAGAAGCACAGATGCTTTGGAAGAGGGATTGATGCATGTACGATGACAGTCAGTGAAGTTGCCTTGTTCCTACTTGGGGGCTGGAGATAACATAACCCAAAGTGGATGGTTGTGCTATGTGCTCGGTGTGTGACTAAGATGAGACAAGAGAACCCGTGTTGTCACATTTCACAAATGGGAGGACAATGCGAAGAACATCATTGCTAGGACACTACACACTGTGACAAGGGTGGAGAGATTGGTGATCGAAGTGTACGTCAAGGTTCTGGGCCCTTATACTTACTTGTTCACTATAGTGCGCGTCAAATCTCCTGCATATGGCGATAGCCAATAGCAGCGCACTGCGGCGGTGCCATGTCGAAATCTCACACGGAAAAGAGACAGCGTGGTTGAGCGAAACGCCTTGTCATGGAGAGCACGGAACATTAGATAATATAACATATAATAAACTTAATGGGAGGAAAAAACATACCTGATTATGCCAGAGGGACTGCCAGGAGCTCCTCGTCACTCCAACAACTGCCGTCGTTGTCCTCGTCGTCACTGGCCGCACTACTTTCGCCCTCTGTGTCACTGTCCTTCAAATTTATTATAATTGGGTCCAAAATTTCATCCCGACATATCTCCTTTACAAAATCGTTTTCCTGTAATTGTTGTGCGTGTTTAACACAAGCGGCCCATTGTTCTTGTGTTACATTTTTAAGTTCTTCGTTAACAAGTCTTTCAACGTCCACAATTTTGAATGTACTGTTTCTATTGGCAACCTGACGCTTTACTTGAGCCCACACAAGCTCAATTGCATTGTACTGACAATGGTATGGCAGCAGTCGTATAATCTGATGTCCCCTTTCATTAGCAAGTTGATCGAGCTCATATATTTTGTCCTGATTTTTAAACGGCATAACACGTTGTAATAATTCTGCTTTAGTTTCTGTTTGTGAAAAATTTATTCCGCTTTGCTGTAACCATTGTTGAATGTCAGTTTTGCGAGTAGAGGTGTTCGGAATTTTGTTAACTATTACGGAATGATAACTTGCATTATCCATAATAATTATGCTTCCTTCTTCCAAGTAATTAATGAACCTGATCAGAAACCAGTCTTTAAATGTATAAGCTGTCATTTCATTGTGATAATCTGATGTCAATTTTGATCGAAATACCCACTTACTCTCTGGTAAGAATCCCGTTTTCGCTGAACCTACATGACACACGATAAGACGGCTACCTTTCCCTACGGGGACCTTTAACCCACCATTTCTTGAGGTATCTTGCCAAATACTTTTTAATGTGTGGTTTTGATTTACCCAAGTCTCATCAAGGTAAAAGATTGGTCTCGAATCACCAGACACTCGAATTTCGTGCATTGTACGAAGGAATTTTACCCTTGACGTAACAATGTCACTTCTCTCCATCAGAAATTTACGACCGTCGTTGGTTTTCCTGTACTTGAAGCCTAATTGTTTCAATATTCTCAAGGTGGAAGTTGTAGAGCCTTTGTAAGATATTTTGTCCCGTAAAGAGTACGTTATCTTTTTGGCAGTAGGGAATTCGCCACGATCGTAAAATTCAAAGACGGTTCTACGAACTACGTCTTTTTCAAAGTCATCTAAGTTTGTCGTTCTTTTCGGTACGTTAATGTGCTTTCTAGGTGATTGAAACATTGGAGCAGGTCCCGATCCACATTATTTTGCCCCCGAACATATCCGAGAAACGGTAGCTTGATTCACACCACACGCTTGAGCTGTTAGAGCCTGGCACTTCTTAAAGTCAATTTTACTTCTCTCTTCTTCACTCGAACATTTTTTTAAAAAATTGTACACCTGAAAAATCACTTGTCGTGCCTGGCTTCGTACAACACTGTATTTTTTCTCTCTTCTCTCGCTACCACTACCACTTGGTTTACTCAATGACATGCTGCACACACCCATTAAACACACGGAAAAAACGATCAGTGGCGGTATCCTCTTCGTCAACTTCTTGTACCATCACCGGGAACGAATGTACCCTGTTCCCCTCGCTAATCGGAAAGTTTCGGAATGCAGCAGGAACGAAGGGAGAGCAAAAACGATACAATGCAAATACGTTTATAATAACATTGCTTCTACAGAGGAAACGGTATAAGCTACAATCACGCTTGTTTTTCGTACATACTCGCAAATTCATTATCTTTCAATATGTTGAACTATTGACACTTGAAATAATCTATTTATATCCGAGCGCCAGGTACACGATTCAGTAGCGAGGCGAAACAGGTTCTGAACTAGGCAACGCCGCACGTCTGTGATTCGCTGGTGCTGTTCAGCCTTTCAAGGCCATATGCAGGAGATTTGACGCGCACTCTAGCTGGAAGGTTGATCGCGTTGCTAACTGGAAGGAAAGCAGGAAGACACTGCGGGGGCCAGCAGTTCATTCGTTTGGTGGGAGGGAGAGAAAAGTGAAAACAGTGAAGCGCGCGCACACACACACACATATATTTATGGTGTCGCCGTAAAGCATCGACGAACTTCAAAACCTCGTAGATACATCAAGACAAACAACCTTCCTATGTTGCTCGTTTGAGCCTCGTTTCTATATTACGAGCCCTCGAAAAAGAAAATTTTCTATCCTGTACCTTTTGTGTGTATGAAACCACGCAGCACAGATTCATGCTTATTGGGTGCCACTGATGTTTATTTTTCTGTCGGAGAATATGATGTGGACGCAGTATAATGCCAGTAGAGAAAGAGATATTGTCTGGGTGAAATCGCAAAAGATAACCCCGTAACTCTCAAGTCCTACATGTACTATTACATCAATGTTTATCTCATTTCGTGCTTTTGCGTTAAAAATAAAAAATAAAGGTATCCAAAATATAGACTGTGACCCCTGCCTTCGGTCACACGGTCTGTTCATAAAATACTAAAGATTTGGTCATATTCACACAAAAAAATAAATGGCACCCTGCAACCATGAACGTGTGCTTCATGTTTGCATGTGTACAGGATAAAAATCTTTCTTTGGAGAGGTAGAAGCGTCGAATCGAGGGCCCAGCGAGCAAAATGTTATGAAGAGAAGTTGTTCAGCCGTAGAAATTTCTCGGTATTGTACGGTGACACCCTGAGGCTGTTATATGATACAGCCTAGTGGCTCGTATATTGAATGTAATAAATATCACATCATATCAAGTTATCAATGAACACAAGAGAACTGGATTTTCTAAATCCGTAATCAGGATCAAAATTCAAACAGCAGTGCCAAAAGCAGAAAACCAATTACGAGGAAGTGTTTTCAAATTTTGTCGAATACATTTTGTTCTCTCTGCATCGTTGAAATTCATCCAATATTTCCCTGCCAATGTCTGAGTAGGCGGTTAGCAAAAAAGGTCTGCGGTCTCGCCGTTCCAATTACGAACACTTCCATTTCTCCCGTGACATATGTCATTGAGGGATTGCCCTTGACGTCACTTTCGCAAGGATAGAGGATTGTTTCGTTTTTTTTTCTTTTTTAGCACGATTTCTCCAATAGGGTTTAAAAAATGAATCAAGGAGTTTCATTTCCACCTGTTAGCAATCACGTCCATTCAATCTTCCATTTCGTAAATGACCCAATTCTATTATGAAACGTGACAGCTTAATCTAGTATTCTCCCATTCTTTTTTTTAGTTTTATAAAAAATGGCGACCCTTCCAGCGAGCTGGATTTCATTTAGCATACATTATTTCAGCTCAGCGACTAGGATGAATCCGTATTAGAGGGCGATGAGATGTGTCTCGGAGCAGAAGGGGAGAAATCGGATGCAGGATTACTTTTTAAACTTTTCCTTTTTCGTCGCTGTCAAATCTGCATATTGACTCGAGTCGCCTCAACTCTTCTCTTCGAGATACGTTTCCCTGATGGCTTGATATTCAAATCCAAAAAAGTGTAAAACCTTCAATTTATGGAAAGTGCTTAGAAAGTCCATTCAATCCTTTTCAAATGTTTATATTTCAAGAAGTTATTTATTTAAGAATATATTTAGAGGCCTCAGCAAATGAGACCGAGATTCTGAACTTTTGATACCACACACAGAATACATTTTTGGTATTGTTATTTTTCTTAATTTACGTCTCTTTTTCCTTAGCTACCCAAGTTTTCGGGTTCGAGTCCCGGCGTAGGCATGGGTGCTCTTTCCGAATGCCCCTTCATCAAATTCGTCATATCATCACTCATCCTCATCGTCACAATTATCCAAAAGTAGCAGAAAAGCTACGTAAAGAAACAAAGTACAAATACAGTACGTCGTCGCTTTTACCTCTTTTGCCAGTGACTAGCATGGGCGGTGAATGATGATTAAATGAAATTGATGAAGGACACTCGCAAAGAAACACCCATGCCCTGACGAGGATTCTAAGACAAGAAACCTATTTCAAATTGATTTAAATTAAATCAAACAGGAGGTGACCGATGAGCGGGGCAAACTGAATGCCTATACGAGAATTAAAACCGGTCGTGGATGTTCGTCCTGAACCACTTAGGTCACGCTGGTACTAACGTTTTGTTTACTGAACACACTCTTGTTTTGCTGTGTGAGAAAATGAGCAGGAAAAGGAAGATAACTTTTTATAAAATTATCCATTCCTCTTGACATCTCGGATGCAAGTTCACCATATTCTTTCTTCTACACAAATTCTTACACCTAATATCTGTGTTTCAGTTTTCGACTTTTCTGATTATATTCCACTTGTTACCGCTCCTCCTCATCTCCATTGCAACTTCTAATGTCGTCGCCTTGTGATCAAGGCGTCCCGGGTTCAATACCCAATGAGGGCACATAGTGGTTCGGATCCCTCTTTAAACTCCCCCCACCCGTTTATCGTATTTTACACTTTATTTGTGTCATTGTTACAATTAGTAAAAAGTATAAACATACATAAACATAATCGGGTTATTATATTATATGTGAGTTTATACAGCCAGGTTAACGCAGGATTCGCGAATGCAGGACAGAAAACAACAAGATTTTATTTTCCTAAACAATATACAAAATATGGTTACATAGAAAGATTATTATTTTATGTATACGGATGGATCAAAAAGTAGTCAAACTACTTTCGAAGGTATGCGCTTATGCCCTGGTACCTGAAAATTAACCCAGGGCGTCAGTTCCGCGAATTTTTACGGATTCCCCCGCTTTTCTTTGATTCATCCTTTATTTTCCATTACAATAATTCACTGTGACATTGGCATGAACGCCCCAGTGTGAAGAACCAAATTTGTTCGGTTTTGCATCATTCTACAAGGTAAGAAGATTAAGATAAAGGTTAGTAATAGTAGGAAGTAAATATGTGTTAGTGTTTAACATTAATATTATTTATGAATACAGATACGAAATTACATAAGTGTGTAATTGGGTGGGTAATGTTTTGTTAGGATAAGATTTATTGTGTGTCGTGTACATTAGTGTTGATGAATGAGATGAGGGATGGACATTAACACGATTCTATGAATGTTAAGCAGGGTCTAGTATGTTATGTTTGAGATAGTAAGTATTAATACTAGGAAGGGATATGAAAGAACGAGTGGTGCTTGATGCAGGCAGACTTGCAGGAGACCAGCAACAGTTGGTCGGACTGGGATGAACATCGGTACGACGGTTGGTACCCGGGACATCATCAGGAAGGAAAGAAGTAGGGAGGGATTTCCTGGGAAGTATCGGGTACTTTAGTACGTTCGGTAGTGGAAATATGGAGAATTGTCAAGAATCAGTGAGAGAAGTTTGCAGGATGTTTAGTAACGAGAATAAAGAAGGGGGTGTAAGATTACAGTTTAAGAAAGAAACGAAAAAGAAAAATCTGGGTTAAATTCGGTTAGTTCCTGGGTCGAGTCCTTGGGGGAGGTGAGTGATGCTGGATTTGAAGAGAGAAAGTTCCTCTTTCGACACCAGGGTTGTTAAGTAGTTTAGTAATTTACGTAAATTGCTCGGGAATTCTTATTAACTGGTACGTGTTGAAGTTTGGTAGCTTTTGTCTTAAATTTTCGATTTGTTTGTTCGATGTGTGGTAAAAGAAGAGGCTTTATGTTCCGGTGTGTCCGTCTCGGTTTTACATTTCAGGCATTTATCAGTCTGTCTGATAGGTGTTGACCGTAGGGACCGTGTCCCGTTAGGAAATGTATGAGACCTCTCGTAGGGTGGAAATGGTCCATCGATAGTCGCTCTTTTATGTTTGGAACGAAGCTGTGAAGTCTCCTTCCTTGTGTAGCTTGTGCCCATTCCTGTTGCGAGACGCTAAACAAGTGGTGGTGAATTTCTGGTACCGTGGCAGGGCGCATTCCAATTAGGTTATAGATTTCGTCCTCTTGTCCATTTCTAAAGTAATATTTTGATGCTCTAGTTTTAATGACAATTTCAATAGGCTGTAGGCCCGCAATCATTAAACTTTAGATCCAGTCACGATTAGCCTTTCTGTGCATAAAGTGGACTTAAAACAGAAACTCAAACTCAATACATTGGAACTTCTGGTTGGCCCAATCCGCGTTGGCTGTTTACAGTAATTTTCGTGCTTTTATTTATCTGGAGTCTTCGGTACGGAGATCGTGAGTCGACCAATAAATGCGCTCGACCACTGAAAAATCCACTCATCTTTACAAAATGAACATCTAAACATGTAAGTAATTATCAGCAGCTACATATTGAGCACTTAATAATTACTTTGTCACAATTAATTTAAATAATTGGTCTTGGTGTGAATATTATATCTGATGTAAGAAATACTATGAAATACTGCGTAGATTTCAAATCTGGTTAGACTGGATTTCTATTATTAGCATTTATTACTATTACTGTTACTATGCTCTGTGCTCAGATTTTTATGAGAAAGTATAAGTGAATGTCCATGTTTGGAGTGAAGGTTGGTATTTGAATGAAATGAACGCCAACTGTCTCTGTCCTGAAAACAAACAAAAACTCTCCCAAGTAGCGAAGTTAAGGAATGGCGTTGTAAATAAGACTGGGGAACAAGATAACAGTGTTTATAGGGACACCTTGCAGACGTGTATGAAAGTCAAGAATGAGAAAAGTTGAGGGAAGATCCTAAGAAAGCATGTTAGAAAGAGACGCCATTTCACCAACTTAGCTGCCAAAGTTTTAACGTGGAAAGCATACACTTGATCCAAGTAATGGTATCTACTTCTTCTCGGACTGCCGCGTTTTGTATTCTTCGACTTCTTCAGTGTCTCTTTTGACTTTCAAGGAGCCATCTGCTTGACCTTGTACACTTGGTTCAATTTAAATAGAGAAATTGGTGAAGCAGTTGCGTGGATGAAAATGCTAAAAATTCCTTGTACAAATCAATGGGTTCGTTTGAGCTGATACTATAAGGACGTTGCCAACGGGTGAGCGAGGTGGGCTCTAGCCCAAAGTAACTTAGGCTTAGTCCACCTAAGTAACCTACAGGGGAATTTTTTTAAGCAATACCAGTAAACATTGTAATAGGGTGGTGAATGGACTATTATGGAGTTGGATACTCTCTCTCTCTCTCTCTCTCTCTCTCTTTCTCTCTCTCTCTCTCTCTCTCTCTCTGTCTATCTCTCTCTCTCTCTCCAACAGAAAGAGAGAGAGAGAGAGAGAGAGGGCAAATAGAAAGAAATAGGGGAAATAAAGAGATGATAAAGTAAAAGCGATAGAAAAACTAATTAGTGAGAAAGAAATATTTAAAGAAATAGATAAAATATAAAATGAACATTAGGGAAAAAAAGGGGAGCCAGCAATATCAAAATAAAGGGGATGAATTAGACAGACAGGGGAAATGAATGACAGTAATCACTAAAGGTGGAAGAAATAAAGGAAGATAAGAGAGTAAATGAAGGAAATGGGAGACAGAATAATATTTCGGAAGAATCAGAGAGAGAGAATGGGTAAACAGAGAGAGAAGAAAATAGAGGAAGTGAGGAATAAAAATATAAAGGAAGAGAGAAAGAAAAGAGAAAATAAAATAAGATAAATAATGATAAAGAAATTAATAAATAAATAAAATAGAAGTAAGGGAAAGAGAGAGAGAGAGAAAGGGCTTCCCAAGACAACCGAACCAGCATAATTTACTGTAAATGATGGTGTCTCTACACTTTGAAACACATGTGTCCTACCCTTAAGTGTGGTCCTATTTTAGTGATCCAGTAACCCTACTCCACTGGTCTATACAGACGTGCGCATTTTTTTACAATTCAAGGGCGAACCATTTGTGTGCATTTAGTTTCATTCAATCTTTATTCTGAATTCATATATCATTCACGTTCTTTCTTATTACATTTCATCAGTTCAACAATGACAAACAACTTTTAACGTATCTTAAAATACAAATTATTTCCTTACATAGGTTTTCCTTCTATTCCATGTTCTCTTCTTGTATTACCAATTATTATCTTCCCTCTCCTTTATTTTTATCTTTAGTTTCGTATTCTTTCTGTTTTAATTTATACTCATTCTTCAACTTTGTTCTTTTCCCGTCCACTGCACTTTTTAAATTTTCTTTCCTTTCATTCTAATTTCCAGAACGCTTCAGGAACTAACACAGTTTCTTCTGCCTGGTAAACTCACGCAAAAAAGGAGAGAAAAATGTCTTCCATCATCTAAAATTCCAGGAAAAGAGATTCAGGGAATTCGCAGTAAATGGCTGGGAGATAAATCTGATTAATGTGTGTTGATAGACCATTCGCTGAAAGAAAGCTTAAAATATGGCGTGTACTTAACGCCAATGATATTCACGTATTCTTTTTTTTTTGGGCGGTTATGTTATTACAGCTACGATTTTTACTTCGAGATATTATGTATGTATGTATGTGCATCACTGTGTGGGATGTGTGTTTGTGTGTGTGTGATGGAATATTTAAACGAATTCTCTTTAACTTTATTCTTTTCCTTGTATTTTTTGCTACTTTCCAAAAAACTTCGTCTCAAAGTAATATATGAAGAATAGTCACATTTATAGAGAACTTTAGAATTTTTTTCCATATTTTAGTGAACTTATATTCATGTATGCAAAACACAGTGCATTTTTTAAAATTTCCCAAACTCGTTCAAAATAGGAAGTAATTTACCTAATTATATTATATCGAGTCCCGGCCTGGACATAGGAGTTCTTTGTAAGTATTATTTCGCAAATTTCATCGAATCATCGTTCATCCTCAAAGTCGCGATTCGCTATAAGTGGCAGAAAAGCCACGCTAAGTAACAAAAATTACAAGTTACTACAATCTGAAACATTATGACATATAAATATGTTGCTCTTTATACTCCATATTATATATGTCTTACATGTTTTCTCAGTATATTTTTGTATTTTTTACTTAATGTTACATTAGATTTTACACTGTGTTCAGTATTTAAAATATTACATTTTTATTAAAATTTGTTAGATCTTTTGACACCGTAAATCACTATTAAATTAAGTTAAATTATTATGGCTTGCAAAAAGGATACACTTAATTTGGATGTTTGTTTTTCAGCTTTTGCAAAATAGTCAAACATTAAGATTTATATATCACTTTCTAATACAACAGCAATACAGGAAATAACCAAAATAGAAAATGTGAAACGAAACAATAGACTAATATATGTGTTAAAAATACAATAATAAAAATTCCGTAACTAATTTGTGTAGAAGATTGATAACATAAAGAAATAATTTATGAGAATTACAAAAGGAATTGTTTTTGAATTGCAGTAGTTGGACCTACGGTTGGATTATTTATCCTTACCAAAAAAAAAATATTTTTGGTATTTAATGTCGTTTTCTGCCACTTTTGGCTAATCGTGAAAATCAGGATGAGTGATAATATGGTGAAATTGATAAAGGGACACTCGCAAAGAGCACGCCTGTCCTGGTTGGGATTCAAACCCGGGACCCCTGGTGTCGTACCACGCTGTGATAACCACTTTAACACGAAGGTTTCCCTACAAAAATAAAAGTTATAACCCTCTGCCCACAAATGCATTGAATGTGCTGTAACATTGCAACTGATGTCATGCCTGGATTTGATTGGCTGTTATGCTCAGAGCCGCCAGGGGGAAACGAGCACGGTTTGTCTTGAGGCAACGGTCACTGGGGAAAGAGCGGTGTAGCTCTGACTGTAAACGTGTATGGTAAGTGTGGCGATATGATGGGGAATTTACGTAGTGTGGTTCCTTTAAAATTCTATAGTTTATTTGTTCATTTCTTTACCCTATATTAGGTTTTTGTTATTCTAACTTCTAATTAAATTAATATTAGTTTGGGTATTGAGGAACCTATTCTTAGAATTCTCGGTCGTATGGCCGCATTCACTATACACGCATTGACCCCTAATTACTTGTCAATTTAAGTTGTAGAATATAAATTTCAGTTGCATATCATACAGTTGTGTGATTATGGATATATAAAGAAAGGGAATTTACTTACTTTTTGATTGTTACAATTCTATAAAAGTACTTTGCACTGTTAAAATAAAAAGGAAAAGATCTAAGTTTCTGGTTTTGAATTCGTAACTAATTTCCTAGAATAATGGACTCTGATAACAGCTTGCTTTCACTGTGCCTCTGCATGGTAGATCCTGCTTTATGCAGTTGAGGTTGAGCGTGTTGAATATGAGTAAATGGGCCTTTTTTACAGCTTAGTTGCAAAGTACTTCTCTTAATTGCAATATGTTCTGTAAAACTTGATTTAAGGATGTTATTATTGTCATTACTGCCGAATAAATTTGAAGAGGGGTAGAAAGGTGTGTGTGGCTCAGAGGCGCAACCACGAATTTTTTGTCTGGGGCGGGGGCAAGTATTTGAAAATAAGATCCTTAGGAAAATCTTTGGACCTAAAAGGGATGAGGAGAC